>NC_077237.1:7453734-7767984 GCF_947179165.1 Solanum dulcamara | reverse complement strand
TCATAATATATTTTTTGAAATTGATTAAAAAAATAAAAAATATTATGATATTAATAATTTAATACTTACACTTTTTTAAGAATAACATATTTTTAGTACTCAATAATAATAGTAATAATAATAAAGATATTGAACAACATCGATATATATTAATATGTAGAATGATAAAAATATAGTTGAAAAGAACGCATGATGTAACTCGATAAATAATATATAAAATTTAATAAAACGAGATATGCATAGTGTATTATTTCTTTTCTTTTGGTTGAAAAGTGTGTTAATATTGAAAATCAGTTAGAAATTATAGAAATGTAGCTAGGACTTTAAATTAGCATGCGAGCATGAAAAAGAGAGAATTGAAATATTTATCATTCCAATTATATAAAAAATATATACAAAATATTTTAAATACAATATGTAAACTTGAGAAATATAAAAATAATAATTAATTATTAAGTAAATAACAAATACACAAAAATGAGTTAAATTCCCCGATTGCTCATTTCAGAGTGAGAAAGGCCCAAGCCCAAATCATTAAATAGAAAAGGGAGTGAGAAACTTTTAAAAGTTAAAAAAAAGAGGGTTTGAGCGAGTTTCGATCTCGCGACCTCAACTATAAATTGAACTACCTTGACCGCTGAGCCACTGTTTTCAATTGTTCTAAGGGGGTTCATTAAAGGGTATATATCCGCAATATTCAAATTTAACCTTCTATATAAAACGTAATTTTTCGATTGAGGGGGCTCGGGTGAACCCCCTCACTCCCACGTAGCTCCGCCCCTAATCCTAGTGTGTTCCCACAAGTAGGGTCTGGGGAGGGTAGAGAGTAGGTAGACCTTATCCCTACCTTTGAGAAGGTAGAGAGGCCGTTTCCGAAAGACCCTCGGCTGCGCAAACGGTAGACAAAGTACCATTCATAGTAAACTAAACATCTGAACATAAGTGATTAAAATAACTGCAGCAGTTCTTAAACAATTATCGACTTGATAAGGTAGGATGGTTGCTGCATGAACCTATCATCCTGGGATGATTAATACCTCCGCTTCACAAGACTAAATCTCTTACATTAGGATTAAAGGAGTCTTATGATGCTCATCCCGGCAATTTTTCAACAATCAAAAAGGACTAGTCACCTTATTAATAATAAAAATGAAAAAAAGAGGATGAGGCCTCATTTGTTTGAACTTAATGAATGTCTTAATCTTAATCATTCAAATCTCAGTCATTAAGTGTGTTTGTTTTTCTTATTTTACAACTGTGTAATGGGTTTGAATAGGTCTAAATGATCAAGATCTATAACAAAGTCTTAATATAATTAAAATGTCTAAAAAAATTCTACAAAAATGACAATTCACCTACTCCATCTACTTTCACCCACCACCCACAACCACCATTTCAACCACAACTACCACTACCACCTACCATCCACAATCACCATCCTCAACCCAACCACAACCACCACCACTGTCAATCACCAAAATCAATCACCATCACCATTAGTTATTATTTGCAATCATCACCACTAATCATTATTACATTCATTAGTCCTTATCGATAATTACCACCATTAGTCAATATTATATATCTCTAACCACCATTAGTTATTAATATCATTTCACTACTAGTTATTAGTCTCCACCACCAACAACCATGGTTAATCACTACTACAACCACTATACCAAAAGATACTACCCATAATAACTATCAATAGTCAATATCATCCCAAATCGACACCACAAAATCACCATCGTTAGTCATTACCACCACCAATTGCCATATAAATTTCAAGATATTTTATTAATATAATATTAGATCAATTTAGTATTTTCTTTGAATTTTATATTTATTATTTTTAAACAAAGACAAATTTATACATTCAGATGTTGTGAAAACAAACAGTCTTTAACTATTTAGTATTCAGATCTTAATGCACATCTTAATATGCATGTGTATTCAGATTCAACTTTCTAAATCTTAATAAACCTCTTAATATTCAAATGTGCATTCAGATTCAAGACGTTTTAATCTTAATGAAAAAAAATGAGGTCTGAATCAACTTAATGCATCCCCATCTCACATCCAAAGACAGGATGAGATGATGATTCATATTTCATCCTGATGTCTCCTCATCCACTCTCATCATGCTAATTGTCAAGAAATGGACTTTAGGCCTAACTTAACTACAAAACTAGTTTTTGAGAAGAGGATTGTCCAAGAGGGAAGACCATATAAGAAAACGAGAGGCCATACCTTCAACCAATGTAGGTAACACGCTGCTTAGGGCTAGAGAATTGGAGCATGGAAAACATAACATTGAACAAACTCAACATTGAGTAAGCCAAAAATAACGATGGGTCTAATAGCATGTAAAGGAAATGGAACTTGGATCTAACTGTCCAAAAGCTAGCTCATCACTCATGACCATGTAAAAAGAAAACGGCCCATACCATCAACCAATGTGGGAAATACTAACACAAACCATGTCAATCTTTCCACATCCAAATAGGATGAGTCATATTTATTGGAAAGAGAAAGGTTAATCATTTTGTTCACATCCAAAGACCGCATGAGATATGACTCACCATGATGTCACTGCAACCCGTCTCATCACACAAATCAAACATACTCTAAAAGGGAAGCTATAATGTAAGAAGTTCCAACCACTGATTATCCACAAACGCATGTTTTTATGTCCCTTTTTCCTAAGAGGGAAAGGACGGAAGAAGAAGGAGAAATCGGCTATGGACAAAAATAAACCGCAAAGAGTATCCAGACACTCAATAAATTCTGCTTACACACTCAATTTTGCAGCGCAAGACAAGGTCTAGGAGAGAAGCTCATAATCAATTTTAGGATAGCAGATTTAAGATCACCACAAAAATACATCTGTTACTGACCGACTCAAGGAAGCATACTACGTTTTATCAACATGCAGAAGGAAGATAAGAAATGTCCCACATAAGGAAATATGTATTTCACAGCGAAACAACGGAAGCAACAAAAAAAACAAATGACTAGCATTATTAGGTATAAATGGCATTAAAAAGAAAAGGTGCATGGTGCAAACAGTAATCCCTAATTGTTGTTTTCTAGCCATTTACAACTACTACAATTCAATAGATACAGATAACATATCACTACACTAACAAATCACGTGAAACGCATGCTTGATCTAAGCATGATGTTCTTTGCTTGTGCAATTACTGGGCATTCCCTTGAATGATTTGCTGCAACTGTCTATGAAAGTATTGATTCATTATTTCTCTCTTAGTCTGTTTCTCGAAAATCCTTTTTTTAGCCAAATTTTTATTTCTACTAAATGTCAATCAAATTGTACTGATAGATGGCATGGAGAGTAATACGTGTCCCGGGATCTTTTGATCAGTATGTCGATGCAAGCAGAATAGCAGAAGTGTTTGGAAAGCTAGTGCGGTTTAAATATGGCAGTTGCTCACTACTTGAAAACAGAGGACACTTTCTAGAATCTGGATACAACTGCAGTGCTAATTCTTAATTCAGCTCCACAGAACACAACAGAAAGGTAAACAGTCAGACAACTTACAGACTGAACTTCCTCTTGAGGTGTCAATGGTCGATTAGGCCGATATGTGTGGTTTTGTCGTTTTGCCCATAGCCAATACCGCTGAAATTGCACGGGTATACCCAATACCTTAGCAACCTCCTCCTGAAAGAGACTTACCATTAAATAATAACTAACATAAGAGGTAAAAAAGTTGACCAAATACAGATAAATAGGCTATAACTGTTTGGCTTAGCATACAGCATACAAAAAGCTGAAACATCATATTCCAGCCATCAGATTCCATTTTTTCGAGAATCATTCACCTAAATTTGCAATCAGAATCTGAAGTTTATCTTTAAACTCAAGGTTAGATATTAAAATCACAACACCAAATATACATCCCATTACCCATATTTCAGAAGACAAAAAAGTGGCTCATGAACCTCCATTGTTAGTACTTGGATTCAAAGAGTATATGTTCTTGTTGAATTATGTTAGCACATCATCTAAAAGCCTATATTGTTTGAGATGGGACACTTTTGTCCTATTGTTTTATGCATGCAACATGCCCCTTCAATTGTGGACCTAATTCTTTTTCTAGGGCCCAAGTTTTTTCTTGAGCCAAGCACATGAGAATGTTTTATTCAAGAGTACCTGTGCGACTCAAAATCAGAACTTTTGCCAGCTTTGATACCATATTTAATCATGTAACTACCCAATCTAAAAAATGAAGTTGTGCAAGAGGAGATATTTCTAGTTATGTTCGTAATTCTGAAGCATATTTATGCAGTATCTACATATTATGCTTCAGAAGAGCAACCAAAACAGCAATGACAATGCAAATTTTCAAAATCTGTACAAAAATAATTTTTTTGTATGTGAATATGTACAAAAATAAATTGCAAAACAATACCTTGAATTGTGTAAATGCCATCTGTTTCTGGATACGGAAACTGTGGACTTTATCATGATCCACAAGATCAAAATAAATCTCCTTCCCAATTTGTTCACCAAGGTCTTCATCACGAGCAACCTAAATATATAACAAGAGTATTTTCAGTAATGCTTCCAAATTACAAAGATGCAAGCGGGAAGGAATAGAGACTAGGTTTTAAAGGAAACCTTGATGATAGTATAAAGGTGAGCCTCTGCTTTTTCCTTTCTCTTTTGCTCCTTTTCATCTTGCTCTTTCTTTAGCCTTACCTGCAATATAATGTTAGACAGAAGATGACGCAATTCAACCATATTATCATAAATTAAATGGACAGAGTAAATGTAGCACACACACCCTGAGATGCTCTGCAATGTCCTTTTCGTCCACATTGCAGATAATCTTTTCTTTGTCACTTTCACGAATATAAACAAGCATATATGCGTTTGAATATTTTGTAAATTTGAATGGTGAATTGTTGAACGCAGGGTTTGCATGAGGCAACTGTTGCAAGAAGTGGAGAATGAGAATGAATATCGGCAAAAATAATGCACATGCATATAACTTAAAGGACAGCAAGAATTGGAAACATACCTCCTCCTCACCACCATATTGCTCTTCCAAAGCCCTCTTTGGATCTTCTTTTGTCACACGCTCATCATCAAATTTAAACCTAAAAGATAGTCAATCATAAAAATCAAGACAGGCAGCAGAAACCAGAAAAATTGTCCCAGGGAAGTGAAATACCTATAAACAATGATCCAAGGGCAACTGCTGCCCAAAATCTATAATGCATCTTTTTATTTCGAAATAAAAAGGCCAATATAATAAATTATATCACCTTAAAGATGATAAAATTTTCCTTCTGATGACCCAGAGTAAGTGAGAGAACACTAAAAATAACATGGCACAGAAAAACCAAAGAAATAAAGGATAAAGAAATGTGTCTACTGACTGCAACACAATACATACCATTGATCAGAGAGCGTTGGTCTGATATAAGCATAATAATGTCCCCCGTGGACCCCACCACTGTGAACCAAAACACTGAAAACAAAAATAAAAGGATCAAATAAAACTCATTACCTAGACTTCCTGTTATTCAGAAATCTATGTCAAGTATACAAAGATAAAATAAAAAATATCAGTCTCGACTGAAAAAACAAACCCATGTAGCTTTCTTTCACAGCAGAAGCAGAAAATATCAAACTACAACGCAGAATAGAGGAAGGACAGATGATAACAACATCAGAATTGCAAAAGCAGCTAATTGAGGGCGAGGAAAGGGAGAGGGGAAGTGGGGGAGACGAAAAAGAAGGGTGCTAATTTCCATTTAGGCAGCATCATCCAATTATGTAGGTTCTTGAATTCCCCACTGCTCTAATCAAACAAAAATAGTGAAATAATATTTAAAATCAGTCCTCTCATGGATAGGACACTAAGAACTCCAGCTGTGTAATCTCCTATTAGGAGCACAGAGAGCATGGACTTACCTCTGAGCAATCGTGATACTAAGCTTTGAGTGTGTAGCATAATTAGCAGCAGGATTACATTCAAGATTAAGCACCATTAAAAATATACATGTATTAAACCATGAGGTAGAAGTGTTTGAATCTCTATCATAAACTTTGCCCTTTGCAGGCATTAAAACAAGGTTAAAAATTTAGGTGGATTACACAATGTAAATCCAATGCCAAGTTTTAAATCCTACTATCATTCAGGCAAAAGCAATTCATGTCCACATTAGCATATCCCTTGCATGATGACCATTGAAAATAAAACAATTAATGTACAGTAAACCAACTCGGAAGAAGATACACAATAGGCAGAGGCCATACCCCATGAACGAAAACTAAAAACTTGCTAAGGGGTAAAAAACCTTGATTCACAGTGGAAGGACTCTATTTCCTAATTTACACATTTACCCAAGAAACAATGCTGTCCTGTAAAATGTTCTGAGTGAAATCCAAAGTGATGGAATGAGACAGTAAGAGTCTTTCCTATAGCTACCATTGCAGTGTTATTAAGAGTCTTCAAATGGGAAGTTCGCAAAGAAGAAATAATATAATCCCAATTGACAAAGGGAATTAAGAAGAGATTATATTTCTCGACAGATGGCTGATTTTGCACCACCGAACCATGGGAAATTAAGTTGTGAGAACTAAGAAGCAATCTTACTATGTCTCAGAAACTTAAGAGCCTGTGGCACATCTAATTTAAATGAGCCACATTGTCAAGTAAAAGTTAATTGGACAAGGAAAACAGCAAAGAATTATGCATAACCGAAGGCAGAAAAGGAAGAAGTAAACAGAATGATATAATGTGGCTCTTATGATTAGATGATTCAAATCTGTATGCAAAAATGGGTAGATCTGACCCGCTCAACTAATCAGAAGCATAAAGTAAATTAACCAAAAGAGAAATTTTTCAACATGAAGAATGTGAGATGATAAAGGAATTCTCTTAACGCAACCACATGACAGAAGTAAGATCACATCCCCAAATGGCAAGAAAAAGAGCATTAAGAAAATAGAAAATCATTTATGCTTCATTGGAGAAAAAAGATTGATACCTATGAAGAGTATAGAGATTCCGAACGCTTCGATCTGCATCAGGAGATAAATATTTTCCATTCTCTCTATCAAGATCGAGTTGTAAAGGAAACTCGTATCTGTCATTTATCTATTTAACAAATTCAAAAAGAGAATCAGTAATTACCATCACATGGAAACATACAGTTTTGATTAGAGATGGGAGAAAGATACAAATCATATCTTCACAAAGCTACTAAAAGAGAAATCATATCTTCATAAAGCTACTAAAAGAGTGATCCCGAGATGAGTTGATTCCTTACCCTCAAAAATAATATCGAGCAAAGATAAAGTAAAAGACAAGACAGTGATAGACTGAAAGTGTCGGCCTAGTAAAAACAAGGCTCCTGATATTGTCCTACACTACTTTCAGCTCCCATTGTAACTTTTTATTTCTTTATTTACCTTTAGGTTTGTTTTTTTTATGAGTTCAAGTCTTCTCTAGTTTCTTTCTTAACAGAATATGCTGAAAAGTTAAGAGTTAAGACTTAGTTTAGGACTGACAAGGGAGACTCCCACATTCATTTCCATCTCCTTTTTAAGCTTATTCAGATATATTGGCATTAAGAGTTAATTAGTTTAGTCACATACATGATACACCTTCTTTAGTCACTGACTGATTACTCTAGGTTAATGATTAAGGAAGCAATGAAATAGGACGTACCACATAAGGTAGAATAACTGGAAAAAACCATGACTTCAGACGTTTTCTAAGCACCCAAGGGTGTCACATAGAGCTCAATGAAGCTGGGATGCACAATCGAAGAGATCAATATTCAAAAATCTCAGTACAGGCAGGAAGTTAAAAAAAGGGATAATTATAGTAGATGGCCATTCGGTCATTTTAATTACCAAAAAAAGGGTCATTCAGTGTATATCCATGTACATTCGGTGTATATTCATGTATACTCAGTGTATATTTCATGTATAGAATGTATCATAATGTATATTCAGTGTATAGGTCATGGATAAGTAATCTATATTGTATAGTCAGTGTATACTTTCTATGACTTTTGGCAAGCTATATTGTATAGTCACCGTATATTTCCTATGATTTTTGGCTATTTTTTATGTAAATAAAATATGGCTATATTTGTTGTAAACTAATTAGTTTATTATATATATTTGAAATTGTCCCAAAAAAAACTAGCTAATTTATTCTCATCTGTCTCTCTCTTGTTAAACAGAGTTACCCAGTGTTTCTACCAGTGGAAAGTAGCACGTACTCAGTGAATTAGTCAAGGTTTTTGCATGTTGGACGGGACAACACCACTATCACAAGAGAGAAAGCATATGTTTTCTACATAACTGGCTTGCATATGGGTTTAGAAAACACTAGACTCAGCATAATAAAATAAAGCACTTACTCCACTTGGCTACACCTATACAATCATGTGAGGAATCAGTTCTATAGTCTCTTTTTTCATAGGCATGAAGAATCTATTTTATACATAGACCACATGAGAGTAATAAATTAAATACCTTGACCATAGTATCCCGTGCAAAATCATATTCAAAACGTTTTAACTGAAGCTGAAGAACAGGGGGAAAGTCAACAAAAAGGACACCTTTCCGAGCATCCTGAAAAATGGAAGTTCAGGTAAGTAGCAACAAAGATAACAGATACAATTATCCTTCTCAAAAAAATAAAACAGAGACCATAATACTAATAAGCAACCAACAACAACCTCGTTTTGTTTCTCTTCTTATCTTTTTCTTTCTTTTTTTTTTTGATAAATACAAAAAGGTAAAGAAGTGCTGCTTTTGATATCATATGTTGTGGTGTGCTAAAGAGGTTGAGTAACAGCTCTGACTTGGGAAATGTGCTCACACTCTCTTTCCTAATTTTTCCAGCGAAACCTCTCAAAGGTTTAGCCTCTTTTAGTATGGGTGATAGGGTGTGTTTCTTTATTTCTAGCGATAAGTCTTTTGAATTAATTGATATTAGTGAAGGTCCATTCAGGTGGTTCTTGTTCACAGCGTTCAGCAGTCAGTTTATAAGTAAGATCAAGATCGACGAAGACATTCTCAGATGGGTCTGCAGTGTAATGAAGTTAGCATCCAGAGGTGTCGGGGACCTCTACAGAAGATGGGGTCGACTGAAGGAAGGAGATTTATTAGAGTTTATCAGAATTTTAACTCTTATGGGAGATTTCTTCTAGTCGAAACAACAAGGGGCCAGAGAAAGTCATCCATCATTATCCCGGAGATAGATTACAATGTGGGGTGGAGCGAAGTGGCCGACAAAATTATCAGATCACTGGGTGAACTAGTAAAGCCAGACCTTCAAAAGTTTATCGTCCCGGGGAAATCATTCGTAGCTGCTGCTAACATCCAGAAATGGCCGGAAATAAATTTTCAGTCGCGCGCTCTAAGCCGGTGGAATTAGAACACTATTTGCAACATTGCCTTGTTGGTACTTTTAATGATCCCTTCAGCTCAAGCCAAATCCAGCAGTCATCCATCAGTGGTTCTTGAAAAGATGGAAGATAACGGCTGGGCTGCGTGTCTCTCAACTTGCCCACAATCAGATGCTATTTGAATTTCCATCAAGGCAAGAAGCGGAAAGGGTTATAGTGGGCGAATGGTTTTGGAATGGGAGAAGACTTTCACTGGAATGGTGGTCCCCAGAAGCAGGTACAGAGAACCTGAAAGCAGACGTAGCAGCAAATCAGAGATGGACTATGGTTTTTGGTATCCCTCTTCATGCTTGGTCTGAAAGCACTATGAAATATATTGGGGATTGTTGCGGTGGATACTAAGAAGAGGAGTCATATTCTTTGGGCTTGCATCTGTATTCCGGCAAGAACTCACGATCACCCTGGTAAGATCGATCTGAAAATAGGAGATAGATCTTTCGAGATTTCCATAGTCGCCGATGCCTTCTCCAAGTAGCGCCGGTGATTTTAAGAGTCAGGGTTATAACCAGCGGTCCAAGCAGTCACTTGCATTGAAATCCATGCAGTCAAGGAATTTAAATTTCAAATCAGATGAGGACATTAGGGTTGGGCCTAATGAAAATTTTGAATTCAGGCCGAATGAAGGAAAAGGCCCAGTACAAACCTAATTCTTCACTGTCTCTTTTATACAAGGAGGAAAAAGGAGAAGTCACATATTATTAATAAAGGGGAGGAAAAATTAAAAGGGTGGAAACCTAAAGGGCCGGCCCATCTCAAAGCTGAAGCTAACTCTACTAATTTTCCTCAATCTCAAACACAAGTTGTAGGAGGCTCAGATTCCTTCATGTCTCAGAAGCCACAATTGGTTCTCTCAGAGCATGCAAACTTTGTGGACGAGTGCGAAGGATTTGCTGATGACGATGCTGATTCCATGCGACCCTTACCTCGTCTGTCTCTTCCTCCTCTCCACTCAGAATTTCCAATGGGATGCTCTGAAGTTTCAGGCCCCTCATCACCAGCCAGCAGTGATACTTTGTCTTTACCTTGGTACAATGACAATCGGGAAGAGCAGCAAGTTATCTCAAATCCGACAGTCATCGAAACATCTCATTGGACCAAGATTGTTATGTCCAAAGCCTGCAAAGCTTTTGGGGTCAACTCAGTTGGATTTGAGCACGAAATTTTCGAGATGATCTTGCGAATGGAACAGAAAAGAAAATTACAGTTGCAGCAGACAAAGGGGAAAGATAAACAGAAGAAACCAAAGGAAAGGGGTGAAATTGTGGCAAAGCAATTGGAGTCTAAGTTGCTCGGACTCGGGTGCGGGTGACCGAGATGGATGCGAATCCGAGAGTCGGATTCGGTAAAATCTAAATTTTAAGATTCGGGGATACGAATCCGAGTATGGATACGGGTGCGGGGATTCGCCTAAAAGTATTCAATATTATAAAAATATAGTTATAAAGATAAGGATATTCTTCCTCTCAGGAAAGAAAAAAAAAGTCATTCAAGACCTTCCACCAACTCTCCTTACAGATCATTGTTACCATAAGTCGGAACACAACCGCTTGAATATTTAGCATCTCTCTGTTTAGCTTGAAACATGAAGCAACGAATGTTGACCAAGAGAAAAAGTATCTTGGTTAAAGTATCTGATGTAGGTTGACCGAATCCCACACGTATCCTTCACCCGTCTGCTGTATCTAATAAGGGTTGTCCATGGACTCTTGGTCAAAGTATCTGATGTGGGTTGACCGAATCTCACACGTATCCCGCACCCGCCTTGTGTCGACACAGGTGCGGCAGCAAAAATAAAGAGTCCACGCAACTTAGATTGGAGTGCACTTTAAATTATGAGAAGGGAGAGGGGTCAAACAGGGGAAGGTTTCACAAGGCTTTCTATGAATGAAAGCAAAAATTATTGGCTGGAATGTCAGGGGGCTTAGTGATATAAGCAAAAGAAGCACCATCAACCTACTTGTTCAGAAATGGAAACCCGATATTTTGTGTTTACAAGAAACTAAAACAGAGTGTTGTTCTATGGAAATGGCAAGGCATATTTGGGGTTCTAGATGGGTCAAATGGGTTGAATTGAAAGCGAGTGGTACCAGGAGAGGCATAATTGTTATGTGGGACAAGAGACAATGGAAATGCTTAGACTCTTATCGGGGGGGGGGGGGGACACACCATCAATGCCATGTTAGAGTGTTTACAAGTGGACTTCAGATTCTGTTTCTCTGGGGTGTATGGTCCTCACACAAACCTGGAAAGGTTGGATTCGTGGGATGAGCTGGCTGCCATAAGAGGCTTATGGGCTGAATGTTGGGTCATAGGTGGTGACTTCAATGTATGTAGATTTGAACATGAGAGACATAATTGTATAAGGAGATCAAGCGCAATGAAGATTTTCTGACTTTATTCAGGACATGGGTTTGGTTGATCTACCTTTACATGGTGCTGCTTACACTTGGACCAGGGGAGAGGACTCTTTACAGGCATCTAAAATTGATAGATTTCTGATCTCCCCTGAATGGAATGAATTATTTGGCTCAGTGAAGCAGGTGGCTTTACCAAGGGTCGTCTCTGATTATAGGCCCTTAGCTTTGGAAAGCGGTGATTGGACTTCTGACCCTTCATACTTCAAATTTGAAAATATGTGGTTACAACAGGATGGATTTTATGATATGGTCAGTCAATGGTGGCAAGGATATATGGTTAACGGCTCTCCAGATTTGATTCTCTCTCAGAAACTAAAATTCTTGAAGAAAGATCTCGCTACTTGGAACAAGGAGGTCTTTGGAAAGCTTAGTACTAGAATCAACAAAGCTATGGATGATCTTCTGACAGCAGAACAGGCAACTGAGGGAAGGGTATTGTCTCAAATTGAAAAGAACAAGATCCTACAATTAAAACTAGAGATCCAGAACCTAGCAAAAGTAGAGGAAACTTCATGGAGACAAAACTCTAGATGTTTGTGGTTGAAGGAAGAATATAGAAACACGAAGTACTTCCAAAGGCTAGCCAACTCTCACAGGAGGTACAATCACATTGACAGTTTACAGGTTGGTGATAACTTGATTGAAAGGAAAGAGCAGGTGAAAGAAGTGATTCTTGATTTCTATCAAGATTTATACGCTGAAAATGAACCTTGGAGGCCCACAGCCTCTTTTGAGGGTCTGGGTGGCCTAAGCACAGACGAAAAGAATGCTCTAGAACAAGCTTTCGAAGAAGAAAAAGGTTTTGAACGCTATCAATTCTTGTGCTCCAGATAAAAGCCCAGGGCCAAATGGTTTCTCAATGGCTTTTTACCAGAAGTGTTGGGAGTATTATCAAGCTAGATATTTTGGGTACCATCAATCACTTTCACAGTAATTGTCACATGGTGAAATCCTTCAATGATTCTTTTATTGCACTTGTCCCTAAAAAGAAAGGTGCAATAGAACTTAAAGAATTCAGACCTACTAGCCTTATTGGTAGTGTGTACAAAATCCTGGCCAAAGTACTTGCTGAAAGGCTTAAGAAGGTGATTGGTGGTCTAGTCTCTGGTTATTAGAATGCCTTTGTTCAAGGAAGGCAAATCTCTGATGAACTCTTATTGCTAATGAAGTTTTGGACTAAAAGCAGAAAAGTGGCACCTCCAGTCTTCTTTTTAAGCTTGATATAGAGAAAACTTTTGATAAGCTAAACTGGTCATTCCTTATCTCAATCCTAAGGCAAATGAGGTTTGGAGAAAGATGGATTAGATGGATCAAATACAGCTTCTCCACAGTAAAGTATTCTGTGCTGGTAAAGAGGAGTCCTGTGGGTTTGTTCTCTCCCATGAGAGGCATTAGGCAAGATGATCCCCTATCACCCTTCTTATTTATTCTGGCTATGGAGGGTTTAAGCGGGATGTTATAAAAGGCCAAACAACTACATTGGCTAAAAGGATTTATGGTGGGCAATAGTTCTGGTCTAACAGTTTCTATATCACATCTCTTATTTGCTGACGACACACTGATCTTCTGTGAAGCTGAGAAATCCCAAGTGCAGCATCTTAACCTCACTCTTATGCTTTTTGAAGCCATGTCAGGACTCCACATTAACATGTCTAAAAGTATTATCTACCCTGTTAATGAGGTCCCTGACTTGGAGAATTTGGCAGACATCATGTGTTGCTCAATTGGTTCTTTTCCCACAACCTATTTGGGGTTACCACTGGGTGCTAATTACAAATCAGTTGGGGCTTGGAGTTCTATTGTGGAGAAGTGTGAAAGAAGATTGGCTTCCTGGCAGCAACAATACCTCTCACTAAGGGGCAGGTTAACACTCATCAATAGTGTCTTGGATAGTATTCCCACCTATTTTATGTCCCTCTTCCCTATGCCAGCGAAGGTGCAGAAACAACTTGACAAGATTAAGAGAGACTTCCTTTGGGAAGGCAATAATGAGGACCACAAATTCCACCTAGTGAAATGGGCCAAAGTCACCATGCCAGAGCAGTTCGGAGGCTTAGGGATTAAAGACATGGCATCACATAACAAGTGTATGCATATGAAGTGGCACTGGAGGTACAATCAAGAGACAACTGATCTATGGAAGGAGGTGATCCAAGCAAAATTTAGTAGCACTCATCACTGGTGCTCTAATGAAGTCACAATCCCTTATGGCACAGGGGTCTGGAAAGCTATAAGGAAGTTGTGGGAGGTCTTCTATAGCAATGCTACTCTCAAGGTGGGAAGTGGGGAGTACATCCAGTTTTGGAAAGACACTTGGCTGGGAAACATCCCTCTTATGAATGTATTTCCAAGGATATTTCAGATAGCCTCCAATCTAGACTCAACCATCTCTCAGTGTAGGGAAGATAATGTTTGGAATGTGACTGAGGAGAAATCTAAATGACTGGGAATTGGGAGAATTTATGGCCCTCATGGCCACCATTCATACCAGCTCAGTCCACAGCCAAAGCAGGGATAAACTCACTTGGGGAAGTAACAGGGATGACTCCTATTCGGTCAAAGAAGGTTACTTGCATCTAAGCTCAAGGAAGTCACTTATTGATCTATGGCCCTGGAAACTTATCTGGAGAACTAAGATGCCTCCAAAAGTCATCTGTTTCAGCTGGGTTAGTCTTCATGGTTCTTGCTTAACTCAAGATAATCTTATGAGGAGGAAGCTCTACTAGCCAACAGATGCTACATGTGCTTGCTCTACCCAGAAAATCTATCAATCACCTGTTTCTTCATTGCACTGTTGCCACAAACCTTTGGAACATGTTCTTTTCTCTCTTTGGACTAACTTGGACCATGCCAGGCTCTTTGAGAGAGGCTTTTGTGTGTTGGAGCTCCTCGAAAGTTGGGAAGTTCATCAAAAAGATTTGGTCTTTGGTTCCTGCTTGTATTTTGTGGTGCTTATGGATAGAGAGGAACAAAAGGTGTTTTGATGGCATCCCAACTCCCATTTCCTCTCTTAAGGCTAGATGTTTGATTAGTCTTTTTAGTTGTGTCAACCACTCCTCTGTAATTACTGTCGAATCTTTCCTAGAATTTATCAGCTCCAAAGATATATGTTGATAGTTGTGATAGCTGTTTTTTGTCTTTCTGGGAGCTGATAATCTCTTTGTAATGCTTGCATCTTCTTGATGCTTTTTGTTAATGACATCCTTCTTATTTCATCAAAAAAAAAGAGTGCCGCTTTTGGGACTTGAATCTGCAGTGGCAGTGAGACTCTTCAAAAAGGCGACTTAGAGCAATTGAGCTAATGCTGCCGTTAAATATAGAACAAGATTCATTCATTTGATAGGAGGGGAAAAGAAAGTAAGAAACACAAAACACTTATTAGGCGTGGATGAAGTGGAGGCTCGCCTCTGGAGTTTTGTGTGATAAAAAAGGTACCACCGAAACTCAAAGGTAAGTTTTATAGAGTGGTCATTAAACCGACTTTGTTGTATGGGGTAGAGTGTTAGCCAGTCAAAAACTCTCATGTCCAAAAGATGCATGTTGCGGAGATGAGGATGCTGAGGTGGATGTGTGGTCATACTAAGAGCAATAAGATTAGAAATGAGGCTATTTGTAATAAGGTGGGAGTGGCCTCCGTGGTGGACAAGATGAGGGAAGCGAGACAGAGATAGTTTGGACATGTGAAAAGGAGATGCATAAATAGTTTGGACATGTGACGAGGAGGTGCATAAATGCACCTGTGAGGAGGTACGAGAGGTTGGTTATACAGGGTACGAGAGACAGGTAGGCCGAAGAAGTATTGGGAAAAAGTGATAAGACAGGATATGACCCAGCTTCAAGTTATAAAGGACATGACCCTACATAGGAGGGTGTGGAGGATAAGTATTAGGGTAGAAGGTTAGTGTAATGTTGTCTTGCTTAGGGTGGTTGGTGTTTATCATTGCCACTATACTAGTATTATTGTAGTTCTTGATTTTTGATATTTCGATTATCGCACTATTTTGTTGTTACTATATTTTCGCCATTGTCTCCGTCTTCTTTGTAACTAGATTTGTTGCACTTAAGTCGAGGGTCTTTCGAAAACAACATCTCTACCTCCACGATGTGGTAAGGTCTGCACTAGGGATGGCAAAATCAAACCCAACCGCCCAACCCGTTTAAGTTTGGGTGTGTTATTAACCCACCCATTTATTAGGTTAACCCATTTCAAACCATTAAAAATTGAGTTGATATGTAACCCAAATAGACTCGAGAAATCTTGTCAAAATAATTTTAAAAAACTTTTTTTTTAATTTGATATGTTATATATAGTCATAATAAAGAAAAGAATAATTTTATTATATACTAAAAGATTGTAAAAGAACAAATAAAATAAGTAAAACTTAGTAAAAATTGAGTTGGGTTGGGTCTTGACCATACTATAACCCATTACCCAACCCTTTTTGACCCAAGCAAATTTGGGTTGGGTTGGGTCTTGACCCATTATGACCCGCTCAAATTTGACCCAACCCACCCAATTGCCACCCCTAGTCTACGTACATTTTACCCTCCCTAAACCTCACTTGTGGGATTTCACTGGGTATGTTGTTGTTGTTGTTTTGTTGCCTTTTTATTATTTTGTTAGTAACAGTATTTAGTATCTTTTTGTCTCTCCATATACATTTCACTTCAAGTACCAGTTATATCCTTCATTTTGTGGCTCAAAGTAATGGCACAAATTTAATATCCAACCAACTCTGCAAACCATCATCCAAAACTCAGTGAAGGGATTTACCTGTAAACCATATTTTTCTGCATGGTATTTATTGTCACCCTCAAGGCGTTCAACTTCAACATACTTGTCAAAAGAAGCATAGACATCACGACACCCTTTGACGTCAAGCTGCAAATCTGTCAAATGAGACATGATTGCACGTTGAAACTGACAATGAGGCATTCCGCATTTAACAAGAAAAAACATGAAAAATTAAATATTGGTTCCATACATACCATAAAAAGATTCTTTTCTTGTTGACCTGTAGTCCACATTGATACATTCAATATAATTCATATGATGCCCCTCAAACAGTTGTTGTATTGTTCCCTCTACAACAGTTCCCTGAGCCAAAGAAACACATATAATCATAAAATATAGTCACAAATCTAAATAAGCATGCCATCTACGGAACTAATTGTTTTAGGTTCACGTGTTACACAATTACAAATTACCTTCATTTTATCTTCAAGTTTTTCACAAAGAACCCTGTTAAGTTCTTGTACATCATGCTGCATGAAAGACTCATTTGAGTCCCATCCAAAGGACTTTGTCAACTCTTTTGTTGCTACACTAATGTCACTGTACTGTAGCTTATAGAACAAACTCTGCAAAGCCAAAGGGATGCTCCCAGATGGATTGTCATTCTCAGTTGTTGGCATATGATACACAGCCTGAAACACGTGTGAATTAGTCACATACGGGAAAATAATAACAAAGAAATTACTTGTGTTTTTCAAGGCTGACCTTTCTAAAGTAAGAAATATGATACAAAGTTTGGAGGAGAGAGTTCATATAACAAGTGGCTCCCTGATTCTTAAGGCCAACACAACCAGTCTCCTTCTTAGAGTCATGGGACCAGTAATCAGCGACCCTACGAACAGAAACATCAGCTTCAACTATGACTGTATCATCCATAATATAACCTCTGCTAGGATCATATAATTCACTAAGAGGCATGAAGGATGTGAAACCCCAGTCACTCTCTCTTGCATTAAACTGGTGCTGAGTATCTGCCATAACAATCATTTTTTGAAGTAAGTTTCATAGATCGCCCCAAGAAGGCGTCAATATGTACAGCAAATGTCTGCCATAAGAATCATAACATCAACTAAATTGTCCAGTCTACTTAGCAAATCATAATAATACTTGGCACAAATTAGAACCATCAAAAGGGAGAGAACACCAAAATAAGCATCTGTAAGGAATAAAAAGATGAAGAGCCATAAATTAGAGAATGCTCGGTCTCGCAGTAGCTTATCTGAAAATAAAAATAGAGGAGATTAAAGATACTCTCAAGATAAGATGCCAGTAGAACTAAGATTATCCTTCCATGTATCCCCCAATCAAGCTTTCATTCTATCTTTCCGATGCAAAGGTATGTCAATCCTGGCATCATCTACTTTTCTCTAATAAGCTGCTTCAAAATCCTTAAGTAGAGCTTTAAAGCTTCATTTCGAAGCTCGACAAACCTTTATAGCATTTATTCAACTTCAGCAAACATCACAGGCTTAAAATAAATTCAAGAATATTTCCAGTCAGATCATAGGTATTTCCCCCGAAAAAAAGAAAAACATAGACCATCTACATTATTCCTGCAGTCAATCAAACGACAGTGGCAGTTTCAAGCATAAGGGGATATTTCCTTATCAAAAAAAGTTAAGGGGATATTTAATCTGCTTTCCTGAAATGAATGAAAACTCAGATAATCAACTAAATTTGTCTGCACAAGCATGTACATCAGGCAGAAAACTGGAATAACACAGAAAATAGGTAAATTATAGAATATAATCATTTTGCTTATATTTTATTGATAAAAGTAGTACTATATTAGTTTCAGCAAGAAGTGTTGTAGAGATAATTACGGACACAAATGTACAGGTCAGTTTACAAATAAACAGTTTAGAATTAGCATAGCCCAAATAGTTAACATCTGGAATAGCCAAATTGTTGAAAAGAAGTGTAGTCTCTTTCAATGTTGGTACCTTTTAACTTTTTCAGTTTTACTTTTGCATTTTCCAAGGCTGTACACACCTATTCCTCATGCAATTCAAATACTATTTTTTGTTCTTTACTCTGTTTAACACCTTACATACAATTTTATACATAAATATACATTGATCATATACAGTGTAGTATAAACATATGTAAGTATCACTCCATCTGTTTCAATTTGTTTGTCCGATTTTGACTTGCCACAAAGTTAAGTAAAAAGGATTTTTGAATCTTGTGGTCGGACCCTTCATGATTTAAATTTTAAGAGTCGAGGGTACAGATCCAGGAACAAATACAAGTGCAGGGATTCAACTAAAAAATAATTAAAATATCTAAAATTAGAGTTATGTGTCTAAATTATGAGACATTATGTGGAAAACTTACCAGGTTAATCAAGAGGAGAACCCCTTAAAGAGATAAAAGGAAAAGTACCAACATAGAAATTCCATTTTCTTCAACTTCACCTGAACTTTTGTTTTGATTACAATTATTGTATCTGCCCTAAATTTCTCTGTCGATTTTGGTCAATATACCCAAAATTGTTTGACCAAATACAGATTGGATCCCACACCCACACCATGTCATGTCGACATGGGTGTGGCACTAAAAGTGAAAGTCCAAGCAACTTAGCTTAAACATGTCATGTGGAAAGTTAGAATTAAAGAGATGTCAGAAAAAGAAAGAAGCATTCTTTTTTAAACGGACTAAAAAGAAAAGACAAACCTATTGAAACAAAGGGAGTATATAACAATGTATAATCATTAAACTTTGGTAAACTTAAAAAGAAACATGCATTGGGTTGAACATAAATTTCCATGTCCTGATGCATGAATGTTTGCCTGAGATCTCCAGACTCTAATTCCTATAGAACATTTTTCACCCCCCAATGCATCGGGTTTTAAGATAAACACCCTCTATTCCAATTTACATACCTTTCGGAAGCATTTTTCCCCTTTTAATACAATAGAATTTTGTTGATGTTAGCACAAATCAATATTTGGGGTTTGATCGTAGTATTATTTCGAGCTTGTGGTTGAAAATTTAACACTTATGAATAATTGAGTATAGAGAGAGAAGGCGGAGATATAGAGAGAAGAGTGAATCAAAAAGCAATCACACGTGAGAAGAAGAGGGGGCGGAGAAAGATAAGAAAAATAGGGTTTTAATTAGGCTGAAAAAAGATTTCAAAACTTACACAAATTGGGGTAGAACTGGTACAAATAAGGAAGTTGGGACATTTTTGGTAGACTAGATGACTTAAATGTTTTGGGCCGTAATTATCTTTAATTACGGGAGGTGGAGGTATACATTATGAGTTATAGACTATAATTATTTAATGCAAAACTTACCTCTAAATATAAGAAGAATCATAGCTTTTTGTACTAGTGAAAGACCCAAATCCTTATTGTTTCTACTTTTATTTTTTAGGGTGAGTAAAATAAATTTCAGTACTTGCACCAAGAAGGTGCTACATGCATAATTCTTGCTAACTATAAGCCTAAACAAAGGAACAATGATTCCTTGAGCTAACACAGAGAACTGTTCAGAGCATCAAATAAGAAATTGCAGAATGAACAATGTCAAGTGAAAAAAATAATAATAAGATTGCACATAAATAAGGAGTGTCTTTTTGTGCACCACAAGATAAATATATTTGGAAACTCTATTAAATGAATGATTAAGAAAATCTAGTCAAGATCCTAAAATGACTAACACGGGGTGGACTAATGAATATAAATTGTAAGAACTAATGAATCACTGTTTCATCAATATCATCCCTACGAAGTTCCATGGTCCAATATTAAATAGACCTTTCTAAGAAATACCAGAAGTGCAGGTTTCGGTGATAAAGGTGAACCTGCTATGTTTTCCGCCAATAAGATGTAGCACACTTACAATTAGCATTCACACATGCCTATACCAACATGACAGCTCAAGCAGCCTCTCTTTCCCTTCACTTATTATTGTTGAAAGTGCATTTCAAAATATATATTTCTAACCAGTACAGAAAAATTTCAGGCCTCCACATCAACTAGGGTAAAAGTTTCATTTACCCAGCTGTATATCTTGGCATGCCTTTGGAAGCTAAGAGAAAATCAAAGGGTATTTGGAATACTGTTCGGGAGAAATGTGAGAAGAAGCTTGTCAACTGGAAAAGCCAATATTTATCCTTGGGTGGTAGAGTCACACTCATCAATAGTGTCTTAGATGTCTTACCTACTTACATGATGTCTGCGTTTCCTATGCGAGCCAATGTAATGGACAGAAAAAAAAAATATTAGAAGAAACTTTCTATGGGAAGTGAATTGTGATCCAAACAGCGACAAGATCCATCTGGTAAAATGGGACAACGTCATAGCCAGCAAGAAAAATGGGGGTCTCGGGATAAGGAATTTGAAGTTGCAAAATCACAACCTTTTAATGAAATGGCTATGGAGATTTGCTTCTCAAGAGCCTCATTATGGAAAGAAACAATAAATATTATGGAAAGAAACAATAAATACAAGGTATGGAATGGAGGATTTTTGGACTAGCAAGGAAGCACTACCTCCTTATGGAACTGGGGTCTGTAGGTCCATTAGGAATTTGTGGCCGAAACTCATTAACTCCTCTAAAATAAAGATACGCAATGGTGGGAAGACTTTCTATTGAGAAGATTGTTGGGTGGGCAAGAAACTTCAAAACCAGTTTCCCTAACCTATTCATTTTAAGTCTTCAAAGGATGGCCACAGTTAAAGAGCTGAGAGATAACTTGGGATGGAACACCTCAGATTTAGGAGGCCTTCAAATGATTTGGAGGTGAGCAGGTTGACAGATTTTCATAACATTCTAGAACAGTGCAAGGATTTCAACACAAGTGAGGACAACTTAGTATGGATTCCAGATAAACAGGGCAGATTTTCAGTTGGATCAGCTTACAGGTGCTTCCAGAGATCACATATACAACAAGGTTGTTGGCCATGGAAGATGATATGGAAAGTCAAGATTCCATACAAGATAGCTTGCTTCACATGGTTGTAGGCCAAACACGCTGCTCTGACTCAAGATAACCTAATGAAAAAGGGGTTTTCAACTATGCTCCAGAATTTTTTTTGTGAAAGTGAGGCAGAGATAATAAATCCTCTCTTTCTACATACTCCGAAATTGTGGCAGATTTTCATCAACCTAAGGAGCATTAGTTGGTCTATGCCAAGAAACACAAAGTAAGCTTTGGCTTGCTGGAATAGGGATGGAAATCAGTTGGGTCACAGGGAGAGATGGAAGATTGTCCCAGCTTGTAGATGGTGAACTATCCGGAAGAAGAGGAACCAGAGGTGTTTTGAAGACAAAAGTTGCTCCCTACAGAAATTGAAGATGAATTGTCCGGTTCTTTTCTACTTTTGGTGTAAACAAGAGTATCCTCAAGAAGAAGAGGATATTCCTAGCATTTTAGATTACTTATGAGATCATAGGAGGTTGTTAGTACCAATGTAGATCATATATGTTACCTTTCTCAAAAGAAAAAAAAACATTCCAAAAGACAGCACTAAGAAGAGACTGAAATATGTACATCCAAATTGAAAGAGGAGTTCCATTAATCTTGTATGGAACTAATGACATCTGTCAAATTTTCAGCCTCATATACATTTTCCATTCTACATCAAAAACTAAGCCTTTAAGCTTGATCTGGTACACTCGACTTTTCCCTCAAAACATATTGATTTCTCTCTTTCCACAATGTCCACCAAATAGAAGCTGGTAGAGTGTCCCAGATTCTTCTCTGCTCTTCGTTAAACCCTTTCTTGTGCCAGCAGCACAATTAGTTGATAATAGAAGTCCTAATTCACCCGATTTATGGAATTCATTAGCTTCTAATTAAGATAACTACATGTTGGAATGAAAGGAACCGTACATGTTTTGATGGGATTTCTACTTCTAATAGTGATCTTACGTCTAAGTGCTTACTGAATTTATTTTGGCTGGGCAATGCGGCTCCTGTAACTAGTTGTGAACGTGTTTTTGATAGTGTTTTCTCCTTAGTTGTAGATGTAGATTAAGCTAACTTTTGTAATTGAGCAAACTCCTTGTTATTCCCCTTATTAATGCCTTTAATGAAACTCTTCTTACTTCATCAAAAAAAAAAAACTACAAGTTGTGTGAACATTCATTACACTCGGTTCTTTATGATCAAAAAGCTAACAGTTATGCAAGTGACACCGCCTGAAATAAGTAAGACCTGGAGAATGTACTATTTCACAATATCTTTCCAACTAACGAGCAATGTCTCAAAGGCTCAAACACATCATTTATTCAACCAACAGTCAATCTTCTCTCGGCAGTTAAATTTTCACAAATTCATGTCTCTTATTCAATAAACAAGATTTCTGTTCATGTCTCTTATTCAATAAACAAGAATTCTCACCTTTTCTCACAGTAAACTTGTTATGAACTTGGTTGAGCACAGCTAAGCTAAAATGAGCATATCTACTCCATCCATAAGGCAATGACGGTGAATCTGCAACATCCAAATACAATGACAATTGGTCCGCATTGTTCCCTTTAGGGAATATCAATATCCTCCTGTCATACGTAACGCACCATTAACGACATCAAATCACCTACTTATTAAAACAATAAAACAATCATCAAAAGAATACAAAATAATACCATTTGTATCCTCCCACATTGAAAACTTCCGAGTATAGCTTCTTCACATTCAACCTCGAAAAATTCTCTATAGTCCACGCAAACCTAGCAGATGGCGGATCATCTACTTGTGGCCCCTCCACTGTACTAGCTGTATCCGCAGTCGCAACTAACAACAATTAAAAAAATAAACTTCAAAACAAAAAATCTCTAAATACACAAAACAACAAATAGACATTCAAAAACATACTAGTAGCAGAAAAAAAAAAAGTAGATTCATACAACTACAATCCAGCAGACTACAACAACATATCAGTGTATAGAACTATAGAAAAAAGGTAAAAGATTTACCTTCCATAGGCTGCGGACCTTCCACAGGAAAATCTGAATTAGGAACAAGCATCTCCTCGTCTTCCGGCTGCCACAAAGCAAAAACAAAACAAGATATTCGATCTCAAGTTACTATCCACTTCCGATTAACCTAATCCCTAGAATTTCGCCATTGCCGCATTCAAATCAAAACATTTACATAAAACTTCACTCCTACATCGCTTTTTGATAAAAATTCACCACTTATCCAATCCTATAACTATACGAAGCTCCTTCTCAACAAAAAAATAAAACTCGACGAATTGTGCTGTAAAGAGAAGTGCAGAACAGGCGGGAGAGATTACGTACTTCAACTGGAGGAGGAGTCATGAGAGTCATTGCCGGAAAACGGTAGACCGGAAAATCAGCGAATCGGCGACGAAGAATTCGGCGAAGAAGAATGCAACGTAGAAACGATCGAATCGATCCAAGGACTTTCTCTTCAGTTAGAGTCCTTGGGCTAGGCGACGAACAAAAAAAATTTAGTAATCGTGAAACAAGGAAAATAAATTAAAAGAAGGATTTAAAATTGATAAAGGGTAGTTTGGGAATTTAACCGATATTTTATTATTCTTATCTCCTTTTTGGATTTTAAAAATTTTATGTAAAAATAATTATATTATGAATAATCTACAAAATTAATTCTACCCAACTTATGTATCTTTTGAGATTTACTTACCTTATAAATATTTATAATGTGATTTATTTTGTTGCAGGTATTATATCTTGTTCTGATTGATCATTTACCTTATTTCCAATATTAACAAACCCTTTTTGAATTTAGCTTCCAAATGATAGTACTCACTTGCAAAATATATGAAAAAAAATAAAAAATTACGTGTAAAAATAAAGATTTTTTATAAAATGATTATGTAATTAAAAAAATGTAAATGACCTACGAAATTAATTTTTCCTCGCTTTGAGATTTATTTACCCTATAAATATTTGTAATGTGATTTATTTTTTTGTTGCATTTTAACTTGACCGTGAAATTATTTTAACAAAATGTAAAGGACCAACGAAATCAATTCTCTTTGACTTATCTGTATTTGGGAATTTACTTACTCCTTTTGTTGCGTTTTATTTGTCGTGCTGCACTTTTCGAGAGTTAATTTGACTAATTTTCAAAGTTAAATTAGATTATATTAATTCAATATTTTAAAAATAAAAATTTAGATATCTCAAAAACTTTACGGAGAGTACTATAAATTGTAAAAAAAAATTATATTAATATGATAAAAAAATATACTGTAAAATATTAGTCAAAGTTTATATTGACTCTCAAAAAAACCATGAAAACTAAAAAGAAGCGGAGGAAGTACCTAATAAATATTTGTAATGTGATTTATTTTGTTGTCTGCATTTTATCTTGTCATGGTTGATCACTTACTTTACATTCAATATTAACAAATTATTTTTGGATTTATCTTCCAAATGATAGTAGTAAGTTGCAAATTGAATATTAAAAAATAGTATTTTAAATATTTTTTATGTGTAAGAAAAAAAATATATATATATAAGAGACCATAAAAAAAATTAAAATGTAAATAACATACTAAACTAATTCCCCCCAACTTATGTGTCTTTTGGGATTTACTTTCCTTATAAATTTTTACAACGTGATTTATTTTATTGACGGTAATTTAACTTGATCGTGAAATTAAAAAATATATATTATTAATAACCTATGAAATTAATTGCCTTTATCTTATTTGTATTTTGATATTTAATTACCTTATAAACATTGCAATGTGATTTATTTTATTACCTGCATTTTATCTTGTAATAGTTGATCACTTACTTTACTTTCAATATTAACAAATTCTTTTGGTTTTAGCTTCCAAATGACAGTAGTCACTTGCAAATTGAATATAAAAAATAATCTTGTAAAATATTTTAGTATAAAAAAAATAAAAAGGACCATGAATTTTTTAAAAAAAATTATAAATGACCTATAAAATTAGTTCTCCCTAACTTATGTGTCTTTTGGAATTTACTTACCTTATAAAATATTGTAGTGTCATTTACTTTGTTTTCTGCATTTTAACTTGATCGTGAAATTAGAAAATTTTAAATGACCTGTGAAAATAATGGTGTCTAACTTATCTGTATTTTGAGATTTACTTACCTTATAAATATTTACAATTTCGATTTATTTTGTTGCATGCATCTTCCTGTTATAGTTAATCATTTACTTTATTTTCAAATATTAACAAATAATTAAGCTTCTTACATTGACATTTATACAATGGGTCATTTTAGTTTTTATTACTTAAAAAAAATTAAAGACAAATTATACTAAATATATTTATAATATGGCTTAAGTGTAGATATAACCCTTTTTTAATAGGTGAGATACGGCCTTTATATTGATACTAAGTTGAATCCCTTTATATAATTACAATTTTGTATAAATATATATACTAGCTTGAGCAATATAGCTTTTAAAAGTATTTAATATATGTATGTGTGTTTTAAAATATAATAACTCTTACTTAACTATTAGTAAAGTAGACAAACAATGGTGACATAATTAATGCAATCTCATATATTAAATTATATATAAGTACACAACTTCTATATATTTCACTTTTATGGATCATATTTATGTTTTGTTAATATTTTCTTTTCATACTTGTGATAGAAAAAAAGAATGAATATTTTCAAACTTAAATATTTTTAAAAAAATCTTTTCTAATGTTTTGACCTTATCTTTATGAACAACTTTTTTTACGATACCACAACTTCAAAGTTTAATTTTATCTCCATTCTTTTTTAAGTAATACTCAATATAATATATCAATTACTAGTTATAGCTTTATTGCATTTTGTACATACAAGTTATTTGAATTTCGTTTGATTGGCATATTCAATCTTAGGAATTTAACATTTTTGTTTTAGGTTGCTTTTTCATTTTACTTCTTCAAATTATTTAAAATTTATTTTACCAAATGAATATTATTTTGTGTGTAATTTCTACATATAAATATAAAGGTTTAAAGTGTTTAATTTTTGAAAAAAAAGGATACACTATATTTGGTAGCATTTTCATTGTATATGAGAGATGGATATGTGATTTTAAACATAAAAAATGTATTTGCAATAGAGTCAAGTACTTTAATACTTTTCAAAAACTATTATGTTAATAATAAGAGTGAAATTGAAAAAATAATTAATTCTCTTTTAGCTTTAACAAATAAACAAGTAGAGGGAAGAATCAACTTTTAGTACACTAACCAAGTAAAAAAGGAATGTAGTAGTTTAAGAAGAAATCAATATTCTGTGGGTATTATATTATTCAGATTTTATTCTCTTTTTCACTTTTTTACTTTTAGTATTGCTGGGAAATTGTACTATTTTAAGGAATTATTGTTGTCTGTGTGATTAAATGCATTTTGTTTTCAGGACAAGTCATGTCATATTCTCCCAAAAGTTAACTAGGTTAAAGTTATCAAATCAATCAACCAATAGGTTTTTTGGCCAAGATTTAAAATTGTTCATTTTTGTAAGTGATTTTTGTTATAAATTGTCTATTTACCTTGGTAATAGATAAGTTACTGCGACATGAATATTCAAGATGATATGTCATGGTCTATATCATTTGCAAATGACATAGCATTGATTGATGAGATTCACACTGAAGTTAATGAGAGACAGAGGCTTAGAGATAGACCCTGAAATCTAAAAGGTTCAAATTGAGTAGGTTCAAGAAATAATATATGGAGTGCAAGTTTAGTGATATGATACATAAGATTTGTGGTTAGATCGACTATGTTGTATAGGCCATAGTGTTGATTAGTTAAGAATTTTCATGCTCAAACGATGAAAGTTGCGGAAATAAAGATGTTGAGATGGATGTGGGCATACTAGGAGAGATAAGATTATGAATGAACATATTCATGACAAGGCGGGAGTGATATATGTGGTGGACAAAAGACAAGTAAAGATGAAATGGTTTAGGCATGTGAAAAAAGAGATGCCCAAGTGACAAGGTATGAGAGGTTATCAATATATGGTAGGTGTTATGAGAGGTAGAGGTATGTCAAAGACGTATTAAGGGTTGAGGGGAGCGGGTGGAGGGATTAGACAATACTCAATATATCTTCAGTTTACCTAGGACATGATGACGATCTTAGATAAAAGGGTTTGGAGGATGTGGATTAGGATAGATGGTTAGTAGATAGTTCAGTATTGTCTCATTTTTTCTGTGGGTTAGGCTTGGTGATAGTTTGGAGCACCGTATTTGTTGTATTTGGTTCTACTTTCTTACAAATAATATATATTAGCATTATTCTAGTAGTTTCTTATCCTTTTATTTCTATTATCACATGTGTCTTGTATTCTGGTTATATATTGTTCTCTTTTCTGAATTCTATGTAATGATTTCTTAATAGTTGTCATGTCTTCTTCATTTTCATATTTCTTTTTCCAAACTGATTTGAAATGTTTTACTTGAGGCAAGGGACCATCGAAAACATCACATATATATATATATATATATATATATATATATATATATATATATAAAAGTAATTTTTGAATGGCACGTAGTAATTTGTGTTTGCTTAGTCAAGTTAAAAAACTACATTTTCTTATCAATATCAGAATAGTAATCTGTTGTTGGTCAAGGTTTCAAAAATACTTTTTAGGGAAAAGTTAGTATTTTTTCAGTTAATGACAAACAATTTCTACTTCTATTACTCAAAAATACTTAATTTTTTTCCTCTAAAACCTTGATCAAACATCTTGATTTTTCTAAAATGAGCATTTTTAAAAGGAAATAAATATTTTTAACTTTCTAAAAGCTTGGCCAATCAACCGGAAAACATAACAACAATGTCTTCTAGCTGCAAAAGAATGGCTCCCAATTGAAAATTTCTCTTAATCTTCATTTTCTAATTACTAACCAAAGTGTCCCATTCAATCACTTAATTAACTTTTCATTTTTCATGTTAATGAAGCACAAATTCTACTTCAAACGTTAAATCTTTTATGTGTAAAACAATAATAATCTTTCACCTCTTAAATTTTAAAAGCAAACCCCTATTGACATAAAAGTTAATTTGCCAAAAAAATAATAATTAAAAAGTGCTCATTGTCAAATTTCTCAAATAGGTCAAAAAATGACCAGCCATTTTTATGTATCGTAATACATTTTTACAATAAATATTCACTCAAATGTATTGTGTAAAATTTGGAATGTCATCTTGTTTGATGGTTTTTTCCCTCAGTTTCCAAATTTTGATTAGACATTACTCGTAATTATAAGTATGATAGTTTGTTATCTGGTTAGAATAATGTAAGTATTAATAATGCATGTATTAATTATGAATTTATTAGTCACACAAATATTAGTTATGCACCAATTTCCTAGTAACTTATATATGTATTAGTTATACAAGTTTCTAAATTGCAAATCAAATATCGTGTTAATTTTGTACATGAATAACTTACTTCCTAACTAGCTATCAAACGTCCTATAACTTATATAGAAATTAGTTTACTAGTCAATGTGGTTTCAACTTTCCAGTTTTTTTCTTCTTTTTCTAATTCATGTTATTCTACCAAATGACCCCTTACTAATTTATACCTTTTTTTTTCTAATTCATGTCATTCTACCTATTAATTTACTTTTTTATAATCCAAAAATTCATGTCACATGGTTTGAAATTCAGTGGATTTGCGACATCTAACTCATGACTTGCATCTAATGCACGCATGATATGTAACACTTGTGATGCCGTCTTTTTTATTTAATACATTTAAGAAAGTATAGAGTCAGACTTTAATTTGAAAAAGGATAACAATCAAAGTTATCTTTTATCCCTTTTCCATTCTTTTCCTTATGCTAAGGGTCTACTGTAAACAACTTCTCTACTTTCCAAGGTCAGTGGCGGAGCCACATGATGGCTAGGGGATCCGAACCCCTTTCGGCGAAAAATTATACTAATTATACATGATTAAAATATTTTTTTATGTATAAATAGTAGATGTCGAACCCCCCTTCGACGAGTTCATGTGTCTACTTTTTCAGATTTTGAACTCCCTTATAGAAAATTCTGGCTTCGCCGCTGCCCAAGATAGGGGTAACGTGTGCGTACACTCTACCCTCTCCGGACCTCACTTGTGGGATTACGCTGGGCATGTTGTTGCTCCTTAGGGCTTTAAAGAACCATATGGAACTTGATTGTTGAGAGCTAGCATTCTTTACCTTAAGAACTAAAGAAGACAAGAAGTGTGATGAGTTGAACTGATACAATATGATATTTGATTTTTGAGTACCCTATTTGTTTTCTTGCTCTTAGTTATGCCTGTTGCCTTCTCTGTCTTGAAGCATACTTAGTAATATTGAGACTCAATAATCAGCAATCACCATCAGATACTCCTCCAGAGAAAACGTGGATCATATCGATCTTTCTAGGAAGTGTTCTGTTCTTTATATGCTAGATTTAAGATAACTTTGAGCAGCTACTTTTGAATGAGTTTGTTTTATAGTGTATTGTTTATATGAATGAGAGTGAAATACAAGTATTAAAAGTAGTCATTTTCACAACTTGTATTTAAAGTAGTCATTTTCACAACCTTTTGAGCTTTGACCCCTAAATTGCTTCATCCATCAGGACATTTGTCCCTCTAACCATCAAACACCTTTAAAAAATGATGAAAGTTGACCACAACAAAGCAGATTTCTGATAATTTCTCTATTTTTTTACAATTTCATCACGCGTTGTTGTTTCAATGATAGTTATATATATATATATATATAAAGATCAACTGCTTTTCTTATTAACATTAAAATATGTTCCCATAAGCCGGCTGTTGTCTCTTTTTTGCCTTAAAACTTGAACTGCTCCTGAAATTTTCTGCTCCACATATTGCTGCAGACATGAAGTCTCTTAATGTTTTCCTTTGTCTTATGTTTTCTTGCTTATTATGTGTTCTTTCTGTAGCTGCATCTTCCAGGCTTGCTGGAAATGAAACGGATCGCTTAGCCCTCCTCAGCATCAAAGCACAAATAACATATGATCCTTTTGGTGTTATCAATTCTTGGAATGATTCCTTTCATCATTGTAGTTGGCAAGGCGTTACATGTAGTTCCCGACATGAAAGGGTGACTGTGCTGGATTTAAGCTCCAAGCAGGTTGTAGGAACATTAATTCCTCAGATAGGAAATATGAGTTTTCTTAGAGAATTAATTCTTCAAAATAATACCTTCAACAGTGAGATACCACATGAAATCGGAAGGCTATTCAGGTTGAAGAACTTAGTGCTTAAGGACAACTCATTTACTGGTGAAATGCCAGTGGAACTATCAAATTGCTCTAGGCTCATGTATCTTGATTTGGATGGTAATTCACTGACCGGGAAAATCCCCGTGGAGATTGGTTTGTCTTTGAGAAACCTTCAGGTACTTTTTCTTAGATCAAACAATTTAACAGGTGAGCTACCATATTCTTTGGGTAATCTTTCATCCCTTGTGGCCTTAGCAGCAGTAGAGAATAGATTAGAAGGAAGTATACCGTACTCGTTAGGCCAATTGACTAACTTGAGCTATATATCTCTTGGTGGTAACATGCTTTCTGGTTCAATTCCCCTTCCAATCTTTAACTTATCCTCTCTTTATCATCTTGCTGCACCAGTTAACCAACTTAAAGGAAGTCTTCCAACTAATATTGGATCCACTCTTCCTAGTCTTCGCATAGTTTTTCTATTCTCAAACTTATTGAGTGGGTTGCTTCCAAGTTCCATTTCTAACTTAACAAATCTTGAAATTTTCTCACTATCAAGAAACCAGTTGTCCGGGAAAATCCCTTCTCTGGAAAATCTCCGTAATCTTCAGGGACTAGCTATGCATTTCAATAATCTTGGAACCGGGAGAGAAGATGACATGGATTTCTTTTCTTCCTTGGTTAACATTACAAGTTTTAAAGAACTGAGTTTGAGTGTGAATAATATAGCAGGCCAGTTGCCTAAGAATATTGGCAACTTGTCAACCAATTTCCGGTCTATTGGTTTTGCTAGGAACAAACTATTCGGACGAATACCTGATGGATTTGTGGATCTCATCAACATGGAAGTGGTAAGTTTGGAGTATAACCAATTGACTGAAGAAATTCCTGTCAGTCTTGGCAAACTTCAAAAGCTCAAGTATTTCTACGTTAACGGAAATAAACTTTCAGGGGAAATCCCTTCCTCCATTGGAAACATAACATCCTTGTATGGACTTAATCTAGCTCAAAACAACTTAAAAGGGACTATTCCTTCAGTTCTTGGAAATTGTCAGTTGTTGCAAATGTTGTATCTTTCTCAAAACAGACTCAATGGAACGATACCAAAAGGGGTTCTTAGTATCTCATCCTTAGCGATCCAGCTAGACCTGTCTGGAAACCAGTTAAGTGGATCACTTCCCCTTGAAGTAGGAAGTTTAGTCAATCTCGGGTATCTTGATATCTCGGAGAACAAGTTATCTGGAAAACTTCCAAGTACGTTAAGTAGTTGCATCAAGTTGGAAAACCTCCATATTCAGGGAAACATGTTTGAAGGTGTGATCCCATCATCTTTAAGCTCTTTGAGAGGGATGGAGTATTTGGACTTCTCGCGTAATAATTTCTCTGGTCTTATTCCAAAGTACTTTGAAACTTTCATATCATTGAAAAGCTTAAACCTGTCATTTAACAATTTTGAGGGTGAAGTACCTCAAGAAGGAGTTTTCAGTAATGCAAGTGCAGCAATAATCAGTGGAAACAGAAATCTTTGTGGAGGTTCTTCCACGCTAAAACTACCACAATGTAAGTTTCCAACGTCAAAGAAGGGAAGATTGTCATCAACCTTGAAGATAATTATTTCTGTTGCTAGTGGATTTTTTGGAGTAACACTTGTTCTGGTACTCCTAATTTTGTGTTTCTCAAAGAGGAAACGTAGCCCTTCATCCGATTCAGCGGATGATTCGTTCTTGAAAATCTCCTACGGGGAACTTCTGAAAGCAACCGATGGATTCTCCTCAGATAATTTAATTGGTAAGGGTGGTTTTGGTTCTGTATACAAGGGAATTATTGGTCCAGATGAAAAAACTGTCGCGATCAAAGTACTCGATTTGCTGCATAGAGGAGCTTTGAAGAGCTTCATTGCAGAATGTGAAGTCTTAAAGAACCTCAGACATAGAAATCTTGTCAAGTTAGTAACTATATGCTCAGGTATTGACTTTCAGGGCAATGATTTTAAGGCCTTGATTTATGAGTTCATGGTCAATGGTAGCCTAGACAATTGGCTGCATTCATTTTCTATTGATGGAAGTCTGCACGTTCGATATCTAGATCTTTATCAGAGAGTAAACATCGCAATGGATATTGCTTTCGCGCTAGATTATCTTCATCATGGAAGCCAAACACCAATTGTTCATTGTGATTTGAAGCCAGGCAATGTCCTTCTAGACAAGGACATGACTGCCCGTGTTGGCGATTTTGGTTTGTCAAGATTCCTCCAAGAAACAGCTCAAAGAGAAACTAGCACTATTGATATTAAAGGATCGGTTGGCTATGCAGCTCCAGGTAACCATTTTAATCATTCTTATACTCCTTCCGTTTCAGTTTATTTGTCTTACTTTCCTTTTTAGTCGGTTTAAAATAGAGTGTCTCTTTCCCTTTTTAGCAACTCTCTAATGACAACTTTCCACGTGACATGTTTAATGTTGGGTAACAAATCCATACCACATCTGAAGAAGAAGAAAAATGTATCAATATATAAGTGCTTACCCAACTCCATTAGTATGAGGCCTTTTGAGAAGTGCCCAAAAACAAATCAGTGTGGGCTTGGCCCAAAGCGGATAATATTATACTAATGTGGAGTTAGGATGGCGGTATGCGCGGTCCCAACATGTGGTATCAGAGCCTATGTTCAGGTGTGTCGGAATATTGGACTGCGTTTTGTGAGAAGTTTCGGTGTGACAACAGGACCAAAGATCTGCAGGGGTGCCTTGTGTCGAAAGTCTTCCTGTCAAGTGGTGGTTTAGGCGGCATGTCCCGTTGGGTGATAACGGCGGTGCAAGATGATTTGGCAGATTGACTTAGCGATTGGAGATCTACGATTGATGCCTTTGTCGAAAGTCTTGGCAAAGTGGTGGTCAAGCAGTGTGTCCCATTGGTTAGTAGTGGTGGTGCAAGATGATTAGCAGATCAAATGTATTATTGCTGAAGGGGAGGTTACGAATTGTGTGGTGTTGGTTTGAGGGGAGGATTGTTGGGTAACAAATCCATCCCACATCGGATGGAGAAGAAGAAACGTATCAATATATAAGTGTTTACCTAACTCCATTAGGATGAGGCCTTTTGGGAAGTGCCCAAAAACAAATCCGTGAGGGTTTGGCCCAAAGCGGACAATATTATACTAATGTGGAGTTGGGGTGGCGGTACGTGCGGTCCCAACATTTAAAACCACAAGAATAAAGAAAATTTTGGTACATTCTACATATATTTAGTTAAAAATCACAAAATTAAAAAGTATTCTTTACTTTCTTCAACTCCAGTCAAGTCAAGACCGGATAAATAAATCGAAACAAAGGGAGTAGCAGATTTTGCACAATAAGCTCTAATTTTCTTGGACAAACTTAACTAATAATTACTCTTTTGATATGGACTGATGAATTTTTTTGCAGAATATGGAATGGTAAGTGAAGTATCAACTTATGGTGACATATACAGCTATGGAATCATCATACTGGAGATGTTAACAGGGAAAAAGCCGACAGATGACGCCTTTTCAAATGGAATGAACCTTCACAACTATGCTAAAAGGGCTTTCTCTACAGGTAGAGTCATGGAAATTGTTGATCAAATGCTTTGCCCCAGCTTGCAAGAAGAGGACACCAACAACAGTATTATTGATGAAAAGAAAACCACAGATTATATCAAAAAGTGTATAATTTGTATGTGTAAAATTGGGATTGCTTGCACTATGGACTCACCAAAAGAAAGAATGGGAATTAGTGATGTTATTAAAGAGTTGCAGTTAGTCAAACAAATTTTGTGATAGGACATTATGATATTATAAGTGCATTTTCATTTGAAGTATAGGTAAATGTATTCAAGCTATTTTTGAATATTTTGTGGGGGAAATTTCCTTATTTGACGTAAAACTTCAATTATTTCAATTTATTAATAAATGCTCATAAATGAGATCCAATTTGGAATTGGGTTGAAAATTTTGGAAAGCCCAAAAAAGTACTTGACAGCTTAAAAGAAGAGCAAATTTCATAAATCACATTAGTATAGGTGCTAATTAATCAATGCAATGATACTTTCAATAATTACAGATATTGTCTAGGCATTGATTTAAATACAATGTATTTAACGCGCCATGTGACTGTATCTTGAATGCAATGCCTCTCTAAGCTCTCACGCTCGCTTCTCTCCCTCTCCTTTTTTAGTATATGTGTTTCACAGTTTATGTACTTATGTATCTAATACCAATTCTACGAGTGTATCCCATAGAACATGAAATCATATATATACCTAACTATATTTGCATAAGCTTATATCAATTTCTACGAATGTATCTGTGTATTCGGTATAAATTTTGAAAGCATGCATCTGATTATATATGCATAAGCTGTACGAGTGTATCTGTATATTTAGTATCAATTTCATAATTATCAGTGTATTTGTATCCAATATCAATTGCATCCGGTGTATCAAATATCAATTTATCCAGTGTATTTGTATCCAGTATTAATTTCATCGAGTGTATTCAATATCAATTTCATTCAGCGTATTTAGTATCAAATATATATTATATTCAATATCATATTACACCTCAGAAATTCCTAGCTCAGCATAGATCAAGAGAAGCTCAGAAAAATTCTACATTTGCAGATTTATGAGATTTACGAACACTATCTACGGGCTGTAAATAAAACTACGGATAGTAGATGTGATTTGCAGATAAGACTTCGGATACAGAAAATTACTCTGAGATTTACGTGTTAGGTTTACGGCTTGTAAATCTTTTTATGGACCATAGACTCAGCCCATAGACTCAAGTCCTGAAACACAGAGTTTCCTCTGAAGCCACATATGATTTTTACGAATCATAAAGTGAACCACGGACCGTAATTGGGTCTCATGGTCTAAACTTCAGAAAACCAATATTTTCTTTGATTTCTATGAAAAGGTTTCCACAGTCCGTATGTGGAATGGACCGTAGATTCCCTCATCGAAGGCAAAAATTATTTTTTATGTATGTATAGTAAATGGTGGCTCTCTTTGACAAAATTACACTATTTATATATGGTTTGAATTATTTACTATCTGTTTATATATATATATATATATATATATATATATATATATATATATATATAATGTTGACCCCCTTTGACTAATTTGTATATTTACTTCTTCATAATTTGAATCCCTTAGCGAAAATTCTGACTTTGCCACTTCTTCATTTACTGTTACTTCTGCCTCTTTGTATAATATAAGCTAGTGTTTGGCCCCAAATTTCCAAATATTCTTGCTAAGTTATTTTTGGGTGAAGTTTTGGTGAAGTTTCACCATGTGTTTGACCATAAATTTTTTCAACAATATTTGGTTGTTTCAAAAATATTATTTTGTATCCGTAAGTTCTAAAAATTATTTAAAATATTCATAAGTTTGTGTTATCATTTTATTATTAACATGTTCCGTTAAAAAAACTCTTATAACATAATTGATAATAATCAACAACAACAAAATAACAATATGGGCAAGAGCAATACATTAATCGAATAAACAAATTATTCTTTTTTCCCAATTTGTCACTCAAACTATTTTTTTCGGAGGAGATAATAACAAACTATTCTTTTATAAAGTCTTTCCACATTCTAAGAACAATCTCTTTCTGACAAACTTTCAGTTTTATTAATAGATAGAGATCTTATTTAATGGTGTTGATTGGCCACGTTAATAGAGTAAGTTGGTAGATAAATATTAGTTGGAATTAATAAATTATGGATGTTAATATAATATATAAAAGTTTGGAATAATTTTTAAATTTTTAAACTTACCGAATATTAGAACTTGGCCCAAGTTCTAGTTTTTGTTAGAAATTGGAATTTTGGATTGTTTGCCAAATATATTTGTCAAGTAATGACAAACTATATTTCCAAATACTTGTTCCTAAATTATTTTTTAATTTTTTCTCAAAAACTATTTGGAGCCAAACGGCACCCAAGTGTGTATCCAGGTAAACCATAACTTCTCCTTCTTGTGACCATATAAGCTTTTTATGAAATGGCTGCTGAAAAAATGCTGTCCCTGAAAGCCGAACAAATATATGGAACTATCACTACAAAGGTGCATCATGCGTGCACATATAAAGAGAACTGAAATAAAAAAAACTTATCTCTATTTTGTCATTATTTTCAGAACTAGTTAAGTATATGTGTTTTGCACGTATGTGTCACCTTAATATAAAAATTACATACAAAAAGATATAAAATATATAATATTGCAATTAAAGTTACAACATATGCAAGATTAAATTCACATAAAAGGATCATATTTGCTATGTACTTTCAGAAAAAAATTATATTTGCCACTCGTCATATTTTTTCGACAAAAATACCTTTGTCATCCAACTTTGGCACCTATTTGCCCTTGAATCATTTATTCCCTTATTGTCCTACGTAATTTAAATTTGATCAAAATTAAATTCTTTTAACCAGACCCAACCCTTGAAACTGACCCAATAAACCTAACTAAACCCAACCCTAAACTACTTGCACTTTGTTTGGATGATTGTTACGCAATGTTTCATAATGTGTTGTATTGTATCATATTGAATTACAGTGTTTTAATGAATACAACATTGGAATAGATTGTATCTTTCTTCGTCGTTGTATAATGTCACATGTACATAATTTGAATGATAAACCTATCAGAAAAGTAGGGTACGGGTAGAGCTACTTGCAAAAGGTAAGGTAAAGGATAAAATAGAATAATTTAATAATAAGTAAAGACAAAACGAGAAGAAAATATTAAGGTAACGACGCGATTACACCAAATCGATCATTATACAAAATGGGTCCTTTCGTCGTTGCCTAATGATGAATTTAAACGATACGATATAATAAAATTTAAGTAACAATCAAAACAAACATTATATTTAACCTAATAATATAATATGATAAAATAGGTGACAACTATCCAAACAAGGTGTTAAGTTAGTTGAATACGTTTTGAGAAATAATTACTTTCTCTATGAATATATAAAGTCCTAAATATTAGAAGATAATCAAATTATAAACTCTTTTTAAAAGTATAAAAAGGGCGAAGATATTATAAAATAAACTTAGCAAATTAAGAATAAAGAAGAAAGAAATAGTAAGAGAAAGAGAGAGATTTCAAAAGATTCGTGTGTAGAATTGTACAAATACATTGGCTATTTATAGCCAATTTAGGAAGATAGGAAGATAGTGGGTAGGGAAAAAGTAGAAAGGGATAGACATCCACTTGCTGAATATTTTACCACACTTCCTTGGATGTCCATGTGTAATGTACCTCATTAAAAACTTTACAAGAAACAATATATATAGTTATCCTGAACATCCATAGATATTGTGCCTCGTTAAAACCTTACTAGAAAAAATCCAGTGGAAAAAAACCTAGTGAAGGAAAAAGAGTACACACATCTGGTAATACGCCTTGATTGCTGCCTCATTAAAAACCTTATCAGGAAAATTCAGTGGGACAAAACCTTGGTTAAGGGAAAAAGAGTACAACGCATATTTTACTCCCCTTGATGAAAATGTCATTTGATATTTTGGAGACGATGTATTCCAATTTTATATCTTAGTTTCTCAAAAGTTGATGTTGGTAATGCCTTTGTGAATAAATCTGCAGGATTATCACTCGAACGAACTTGTTGTACATCAATATCACCATTTTTCTAGAGATCATATGTGAAGAATAATTTTGGTGAAATATGTTTTGTTATGTCTCCTTTTATGAAGCCACCTTTCAATTGAGCTATACACGTGGCATTGTCTTCGAATATAATTGTGGGTACTTTGACATCATTTTCTAGGTCGCATCTTTCTTTGATGAACTGTATCATCGATCTCAACCACACACATTATCTACTTGCTTCATGAATTGCTATTATTTCAACATGATTTGAATAAGTGGCAACAATAGACTGCTTTGTAGATCGCCATGATATAGTAGTTCCTCCGTGTGCAAATAAATAGCATGTCTGAGATCAAGCTTTACGTAGGTCTGATAAATAACTTGCATTTGCATAACCACTAAGATCTGCACAACCTTTGTTAGTATAAAACGAACCCATATCAATGGTACCCTTTAGATATCGCAAAATATGTTTGATACCGTTTCAATGTCTTCGCGTTGGTGATACACTATACTTTGCCAGCAAATTAACAGAAAGTGTTATATCAGGTCTGGTTGCATCAGCAAGATACATAAGTGAACCAATAGCACTGCGATATGGTACTTCAGGACCAAGAAGTTCTTCATTCTCTTCTGGAGGTCAGAATGGATCTTTGTCCACTTCAAGTGACCGAACAACCATTGGAGTACTTAATGGATGTGCTTTGTCCATATAAAATCATTTTAATATTTTCTCAGTGTAGGCAGATTGGTGAAAAAAGATTTCATCTGCTAAATGTTCAATTTGTAGACCCAGATAAAGTTTTGTCTTTCCAGGATCTTTCATCTCAAATTCTTTTTTTAGATATTCAATCATCTTTGGGACCTCTTCAGGGGTTCAAATGAGATTTATGTCATCAACATAAATAGAGAGCATAACAAACTCTGATTTTATTTTTTTAATAAAAACATATAGACAAATGACATCATTTATATAACCTTCATTTATCAAGTACTCACTAAGGCGGTTATACCACATACGCCCTGATTATTTCAGATCATATAATGATCTTTACAATTTGATTGAGTATATCTCCTAAGACTTAGTACTTGCTTCAGGCAATTTTAATCCTTTTGAGATTTTCATGTAAATTTCATTATCAAGTGAACCATAAAGGTAAGTTGTAACTACATCCATTAGATGTATTTCAAGATTGTTATGTACAGCTAGACTGATGAGATATCGAAAACTTATTCCATCCATAACAGGTGAATATGTTTCTTCATAGTTGACTCCGGGTCTTTGAGAGAATCCTTGTGCAACAAAGCGTGCCTTATATCTTACAATTTTCCTTTAATCATTTTGTTTTCGCACAAAAACTCATTTATAGCCAACTGATTTTACACCTTCAAGGGTTTGGACTGTAGGTCCAAAAACCTCGCGTTTAGCAAGTAAGTCTAATTCTGATTGAATTTTCTTTTGCCATTCTGACCAATCACATCTACGTCCACATTCTTCTACGAATTTAGGCTCAAGACTTTCACTATCTTACATTATGTTAAGTGCAACATTATATGCAAAAATATTATCAATCGTGATTTTTGATCGATCTAAATTTATCTTATCATCGGTAGAACTTATTAAAAATTCTTCATTCACTTGAGTCTCGGGTTAACTGATTTCTTCAGGAATATCAGGATTACTCAAATCTTGACCTTCTTCAGGAGGTTCTTTTGTAGTATCATCTTTATTATTTTTCACGCTTCTCTTTCTAGAATTTTTATCCTTTGAACCCAATGATCTACCACACTTTAGGCGTGTTTAGAATTCAGAAGTTATGATACTAGTAGATAGTCCTTTTGGGACATCAATCCGGATAGGCACATTCACTGCAGAGATATGTGACTTAATTATCCGTTTTAAATCAATAAATGCATCTGAAATTTAATTTGCTATTTTTTGTAACTGGATGATCTTTTTGACTTTCTGTCCACATGTGCGGGTATGTGGATCAAAATGAGATAGTAATAAAATGTTCCACGCAATTTCTCTTTCGGATTCCTTTTTATCTCCCCCTAATTGCGGAAAAGTTATTTCATTAAACCGACAATCTGCAAATCGAGCAGTAAATAAGTCTCCTGTCAACGGCTCAAGGTAGTAAATTATGGAGGGTGAGTCAAACCCAACATATATGTCCAACCTTCATAGATGGGCTATATTTGTCTCATGACCAAACACTAATTATGATAGTAGAGTATTTATTATAATTTATCGGTCTAAGACGTACAAGTGCTGCTGTATCGAAGATAGTATGACCCCAGACAATAATTGACAATTTTATTTTCATTAGTAGAGATCTTTCAATCAATTGTAGGTGCTTAATAAATGACTTTGTAAGGTTATTTTGAGTATGAACATTAGCAACAAGATGTTCAATTTTTATCCCAATTGATAAGCAATAATCATCAAAAGCTTGGCATGTAAATTCTCCAACATTATCAAGACGAATAGCCTTAATTGGATAATCTGGTAATTGAGCTCTTAATTTTATTATTTGTGCTAACAACTTCGCAAATGCTAGATTGCGAGATGATAAGAGGCTCACATGAGACCATCTTGATGATACATCTATTAGGATCATAAAATATCTAAATAATCTAGTAAGTGAATGAATAGGTCCACATATATCCTCATGTATACGCTCTAAAAAGTAAGAAAATTCAATTCCAACCTTCAGGGTTGATGGTCTGGCAATTAATTTTCATCGATAACAAGCAGCACATGAAAATTCACCGTTCACAAGAATCTTTAGGTTTTTTAACGAATGTCCAGTTGAATTTTCAAAGAATTCGTCCATCATTATTGTTCTAGGACGAATTTCGATCATGCCATAGCACAAATATATTTACATCAGTAAACTTCTGGTTTACAATCAAATGTGCTTTAATTACATTAATTTTTGCATAATATAGGCCAACCGACAAGGTTGGTAATTTTTCCAAAATATGTTTCTGGCCTGAGACACTCTTGGTTATACTAAGGTATTCAATATTCATTTCATTTAGTGTCGATATCCATTTCTGCGGATATCTTTAAAACTTAACCAATTTTTGGGGGATTTAGAAGAGAATATTGCATCTTCTATAACAATCTTTGTCCCCTTAGGTAGAAATATAGTAGCTTTTCCGGAGTCTTCAATCATTTTTGAATTACCAAAAATTATAGTATCATTTGCTTTTCTTCTAAGCAAGTAGAAAAAATATTTCTCGTCTTTAAAAATAGCATGAGTCGTTCCACTATCAATTACACAAATATCCTCGTGATTGATTATTGATTCAAATAAAATTTGAGGCATATCCATATTTTTCTTAAAAAAGAAATAAAGTAAATATTATAATTAAAACATGGCTCATTATACAAATTTTATTTATTTACATAAATTAGAAAAATATAAACATATGATTTAGTACATATAAATGAAAAAAAATTATTTAAATATTATCAGGGTTATCAATATTCATATTTCTTTTTGAGAAATAGAAGAAATCAGCTACATCCAGATGCATAGGCTCAATATTATCTTCAGAGATAAAGTTTGTCTCTGGATTATTTTCTGTCCTCTTCAAGAATGCCTGATATAGCTGAACCAGATGTTTTGATGACTGGCAGGTCCGTGACTAGTGTCCCATACCTCCACATCAATGACATATACTTTCTGAATTTTTCTTTGGTATAGCTTCTTATTTATCACTCTTCTTTTTATATTGCTGATCATTTCTCGTTGTCAGCCGATTATCATGATTATAATTTCTTCTTCAACCATTACTGGGGTCATTACCTCTTTCTCATTGGTTATAGTTTGTCTGATTCACTTCAGGAAGTGGCAAAGAACCAACGGACCGACTATCATGATTTTTCATTAACAGGTCGTTGTGGAGTTCAATAATAAGAAGGTGAGAAAGTAATTCAGAATATTTTTTAAAACTCTTTTCGCAATATTGTTGCTGTAAGAGCATATTCGCGGGTGAAAATATAGAGTATGTTTTTTTAAGTTTGTCTTGCTCAGTGATTTCTTCTCCGCATAAATTTAACTTTGCTATAATTCTAAACAAGGCAGAATTATATTCAATTGTATTTTTAAAATCCATTAATTTTAGATTAAGCCAATCATGACGTTCCTATGGAAGGATGACCAACTTCATGTGGTCATATTTTTCTTTTAGATTCTTTCACAGTTTTATGAGGTCTTCTAATGTGAGGTACTGTAATTTTAACCTCTCGTCAAGATGTGGCGGATAAAATATCATGACTTTGACACGATCTTGACTAGATGTCATGTGGATGATGTCTGTTAGACTCATCGATTCTAAGTGTATTTCGGCATTTAGAACTCATGATGAGTAGCATTTTCCATATATATCAAGAACAACAAATTCAAGTTTAGAGATATTCGACATTTTAAGAAAATAAAATTCTTACCCTTTTGTTACCTTTTTAAAATAGCTCGAAGTAATAGAGGCTCATACTAATAACGTGTTATAAAATAAACTTAGCAAATTAAGAATAAAGGACAAAGAAATAGTAAGAGAAAGAGAGAGATTTTAAGAGAATTTCGTGTGTAGAATTGTGCAAATACATTGGCTATTTATAGCCAATTTAGGAAGATAGGAAGATAGTGGGTAGGAAAGAAGTAGAAAGGGATAGACATCCAGTTGCTGAATATTTTAATAGACGACATACATTGTGCACCACAAAATATATACTCATTTTCTCTCAAGTATATGATCATTTTTGCTTTTTGAGATTCAAATTTCTTAATTTTGACAGTATATTTAGACATAAAATCTTTTAACTTTTGTAAAATAATTTTTCTATATTTTAAAACTAAATAAAAATTACTATAAGTTATAATGATTAATAATTAAAATATTTAAAAGACATATAAAAATTGCGGTAAAATATATTATTTGACTCACTCTCAAAATCTGAACACTGTAACATAAATTGAGAAAAAAAGACTACATATAGTTGCCTTGTTGGTTAAACGATGTAGATAAACGACAGTGATTAACAATTTAAAATAATTAAAAGACATATAAAAATTGTGTTAAAAAAAATAATTCGACTCTAAAAATTTAAACACCATTTCATAATTGAAGTGGAAAAACTAAATGTTATTAGTTAAACATCAAGATGAACGACTATATATATAGGTTAAAAGAAATAACTCTAAATCACAAAAAAAAGGAGGAAAAAAAAGGAGGGGGAAACCATGCCTCAAGGACATACGTGAGTTTCCATTTTTTCCAAAACTTTGTTAGGACATACATGATTCATAAACTAAAAAGAACTCCAAAAATATTTTAGGAATTAATATTATAAAAATAATTAAATAATAATTTGAAGAAATAGTAAATGATAGTGTTGTCTATTGTTGAGTCTTTTAATGAATGATAAAAAAAATCAATTAATATCATTTTTGAGGACTTTCATACTTTTAATATAGTAACTAGTGTCTATGAACATGCTTTGCACATTACTCCCTATTAATTATCATACCAAAAAAAACACCGATGACTAATTCAAAATCCCATTTCGATCCCCAACTCGGGACTCGACCGCGACATCTGACCTCGATACCCGACGCCTGAATCGAAACTCAACTTCTATAACGACCTGAGCCATTGTTAATCATGATTAAAAAGAAATTCGCAATAATTTGGCTTGACTGGGTCCCACCACCCTGCCAAAGCGGGATGATCCCGCCGGGGAGGCGGCCGTCAGAGCGAAAGTCATGGGACATAACTTAAGTTGCGAATTTTCTTATTTTCCCCACTTCTCCCAAGTGGAGGTTAGAAGCGAGGGTTTCTGCAAAACCCTGACCTGGGGAGAAGAGGGGAGGGAATCTTTGTATTAGAAAGGCTTCAGCCGGTGGAATTCAATCCGGTCTTACCGTAGGACGTTGAGGATTAATGGCTTCAATATCACTATCTCTCTATGGATTGCTTGGCGCCCAGGTAGGTTAGACTTCTCTTTTTTGAGTAGTAAGTCTATACCTACTGCGTAGTGTAGAAAAAAATTTAATGAGAAATCATATAATTAAGTTGTGGGTCACCGATCACTGGTAGAAATTTGGTCGTGTGGGTGTTTGATTCGAATGTGACCTGATAAAAAGGTGTTGTAATGATTTGGCAAAGTATTTTAGTGGTGACATTATTGCATATAGGCGGTTATTTGATAACGGGTATAGTGTTGTATACAGGACTATAAACTAAGTAGAGATTGTTGATAAACCTTAAAGGTTTGGTAGTGTAGGTGATGGTCTAGTTTCCCGCATGTGTTCATAGACTTGTTAAATTGCTTCATGATATGCATGTATGTGTATAAATAGGGAAACATACTAGATTATGTATGAAATAATCACTTGCTAGCCTGTTTTTAGTGATGAACCTGTTCTTGGTGATATAAATGCTGTAAATACTGAATGTAATTATGATTGTGGTATGCTTGGATTGGGTGTCACTTTTAGACATATATTTGGATCGGTTGTCACTTTTCGACACATAATTGGATTGGGTGTCATATTTCGATACATATTTGGATCGAGTGTCACATTTCGACACAAAGTTGATTGTTTGTAGGTCCAATGAGAAGACCCTTGTGTGAAGCTATAACATGTCGAAACTATTGAGTTGTGATATTACTGAATGTGGTTGGACTTGGTGATATCTGTACTTCCATGAACTAATAAGGTTAGTGGTAAACGAGCCCTGGACTAAGGACCTATAAACGAAACTTGAGTTGAGGGGTATTGGTTAATAAGGGTGATGATCTTGAAACAAACTAATTTATGAATAAGATAATGGCCCTATTAGGCCTGGATGTGATCTATATGGTATAATCGTATTCTATAATTGTACACAGAGAAGTTATGGCTTCTAGTTACTAGAGAATTTATCATTGTGATGTCCATGAATAACTGGGGTAAGGATAGTGGCTACCTATAACTCGGATGAGTTAGCAGAGTGTGGTTGTGAGAGGGATATATTTTATGTTGTAAGATAGTTGGACTAGGACTAGTGATGGGTGGGTGAAATCATTGAGTGGTTAAGGTTGTTAGGTGGGGATTGTTATAGTAAATGAACAGTGGTATGGTGGGCTTAAACCCACGGTTATTAAATTGTAACTAGAATGATTGTGGAACTCTGAAATTTAGAGTGAGGAACACCTTAAGGTGGGAGTAAGGAGTGTACTTATTTGGTTGGGATGAACAATATGATAAAGTTTAATTATTATGATATCTCTTATTTTTCTGTTCATATATTATGCGGTGGGTAGCAGATTGAACAATGATGCCTACTAGTACGTATTGTTTGGATGATACTACTTTTGCTACGCCACTTAGCATAGTCTAGTTGCAGAGTCAGTTATGTCTCCTAAGTGAAGACGAAGGCAATCCTTCAGCAACTTCTATTTTTCCCTTCTCTTGGTGAAAGCTGGGTCATTGATCTTTAATTTATTTTTACTCTTAGCAGCTCTTGTACCTGTTTAGATCAGCATCGTTCGGGGTTTTATATAACCTTGTATAAGCCAGATTAAATATAGTTTTCCTTAGAAATTTTTGGTTAAATTGTCCAAGTATTTGATTTTAACTTCCGCAATATTTTCCTAGAATGGTAAGGGTTCTCCTACTTAGGGTGTATAGTGGATGTCTGCATGGCCCAGTGGGTTAGGTCGTGACAACTTCTGAATCAAGACTCAACCTCAACTCCCGATACTGCCCTGCACTTAAATTTCAAATCGAGATCTGATTCCATCCAACCCTGACATCTGACATGAAACCCGACCCCAATTTTCGACTCTTGATCCTACACGACTTTCGATCCAAGATCCTACCCCAATATTAGACCCTAAACCTGACTTGCATGATCTGACCTCGACACCCGACCCCGACTCCTAACCTAGGACCTGATTTCGACTTCCGACCTAGGATTCGACTCTAACTCTCACTTCGGGACTTGACTTTTGAATCTGCGACCACGAGATCTGACTTTCGAACGGGAATTCAATCTCGACACTCGACCCCGACGATCGATTATGAAACCACTTCGATACTTGACTTGGGACCCAATCTCGACTCTAGATCTGAAATTTTACCTCAATTTTTGACTCGGGATCTGACACTCAAATTGAGATCCGACTCTGATTCGACTAGTGATTCAGGAGTTGGGTCTTGAATCATATTAAATTTAGGAAAAAAGGCTAATGACAGGAGGTTGTATCTCATTGAATTGTTGATTGAACATTTTGCCCTTTATTGAAATACTCTATAATAGATAAAATTAACATTTACTATTTTTCTATAATAGACAAAATTGTCATTTACTATTTTTTAAAAAATAATTACTATTTAATTATTATACAAACATGTAGGACTTTGAAATTAATTAAAGTTATAACTATTAAATAATTACTCCTTAAGGATATAAAAGTTATTCAATATTTAATGAATATTTTGGTCTACCAATATTATAAAATGTGTAAAAATTCCTAACTCATAATTTATTTGAAATAAATTTAATATTAAGCTCCTAGTATTGATAGGATAATATGTATCCTATAATTAACTTAGTCCTAATAGAAATATGTTTTGTTTAGTCGTGGTATAAAATTACATTTATATCCATTAATAATTTCTTAGATGGAGGAAATTTTAACTTAAAAGGGCAATTAAGTAAATCACTTTAGTGGATATTTTGGTCAATCAATATTTATATTTGTGCTTTTATAATAATACTAGTGTCTATGAACCTACTTTGCACGTTACTCCCTATCAATTATCAAACAAAAAAGAACTTTGATGACTAATTTGAAGTCTCATCCCGACACCCGATTCGAAACTCGACCCCGACATCCGACCTCGACACTCGACACATAAATCAGGAATCTACTTCTGAATCAATACTTGACCCTGACTCCTGACCCATTTTCCGATCCAACACTTGTTCCAGGACTCATCTGAGATTCGACTTCTGACTCAAGATCTGATCTCGATATTCAATTCTGAACTCAATTTGAAACTCGACCTCGACATCCAACCTCGACACCTGACACCAGACACTGATTCAGAACCGTACTTCTAACACCAACTCCCGACCTAGGACCCAAACTGAATCCTGGATCGGGACCCGACTTTCGACCTGAAATTCGATCCTGCACCCGATTTTTTAACCCGAATCTGACTTCACTCGATCCTAACATCCGATACGAGACCGATCCCGACTTCAAAATCCTGACCCGACCAAACTTCTGACTCGAGATTCGACTCTGACATCAGTCCTTGGATCTAACTTGCGAACCAGGATCTGACCCCGAATCCGACCTAAGACCCGATCCCAACTTCCGACATAGGACCTAACTCCAACTTTTGATTGGGACCCGACTTTCTAACCACGAGATCTGACTTTTGAACCGGGATCTTATCCTGACACTCGACTCCGACGATCAATTAAGTACCCCACCCTAACACCTAAGTCGGGACCCAACCCTGATACCCTAAAATTTTATCTCGATTTCTGACTCGGGATCCGACACTCAGATTTTGATCCGATCTAAATCCGATCCGGGATCTAAGAGTTGTGTCTTGAATCATCTTGAATTTTGGAAAAAAGGTTAACGATGGAAGGTTGTATCTCATTGAATTGTTGATTGAACATTGCCTTTATTGAAAGTTTCCATAATTGATAAAATTATCATTTACTATTTTTCTACAATAGATAAAATTGTCATTTAATATTTTTTAAATGTTATTTAATTATTATGCAAATATGTAGGACTTTGAAATTAATTAAATTTATAACTATTAAATATTTACTCCTTAAGGATATAAAAGTCGTTCAATATTTAATGAATATTTTGGTCGACCAATATTATTAAGCACATAGAAATTCCTACTCATAAGTTTAACTGAGATAAAACAGAATCAAAAGGGCTAGGAGCTCTGGCCGGTAACAATTAAGCTCCTAGTATTAATAGGATAATATGTATCCTACAATAAACTTAGTCCTAATAGAAATATATTTTGTTTAGTCCTAGTATAAAATTACATTTATACCCATCAATAATTTTTTAAATGGAGAGAATTTTAACTTAAAAGGGCAAATAAGTAAATCAATTTTTAATGGATATTTTGGTCAATCAACATTTATATTCATGTTTTTATAATAATAATATATATATATATATATATATATATATATATATATATATATATATATATATATATAGATAGATAGATAGATAGATAGATAATATAAATAGATTGATCGAGCCCTTAAGTATTGCTGGTGTGAATATTCATTATGAGTGAAGGGTATCTCATATTTTTCGTGTTTTCTGTAGTCAATGTTTTTCTAACTGTGTTAGGAATAAGACTTCTATATGTGCTAGGGTTGTTTACTTTGCCAAAAATAATTAATTTTAAATTATCATAAATATTAAGAGTTCATACATTTTACAAATAAGTAAAAAATTTAATAGCATAAATTATTATTATCTTATTATTTAATTCAAAATTATCCTAACATATAATATTATTACCTTATTATTTAACTCAAAATTATCCTTCGTCTCAAAATTTTCTTAGTACTACATTTTGCTCAAAATCATCCTTTATATTATATTATCTCTTTTATTTTTTATTATTTTAGTTTTACCATATATTTTAGAATTTTTAATTATTAATTTTCCTCCTAACTCTTACCCTGTAAAGAATCACCCAAATATTCAATATTCTTAATTTTTCTTTATAAATTATTTATTAATATTGGAATGATATGATGTTCCAAATAAACTAACCCATAAATATATATGTTTTCCTGTACGTTTCCTTGTACATTTTTTTCTCACAAACGAACATGTTTTTCTTTCAACTTTTTCGTATAGTCAGTATAATAAAGAAAGGATTGCTACAAGTTAATAAAATTATAATTGATTTTAAAGTTGTTAGGACTTTTAATACAGTTCAAATAAGGAAAGAGTTTAAGAAGTAAAATTTTAGTTAATTTTAAAGTACTAAATTTTGGAATTGTTATCCTTGCAAATAAGTAAAGACTTTAAAAAGATTCTTTTAATGAAGGACAAAGCCTATACAATCACGGATTGGATCGGACCGACCCAACGGATCTAGTCCATATTAACGGCTCTAACAGATGATAGCAATGAGATCAATGATAAAAGTTAGAATAAAAGAAATCAATAGTTGTTAAATGTTGTTTTAGAGTATGATACTATTTTTTGTTTTATTTTTTATTAAAAAAAGTTATTGAAAAAACTAAGGGAAAAATTTTAAACCAGGGAAAGAGTATAGCTTTTTCACTTACACTTTGTTTGGATGGTCATCTAGAGCATATTTATGTGCTCATAATTGCATGTTTTAGATAGAATGAAGAACAAGATTGCACTAAGGTGTGTGTAATGATTGCACGATTCTTGGAGACAAGTCAGTACTCGGAAGAAGTAATGAAAAGAAGTGCAAGTTGAACGGAAGAAGAAGCGAGCGAAAAATGGGACAAGCAGCCCTGACGCGCCGCGCCAGGGCATAAACTACAGAGGATCATCTTGGACGCATTGCTGGCTCATCACGCCAAAGGGTAAACACTGAGAGGCGTTCCTGGCGCACTGCTGGAGCGCCGCGCCAGGGGTGAAACTATTGAAGGAATTTTCTGGCACAACCCTGGCGCGTTGCACCAATAGAGCCCCAAAGTTCAAATTTTTCTATTCAAGTCCGGGCCAACTTAGGATTGGAGGGTTATTTTAAAAACCCTATAAATAGAACCCTAAGGCTTTTTAGAGGGGGTTCATATAGCTTTTGAAAGAACACTGAGACGAGGGTACACGCACTTTAGGTTTCTCTTTTCTTCTCTTTTCTTTTGAAGATTAAAGTGTATGAACTAATGCATTGTGGATATTTATTGAACATGAGTGGCTAAGCGCTCTTATTCTGGGGCTGTAGCTATGAAGCTATGACATAATACGATCTACTCTTTTGTCGATGATGAGTTGTTAATTATAATTACTCCTACATTTTCGTTTTAACTATTGTAATGTTTGGCCAGCATTAGAGTACATGTGTTGTCTACCTTGAATTCGGAAGAAGACGAGGAGATAGAACAAAGAATGTGGGGAACGTGTTCATGCTAGGGTAACTTAGGGTGATTTGTATGCAAGATGCTAGTGACACTTACTTGTATACCACGTTTGGTTAATAAATAGGGCAATAGCTTAATGTGTCTTTATTGATTCATGTCTATCCCCGCTCAACGATGTAGTTAGGCTGTCGATAAAGATAGACAATTAGAGGTCGGAAGACCATGATTGTATTAGTAACCCTATAAATCAGTAGTTAAACACCTCATCTAAGACTAAAAGTGGAAAATATTATGTTTGACTTCATTCTATGCTATAGCCCTAGATTTTTCATAACCTGATTTTCTGCGTAACTCTTGTAGTAGTAGTAGTTTTTTTTCTTAAAGCAAATGATTTAGTGATAGCATTATCTCAGTTTCTCACAACACATATAATCGGTATAGTCCTTTAAACAGAAATAAATGGTTGTCATAAAGTTTCTGTGGGTTCGATATCAGGCTCGAAAGAGCTACTATATTACTTGTTAGATCACGTACACTTGCGTGTGCGCTTGGACGTAGGATTGTTATGTATCGTTTCATAATATATCGTATTGTATTGTTTTAATGAATATAGTATTTGAATAGATTGTATCATTCTCCATCATTACATAATGTCACACATCCATGATATGAATGATAAAACTTACAAGAAAAGTAGGGTACGGGGTAGATTTACCTTGAAAAGGTAGGATAGAAGATGAAATATAATTATTAAATAATAGATAAAGATAAAATAAAAAGAAAATATTAAAATAACGATGCGAACACACTAAATCAATTATTAAATAAAATGGATTTTTTCATTATTATCTAACAATGAATTTAAATAATATGATATAATAAAATATAAATAACAATTAAAATAAATATTATATTTAAACTAACAATACATTACAATATATCGGTAACAACCATCCAAGCCTCCCTTTTCTTAGGTATAGCAAACCCTAGCACAGTAGCTTACACAGTAGTGGTCTTGCTCTCCCTTGTCTTGCAAGTGAAGAGAAGGCCAAGAAGGCCAATTTTATTTTATTTTTAGCTGATTTCGAATTTAAGGTGGGGTAAAGCGCGTGAAGGAATCTGAGAGCAAGTGAGCAGCATGAGTTAACTATAAAAGAAATGATAGCAGTAGCAAAGGGTAGGCTATTTTTGTATGGAAATTCTCTGAGTCTCTCATGCCCAATTCTGAGAAATCTGAGCTTCTCATCCCTCTCATTCTCTATCTTATATTTCAGTCTTGTATCGTTATTTTCCTTGTTTCATTAGAGTCAGTTGTAATTCATCAAATAGTTGGAGGGCAATGTTGAGCCTAAACAACACTCTCCCAACTAATTCTATCCATCAAAAAATCTGTGTTGTTTCTGCAAATTTTTCTCAAAAGAGGGTCCTTTTTCGTACCGTGATTAAAAATCAGAGTGATTTGTTTTCACCATTGCAACAACAAGCTCAGAATATCTCTCCTATATGTAGAGCTTCATTGGAATTTCTACATAACTCACCCAGGTACTTTTTGATATTTCTTTTTAAAATATTTATGAATTTCTGCTATGAATTGAAAGATTTTTTTGTTTAATTTGATATGGGGTTGCTCAAGAATGTAGCTTTAATATGTTAGTGACTAGTAATTTTTGTATGTGTTTCTGTAAAGATTTTTCTTGTTTAATTTGATATGGGGTTGTTCAAGAATCATTAATGTTTGAATCTTTTATATATTATTGGTTAGTAATTTTTTTTATGAGTTTATGTAATGAATTGAAATTGACGTGTTCCTTTTTCTTTTTGAGATTTTATACCTATTCTGGCCACTTCTTGCACTTTGGCGTTTATATGTTACTGCACTCTTCGTGAATGTTGCTAAGAAAAAGCTTCACTGTTCATATTGTTTCAATTGTGTGTTTTACTTCCCTTTTTAGTCCGTTTTCGAAAGAATGTCTCTTTCTCTTTTTACAACTCTTTAGTTCCAAGTTTCCACCTAACATGTTTTAAGACCACAAGATTAAAAAACATTTTGGTAGGTTCTACGTATCTTTAATATAGGACGACAAAATTCAAAAGTGAGTGCCATTTCTAACTTACTTTTGTTATTGTTGATGGTGCTCTGGAACGTGTCTAACTGCCAAATTTGTTGCAGTCGTTCAGCCGTCCATGGACTATCAGAAACGGTTGTGGGTGTTTTGGGAGGAGGGCAGTTGGGTCGTATGCTGTGTGAAGCAGCATCCCAAATGGCAATCAAAGTGATTGTCTTGGACCCAACGGAGAATTGTCCGGCTAGTGCACTAGCACATCAACATGTGGTGGGAAGCTATGATGATAGTGCCACAGTTGAAGAATTTGGGAAAAGGTTGGGTATTTACTAATCATATGTTTATGGATTTTGATTTTTGAAACTAGCCAATTTGGATGTCATATAGCAGGTGTGGAGTGCTAACTGTTGAGATTGAGCATGTTGATGTTGCCACACTTGAGAAGCTTGAGCAACAAGGTGTGGATTGCCAACCCAAGGCTTCGACTATTCGCATAATACAGGTTAGTCTTTTAATATGTCTTAGTTTGGATGAAAGAAGGTCAATTGCTCTGCAATGCTAAGATTATTTCATTGGCTACTCATACTAACAACAATTCTTTGCTTGGTTAATTTATCTTCTCTTGTAACAGGATAAATATCTTCAGAAGGTCCACTTTTCTCGTCACGGTATCCCACTTCCTAAGTTTATGCAGGTTTGCATGTGGTGGCAAGAATTGCTATTTTTATTTATCTTCCCCCTTAATATAAATTTGATAATTCTCATTTATACGGGAATTATAACACAAAACAGATTGATAACCTTGAAAGTGCTAGACGAGCAGGGGACCTGTTTGGTTATCCTCTTATGATAAAGAGCAGGAGGTTGGCATATGATGGGCGTGGCAATGCTGTTGCGAAAAGTGAGGAGCAGCTCTCCTCTGCTGTTAATGGTACTATGCCAATCTGAACAAATTTGCTAAGTATTTCCTTTGCTTCTTAAATTTTTATCCAAGTGCAAAAATAAGGCTTTGGGAGAAAATGATTAGATATATAGTTTCCGGGAGTTTCTTATTTAATCTGTGTTCGAAATTGAAGTCACATGGAGATTTGTTAACACATTTATGGGCTTTATATTGAATGATACTATCTCAGGGAAACATCATCTGCTAATAATAGTTGGAAAACTTTTTTGGTTAAGAATCAAAATTTCCATTTTTTCTCTCTGTATGAATGTATGATACCCTACTTCGTTAATTTGTTTGTTCTAGATTGAAGCTTAATCGGGCCGTAATAATGTGTGGTTCAATTTCTTTTTCAGCACTTGGAGGATATGATCGTGGTTTATATGTTGAGAAATGGGCTCCATTTGTGAAGGTTAGAATTTGCTTCATTGTTGAGCGGGTTTTTGTATATGCATTTACTGATTACTTTCTACAAAAAAGAATAGAACTATATTTGTCTTTGCTTTATGCAATTATACAAGATATGATATTCATCTGGTGCTATTTATACCAATACGTTATGTTAGTCAGATCTCAACACTATTATTTTGAAGCTCAAAGTCAAAGAGACAACCACTTTCTCCTCCTTAATTCAGAAGGCATCATTAGCTTAACATACATTTGAAGCAGATTTTGCCTAACTTGTAATTCTGGATGGGAAACCTACCTTCTTGAAATAAGCGATGTTCATGGAAAACTGTTTATTCACATAAAATCAACGAAAAACATCAACTTGTAGCTTGATTTGATTTTGTTTGGTATAATCATATACAAGTCATCTGGGGAATTATTTTTGGGTTTTGTTTTTGAGGATTAATACATGTTGAAAAGGGAACCATCAATCTTTAGATATATCTTCTAAAGTGAATTTGCAAGTTATCCGTGTTGAGCGACTATTTGCGATTAATCTAGTAGTGGAAAGCTTTGAGCTTAATAAGTTTGAGAAAGAGAAGTTTCACATTATTCCAATTGTTTTGGGCTTAAGGAGTTCGAGAATATAAGTTTGTCAATGTCCTGTTTTATTGTTCTTTGTTTGAGAAAGATAATAATTTATTAAACATCAGCTCAAAGGTTAATATATTTACTCCTGTTTAAGCAATCTTTGGACTTATTAGTATTTAGACTGGAAGTTTCGTTATACTTCAGAGGTCATTTCAAAAAAAAAATCCATGTGAAGAGATCACCATCTTCCGCTACTGCTTAGGCAGGGATTGCCTGTCTTTTCTAACTCTTAAAGATTTTGATAGATAATTAAGAACCTCATTTCCTTGTATTTCAGGAGCTCTCTGTGATTGTGGCTAGGGGAAGGGATAATTCAATTGCATGCTACCCTGCTGTAGAAACTATTCACAGGTTTGATTGTGCTTCTTTTTCCGGCATATTCATCATTCCTCATATCATTTGTGTTAGGATGGACTTTTTCAGAAGTTTGACTGTGCCATCATTTCCTGATTACTGAATTTTGTGTTTTGACAGGGACAACATTTGTCATATCGTAAAGTCACCTGCTAATGTATCTTGGAAGATTATGAAGCTTGCAACAGATGTTGCACACAGAGCTGTTAGTTCATTAGAAGGTGCAGGAGTCTTCGCTGTTGAGTTGTTTCTGACAGAGGATGGTCAGGTTGTCTGCCATTTTCCACATGTATTCGATATATTTTTGTTTTATAAGGAACTTTATCAGTTCGTGTATTCACAGATCTCTTCAAAAGTATTCATATTTGTTAAAACTTAACCTGTCTGTAATTGTTAACTTCTTGTAGATTTTACTAAATGAAGTAGCTCCAAGACCTCATAATAGTGGGCATCATACCATTGAGGCTTGCTTCACTTCACAATATGAGCAGCATTTGCGGGCTGTCGTTGGCCTTCCACTTGGTGATCCATCAATGAAAACTCCTGCTGCAGTCATGTATAACATATTGGGGGAAGACGATGTAATCTTTCTTAGTAATTTTTATTCCCCCACAATTTTGATGAGTTTAGTAAATGCTAATTACTGGATCACTGTTGGAGTGCTTTAGGAAATTTTGTACACATGGGGCATTCTGTCCTTATCAATATGCATTTTCACATGAATGTGCTGAAGGACAGTTGCTTATATCATCTGTTTCCCTAATTCAACACATCGTCTTGTGTGCGATGATTGGTGTTTAAAATAATGCTGCATCTTCAAAACAGATGTTCCCGTGCATTTTTGAAGTTTGTATTTGTTGTTTGCATAACACTAGTTGCATGAGCAGCAACTCTCATATGCTTGTCTAACGTTGTGTTTTTGCTTCTAGGGAGAACCTGGATTTCTTTTGGCTAATCAACTTATTGGAAGGGCATTGGGAATTCCAGGGGCGTCTATTCATTGGTATGACAAGCCAGGTTGGTGGATTTGACCTCGTATAGGTGGACTTTGTGTCCTTACCTTCCTCATATATATTTTTGGTGTAACCTTAAACTCCCTTTCCCATTAACAAAAAAAAGCATGTAAGTATACCACCAAAAGTGAAACTGTATACTTCAATGACTTGTAGAGATGCGAAGGCAACGCAAGATGGGACACATCACAATAGTTGGCCCTTCTATGGGCATTGTGGAAGCACAGCTAAGAGTGATGCTAAATGAAGACAGTGTTAATGGCCAGCCTGCTGGTTAGTTGTCAAAGTGCTTCATAAACATATTCAAGTTCTCTGTGTAAATATTACAACCTTGATTTTTGTTTTCGTTCAATATGCAGTTGCACCACTTGTTGGAATCATAATGGGATCTGATTCAGATCTGCCTGTTATGAAGGATGCTGCCAAGATTCTAAATGAGTTTGATGTGCCTGCTGAAGTATTTATCATTAACTATTGCACCTCCTTTTCCATCTCATTTTGGCGGCTTCTCTAATGTATGTACCATGAAGTATTTACCCCAGAACTTTGTAATGATGCAGGTAAAAATTGTTTCAGCCCACCGTACACCTGGGATGATGTTTTCTTATGCTTTGTCTGCGCGAGAACGTGGTATCCAAGTAATAATTGCTGGGGCTGGTGGTGCCGCCCACTTACCTGGTCTGTTGTCTTACTCCACAAAATAACTTACCCTGTTGTAGGTCTTCTATGCACCCTTAACGTGGCCTTTTTTGTTGAGCAGGAATGGTTGCTGCATTGACTCCACTACCTGTTATTGGTGTTCCAGTACGGGCTTCCACATTAGATGGACTTGATTCCCTATTGTCCATTGTTCAGGTACTTCTGTTACTCTAGAACAATAATATTCAGTTATGTCAAGCTCAGTAGTTATGGTGGTTTAATATCTTTTTCAAGTTCAATGACCTTTGTGAGTGTGCTAGCTGGAAAAATACCCAAGAGAGAATAAGCATTTTTCCTTCAAAAAGTAAACTTAGCAATGATAAACAATTTAGCATTTTGAGTTAGAGAGAGAAAAGAGAGGTAAGAATTGCAAAAGAATAATGCATGGTACGTTGTCTTTTAGAGGACAAAGTGTCCTTAACTTCTTATCATTAAATATCTCGGTAAAAATAGCTATGTACATTCTTGGTTGGACTAGTGCTCAAGTACTATAACACAATTATGCCTCAATCCAAGCTAGTTGGTCAGCTACATGAATTCATTATTCATTTTGCTCCACTTGTAGTGAATTGCCTAGTTTTATCTCTTCAACAGAGCTCTATGCTTTACTGTAATTTAACACCTTGGGATGGAACCGTCTTTCTGCTATTAGTGGCAATGCGCCCTGACCTATTAGATGCCTATTTTCTTTTTGAAATGCTTTAGAAGTTAAAATGTTTACTTGTTCCTTTACTCTTTAGATGCAGCCTTGCTCTTATGGTAATGGTATTTTTGGGCAAATATTTTTTGTTGCTTTACTGCCCGTGTATAATCAGCAAGCTTACAAGTGACAACTTGGTAATTGGGGATGTTTCTTATCAGTTATTCGCACAGCTTGTAAGACATTTTTGGTCATAGCAATTGAAAGATCTTGGTCTCTCATTTATGTAGATGCCAAGAGGGGTCCCAGTTGCAACCGTTGCAATCAACAACGCCACAAATGCAGGTCTGCTGGCCGTAAGATTGTTAGGGATCAGCGACATAAAGTTGCAAGCTAGGTAATAAAACCTTCCTCTCATCTTTCCCTGTAAAAACTTATTTCCTCCCTTCCCCTTCTCCCATCACCTACTTATAGTCATCAGAAGAAAACTGAAGTGTAAAAAAGAAAATCTTGAAAAGAGCAAGTATGAGATATCAGTAAACGGAAGAATGAAAGACTTCAAGATACTTTTTCCGATAGAAGTAATAACATTACTATGGTTAATGCGATTTGCTCATTTTTTTGCTCGACATGGTTGATTATGAGAATGACTTGGAACATAATGATCACCTTGTAGGATGGCCCAGTATCAAGAGGACAGGAGAGATGAGGTATTGGTAAAAGGGGAGAGACTAGAAAAAGTTGGCTATGAAGAGTATCTGAACTCTTAAAAACTATTTCAGCACCGGCTGTTTCTAACATTCACTAAATTGTAGTAGCACAGTGTTACCTGCATTGTACAATAGTCAAATATATTAGATAGCATGAGCTGCACAAGCACTGGTCAGCAGCAAGTTTTATTGGTGCTGTTTCGGGAGCAAATGCATTTTGAGGCAGATGAAGGAAAAGCCATGATACAAGATTTTACTTTGAACAAGCTTTCTACTTGGAATTTTGTTTAAAATCTGTTGTTGTTTTGTTCTAGTCAGGTCTCAAAGACTTGAGTGTTCAAAACTAAACTTCTGTCCTGTTCTATAGACCATTTTAGTCTCCTTTCAAATTTGAAAGTATGACAATTACCATTTCTGGTGTATATGATTTCAAGAATATTGAGTTTTTGCTGCTTTCTTACATGCTTACTGTAAGTTAATTTATAACAATCCGAGATCATTGCATAGACTCCCTATAGCATTAAGACCACCTGTCCTTTTTGGCATACATATTTTATTTGCATCGAACTTTATTTATCTATTAACTTAAAAATCTTGTATGCCCATTATTTGCATCAAATTTTATTAATGAAAAGAGGATCAAGGTTGCCCTTCTACTATTGGAAAATGCTCAAGTGTGCCCTTCATTATACTATCCTCACAAAAACGCCATTGTTGTTACTTGAAGGTACAAAAATACATCTCTTCACTAACAATGGTCTCACATGGAAAAAATCATCGGACGATCGTAAGTGAAGAGGGGTATTTTTGAACCTTTAGATAATGACCGGGGTGTTTTTGTTTGGATGGTATAGCAAAGAGCAAATTAAGACCTTTTCAAATAGTAGAAGGTCCTCATGTTGCATCCCTTCTTTTGTGTTCGTAGAAAGGAGAGATGGTTGTCTCTCCCCCGACCAGATGTGAACAGCCTTGGGGCTTTACTTGTTATCGGATGCATCCGGTTAAGCCTAACCCACTTCGGTGGATCGTACCCAATTTTTCACCACCAAAGAATTTGGTGCACTCTTAACTAGAGGTCTCAGGTCTCGAGTTCGAGTCATAGCTATAAAAAATTCTTGGTGGAGCGCTTTCCCCCGAATGAAGCCTCAGACACCAATGCTAGTACCGGACACCGAAAATAAGAAGGGCAAATTTGATGCTTTTACTCTCTTTCAGTTTATTCAAAATGCATAAACAAAATGTACTATTTCTTAAACAAAGACTGAGATTCAATTTTCTTTTATGCTAAAACAGATCAACAAAACTCTTGAATTCTACAAGAGCAGAATCCAGACAAGAAGCATGGTTTCACAATATAAAAAAGTTTGCATCTTTCACCAACCAAGGAGTAGAAGCTTCAAAAGAGCCATCCTAATGTAAAGACCATTCTTAGCTTGTCTGAAATAAGCAGCCCTTGGATCAGCATCCACATCAACAGTTATCTCATCAAGTCTTGGCAAAGGATGCATCACAACAGCATGTTTCTGCATAGCATTTACGATACTCATATCGACAATATACTTCCCACGAGCTTCTTCATACAAATCAACCCTCTCTCCAAATCTCTCTCTTTGAATACGAGTTTGATATACGACATCACATTTAGAAGCCACCTCAATCAAATCAGCACTTTCTTCCCACTGAACCCCCATTGATGTCAAGTAATCCTTTATGTCATCCTTCATTTTAACAACATCAGGGGATACAAAGTAAATTTTCACATCTTGGTATTTCGCAAGCAAGTGAGCAAGCGAACGAACTGTCCTCCCGTATGCTAGATCACCAACAAGAGCAACTTTTATACCATCGAGTTTCCTTATTTCTCGTTCAATGGTATACACATCTAGAAGTGCCTGAGTTGGGTGTTGTCCAGGACCATCTCCTGCATTTATGATTGGAATAGATGCAGTCGATGCAGCTCGTCTAGCAGCACCACTTTCGAAATGTCTCATAACAATGATATCAGAGTAACCTTCAACAGTTCTAATTGTATCTTCAAGTGTCTCTCCTTTTGCTGCTGATGAAAATTCACGAGCATTTTCTGTTGTTAATACTTCTCCACCTAAACGCTTCATGGCAGATTCAAATGAAAGCCTAGTTCTAGTTGAAGGTTCATAAAAGAGAGTAGCCATAAGATAACCCTTGAGAATCTCACTTCTTCCCATCGATTTTTTCTCAATTTTCTCCATCTCCCGTGCCACTTCAAATATGGCACTGAGAGTTTCTCTATCAAATTGCTGAGATTCAATTATATCATCAAGGTGAAACTTAGTTGAAGACTTATTTTCGATCTCCAATGCTCTAGCAGAGCATTGGAATTTGTTGCTATTTGTTGACATACGGTATTGATTAAACAATTCAACAGATGATGATTTGGACATGTAAATAGACTTACAGTACACAGGTTGCTTCGAATAACTCTTTCTAGGAGGTGACATGAGTATTTTTCCATGTGACGAAAATGTTGCGGAAATAGTCATATTGAGATTACTCACCGTAGAGAGGAGTCGGAGCTCGAGTAGAGGAGGAGTAACGTTTGGTTCCGTCGGAAACAGTGGGGATGAGCTCGCCGGAGATCGGAACTGTTCGAAAGGAGAGGAGGCAGAGGAAAAAAGAAGGGGTTTTAGGGTTTTGGGCAATCTTGGAAATTTCCACTATCCATGAATTCCATCTTAGGCTATTATTTTATTTTTTTTAATTATATATTTAAAAATTACATAAAAAATATTATACATTCTAATAATTAATAACTTAAAATATTAAAAAAAATTGATTGGCTCTCAAAATTTATTTATGTTATATAAATTGGAACAAAAGGAGCAGGATACATTATCTGAAAAAATTACATAAAAAATATTATAAATAAAAATAGTTAACAAATTAATATATTTGAAAAATATATAAAAAATTTAATTGACTCCAAATTCAATATGTGTCACATCAATTTGAACATAAACTCGGACCATTCTGACGTAGATATGAGTTAATCACTGATGTAAAGGTGATGTAATAATTGCTCGATCTATTTGATTGAATTGATAAATACAAAATCCTCTTCATTCTTCGTAGAAAAAAATTATTGAAGTAAGTGTTTGGTTATAAGATAAAAATTCTTCAAGATTAGAGACTATGCAAAAGAAAGATTGATATCACAATTGGTACAACGACTTGTGAACTCATAGGCTATGCAAAGATCAGATAGACCTTTAAATCAATGCATGGTAGATTAAAATAAAAATCGTATTTTAATGGTTAGGACAATACTTAAATTTTATTTTTTCCTTTAATTTTGCATTTTTAATAACTCCAAGTCTCCAAGTATATCAACGTAATAGCATTGCTATGATATGTGTGTCTTAAAATTATATTAATGAGATGAAAATAGATACTAAAAGTGCACACATAGCAAAATTTTGAAAAATAAAATATTTAATATTTTTATGTTTTCAAATCCTTGAGATATTTTCTTATAGTATATAAATAAATTTGGTTAGATGAGGCTTGATGTTAAAGATGAATTCAATTTTTCTCCAGTTCAATTTCTTTTATATTATTCTGATGTGTGTTTTGTTAGCACTATTCAATATTATGAGAACTTAAACTAAGATTACTACAATTATTTTACTCCGTTCTTTTTCTTTGAAACGAAATGATGCCTTAGGATATTCTCATACTTTGATTACGAACAATAATAAGATACTTTGTTTATATGAACTATCATTTTCTTATTTCGTAAGATTATATAAAAGTTGAAGAAGTTTAAATAGTTTTAACAAATTATGAGATTTTCATATTTATAGAAAAAATTAGTACGTATGAACGTGTTTTTCATGTTACTTCTTATTAATTATCATATAAAAAAGAATAATGATGACTAATCGAGAGTCTCATTCTAACACTTGACTCGAGACTCAATCCCGACATCCGACACCTAAATCGAGACTCAACTTCCGAACCAAGACTCTACCCCGACTCTTGACCCAGGACCCCGACCCAAAACTCGTCCCAAGACTCGACTTCTTACTCATAATTAGATTCCGACATTCGAGCCTGGATCCAACTTGAAACTTGCCCCCGACACTTGATACCCAATACTGATCCGGGACCTTACTTCCGACACCAACTCCTGATCTAGGATCCGATCTGAATCGGAATCCAATTCCGACACTCAACCTCAATGATCAATTAAGGACCCACTCTGATACTTGACTTGGGACCCAACCTCGACTCTCGATCTGAAATTCTACTACGACACCCAACACAAAACCTCTCCCTAGCACCTAACATAGGACCCAACCCTAACAGCCCACCCGAGATCTTACCTTGATTTCTGACTCGGGATCCAACACTCAAATTGAAATTCAACCCCAATCCGATCAGGGATTCAAGAGTTGGGTCTCGAATCATCTTGAATTAAGAAAAAAAGGTTAATAACAAGAGGTTGTATCTCATTGAATTGTTAATTAAAAATTTTGTCTTTTATTGAAAGACTCTATAATAGATAAAATTATCATTTACTATTTTTTAAAATAATTGTTATTTAATTATTATGTTAATATGCAGGACTTTGAAATTAATTAAAGTTATAACTATTAAATATTTACTCATTAAGGATATCTCCTAGAATTAGTAGGATAATATGTATCCTGCAATAACACTTAGTTCTAATAGAAATATATTTTGTTTAGTCGTAATAAAAAATTACATTTATACCCATTAGTAATTTTTTAGATAGGGGATATTTTAACTGAAAAGGGCAAATAAGTCAATTAACTTTTAATGAATATTTTGATCAATCAACATTTATATTCATGCTTTTATAATGATATAGATAGATATATTCAAATTACACGTCCAAACAAACTTTCAACTTCAATTCATATTTTAAACAGGTCCTTAATCTCAAACAAGCGTCCCAAAATGATTTGCCAAATTGCTTCTATGGATGCTGATTTTATTCAATCCCAAACAGTTCCTTTTTACTCGTGACATGGCAACTATTCTATTTTTTCTTTTAATACATCATATACTTTCACTTATTATCTATCGTAATGATAAAAGGCTCGTTTTGCCTTGACCATCTCATTCATTCTGGAAAAAAAACTTCTATCGCTCGGGCGAATAGCCAAAATATATTAACAAATATATATAATATTATGACTAAATATTCATATTAAAAAACACATTAACAAATGCTTTATGGTATCCCAAAATAGCCATTCTGGTGGTTGCTCCCATAAAATATTCTTAAGCTCTAACTTGAACAAAATTTTAGACATTTAATTCAAACAAAAACAAATTAAAGATTTATTTCTTAATATGAAATAGGTAGGTACATATAGAATCTTCCAAAATAGATAAGCGAATTTTTAGAGAATTCAACATGAATACGACAACAAAACCAACTTGAACTAAATCTTAAAAGACATTTATTTGTTACCTTACTAGACCCAAATTGAGAATACCCCAAGAATTTTGTGGCCAAGACTTGTCTTTTGCCTTCATCAACAAAACTCTTGTCCAAGCAACCCAACCTTCCCAAGACATTCTCTTGTCCCATGGACTTCCCCATTCCAAGATTAATCTTAGCCCCATTTCAGCCTCTTTTTCTGCCTCTTCAAACTTCCCTTTGCTCAAATAAATTTGCCCCAATACTACATGAGGCTCACCCACAAAAGGGTTGTTGTCAATACTCATCAATAACTTCTCTTCAGCCCAATCTAAACCTCTCTTAGACCCTTCACAAACACCTTCCCAATACAATTCTCTTGCCATTTTTTGCTCTTCTGCATCCAAAACTCTTGTGCAGTTGTCGAAAACCGGTGGAATAACAAGATCAATCTCTTCATCTCTACCTTGTACAATAACCCCTTCTTCACCACTTTGGCATTTTTTCTTCCTTTGTTCAATCAAGATTTCTTCTTCTCTTACTATCAGAGTATAAATTGCTCCTATTCTTGATATGGAATTCATCCATAGCCCGGGCTTTCCATCCCCGGGCCATAGAGTTGTTTGGGAATTGTTTCCAGTGAATTCCAATCTCCCATTGGAATTCTCAAACAACAAATCCTGAAAGTTAAACAATTGATCACTGAAATCAGCCATTGTCATGAGGAGAAACACAGCCACTAGTCTCCTGGAAACCAACACATCTTCACCTGTCTTAATATGCTTCACTACTATACCATCAACCGGCACAATCGACACCAATTTCTTCCTCCACGCTTCGTCTTCATCAAACAAACCTTTCTCCTTGGCATTACTCAACGAAGCCTGAGAAAACGCGAGATGCTCAACAAGCTCCGAATCAGTATACCGAAACAACAGATCATCATGAATCAATGGCTGACGAGGGACGATACAGAACAGATGAATCAATCTCTCGGCAGCTTCACCGACATGACCACGTACAATTTCACGTCCAGTAGATGGATCGAAGATAGCCAGATTTACATATGAATTAGAATAAGCTGAATGGAAAAGACCACAAAGGCAAACGGAATTTGGGGCTTTCCAGATTTTTAGAATCTTATAGATATCGATTAAGTGGTCGAGAAAGCTCCCGTGCTTATGCCAACATTCGCCGGCGCCGACGGAACGCAAAACGGCGATAAGGGTTGGGAGATCTTTATCGATTGATTCGAATTCTCCTCGGAGAAAAGGACGAGATGATTCCAAAAGGGTATAGAGATATGGGTTTTCAGTGGGAGAAAGTGATGAAGGCATTTTTGTTTTGTTGAGAAACAATGGAGGCAAGTATTGAAGGAGGAGGAGGATGATATGATCAGACGTACAAGAGTAGAAGTTGATCACTTGTTTGTTATCAACTTGTTACTCTTTTGTCCCCGTTTGGCACCTTTCGAATTTCAAGATTGATAAGATATATTACTTTTGGCTTATAAAAAAAAATGAAGGTAAAATTTTTATTTTATTCAATAAAAATATGACACATAATAAATATTTTTAAGAAATTAAAAGAGGGTTGTTTCAAGGGTTATAAGTTAGCAAAAATAATAAATGAAAAGATAATTTTAGATTAAAAAAATAAATAAAAGAATATTTTTAGATCAAATAATAAATGAAGGAAATTTTTAAATTTTTTCCTATAATTTAGGAATATTTTTGGCCCATTTCCGTTGTTTAGATGAATGTTAAAAGATAAAGATAAGGATTATACATGTTGGCAATGTCTTCTTCGTTTTTATCTGTTTGGCATAAACATAAACAATAGGAGTGGGAGAGTACAAACGATATACAAGTAAAAATAGACATCACACTTTTAATATAATGAATAAATAAAATAGAACAAAAATAGTATTATGTTGCGTTGTTTTTTATTCATAAATACCTATGATATAAGACATAATAAAATTTGACTGAAGGGGCAGATTTATTAGATAAATTATGGTGTTCTAATTCATGATCTCTTTACAAAATCAGACATTTTATAAATATATATTTTTTTAAATTGATATAACATTATATTTTTTAAAAAAAAAATCATACTTCAAGAATATTTTAAATAATGTATTTGGTTGAATATTGATTATATATATAGAAAAATAAAAATCAATTTTCGTTAATATTTTTTCTCTTTTTTTAAAAAAATAAGGTGGATATTTTAAAAATTCTAAATACGTATCTATTTGATTGGTTAGGTGGAGAAATTAAAAAAAAGTTTGCAGGATATAAGTGATGATGAAAGATAAACCAAACAATATAAGTTTTTTTTTTCCAGTCAATTTTTGCAGGCAAATAATTTCATTGGTGATTGTTTGAGAGTGTGGAAACGTACATAAATTGGCTCTATTCAAGTCAAATCTTGTCTACTCTATATAACGTGGTTACAAAGGAAAAAAACAGAAGGATACAAAATTACAAATAGGAGTGCACAAACTTGAAAAAAAATCTTCTTTAATTGGATCAAAAAACATATATATATTAAAATTCTATATCAATGAACATATTATTTAGGAAAAAGAACATTTATGTCCCAAAAAGTAAAATATTTATTCTTAAATGTTCCATCATTTTTATATCTTATTTTTATTTTAAATTTGTTCGTTGACGTCATGCTGACATCAAAGCCCATCTTTTTTTCCTCTGTGATATCATCACAGTATATTACAATATACGAATATACTCAGATGGTATCAAAGAGTAACTGAGAAATATCTTCATTGAAGGACTGTTTCTTCCTCCTTGATACCATCAAAGAGTAATCGAGCAGTGTTTTCATTGAGGTTTGCTTCAGTCTTTCGATGAGATTACTCAATCATCCATTATACAATTATAGTATATCTACATACTTTTACGATATCATTGATATATGTTTCAATTCTTCAATATTTTAATTTAGAAACAATTAAAAAAGGGTCATAATTTAGATATAATTTTTTATAAATTTGCAAAAAGAGAAAAAAAATTATAAAAATAGATTTCTGCTAATTCAGAGTTTAATAAATAAGATTGTGACTTTCATAATTTTCTCTCAATTGTTTCTTATTTTTATTTTTTAAAAAAAGAGTCAAATCCTATATAATACCGATAGGGTATGACATAGTACCACGGAGAATTAATTATATTACGTTAGGATAGAGAATTTTGAGCCATTCGAAATTAAAGTCAAATAATATTATAGTGACAACAACAAAGAGAATAACAAATATGTCACAAACCGATGATGTCAGAATCAGATAAATTTAATGATAGAATTATAGGAGCATCCACAATAGCAAATTCCAATAAAGTATAGAAAATCCATCTCAAACAAAATCATATGTAGAAAATAAGTTTCTATTAAGACACATATATATGATGCAAAAAATCTGAATCAATAATCCACTCTTCATTTTTGGCTACTAAAATTAACTCGATTGAATATGTTTCTGATACCAATTTGTTAAAATTGAAAGTCTAGATTAACTTAGCTCTGATACCAAATTGTTAGGATCAAAAATCTCGAGTAGTGCGGAATTAAAGTCAAATAATGTTTTTATTTTTAAATTTGGGTAAATTATATTTCTATGTAGAGTACGTTCATACTTCAAAATCATAAATACTTTTATTCTTCACTTATATATTTGCTAAAAGTAATCAATGTTATTTTGGGGATTAAAATGACGAAAAATGGAGTTAATACATATTTTAGACAATAATTTTATGATATATAGAGCAATGAATTAATTCTAAAAATTAAAATATTACAACTTTAATGTTAAAATTAGAAGTCTAGATTAACTTAACTCTGATACCAAATTGTTAGGATCAAAAATCTCGAGTAGTGCGGAATTAAAGTCAAATAATATTTTTATTTTTAATTATTTCTCACTCGGTATCTGACACTCGCATTAGAGGTCGATTAATTCAAATTCGTGCCGCGTAGGGTTCTATTCAGGGGGAAGCTCTCCTTATCAAGATTTTTTCATACTAGGACTCGAACCTTAGATCTCTAATTAAGGGAGGAACAATATCATCCGTTGCACCACATTCTTTGGTGGTAAACAATGTTATAATTTTTGTTAACACCTAATTTTGACCTTCCACATGTTTGATCGATCAATCAAGCTTCTTGAATTTCAAATCGAGTGAAATAATTATTTTAAATAGTCAAAATATTTTGTAAATTATTTTGGTACTATTTTTTCATCTTATTTGGCAAAATACTCTATCATATATTTATATAATATTATTTCTTTAAGATGTATTCATAAATTTGAAAATCTCTTGTTTTTCAAAAAATGTGAGTTCATTGTACAAGTGGATGTTCTACTTTCTAGTGGAACTCACTAAAATAGCAAATTGCAATCTTGCTTTTTCCTTCCCCTTTTTCCTCCACTTATCTGTGTTCCCTTACTTTTCTCCTTTTTTCACTGCAATAAATAGATCGGTATTGTGCAACTGAACACATACTGAATTATGCTATCTTTCGCTCGATCTCTTACTATTTCTCCTTCTTATTAAATTGTTAAGTTAGTTTATTTTATAACACGTTAACAGCATAAGTCTTCATCACTTTAAGCTATTTTAAGAAGGTAACAAAAGAGTAACAACTTTATTTTCTTAAAATATTGAATATCTCTAAATTCGAATTTGTTGGTCTTGATATATCTGAAAAAGACTACTCTTCATGGGCACTAAATGTCAAAATACACCTAGAATTGATGGGTCTGGCAGACACCATCAAAGGTGACAATACGGCATCTAGTCAAGATCGTGCGAAAGCCATGATATTTCTCCGCTACCATCTTGACTAGGGGGTAAAATTACAGTACCTCACATTAAAAGACCCTCTTAAACTGTGGAAAAATCTAAAAGAGAGATATGACCATCTGAAGTTGGTCATCTTTTTACATGCATGTTATGATTAGCTCAATTTGAGATTAATGGATTTTAAAAGTATAACTGAATATAATTCTGTCTTGTTTAGAATTATATCTCAATTAAATTTATGCGAAGAAGAAATCACTGAGCAAGACAAACTTGAAAAAAACATACTCTACATTTCTACCAGCGAATATGCTCATGTAGCAGTAATATCGCGAAAAGGAGTTTAAAAAATATTCTGAATTATTTTTTCACCTTCTTATTGCTGAACGCCACAACGGACTGTTAATGAAAAATTATGATAGTCCGTCCGTTGGTTCTTTGCCACTTCCTGAAGTGAATCAGGCAAACTATAATCAACGAGAAAAGAGGTCATGGCTCCAGTTGTGATCATGATCGAAATTTTTTTTATAATAATGATGCTCGGTTGATACCAAGAAATGATCAACAGTATAAAAAGAAGAGTGAAAAACAAGAAGTTTTACCAAATAAAAATTTAGAAAGTATATGTCATAGATGTGGAGGTATGGGGCACTAGTTACGGACCGGACGGTCATCAAAACGTCTGGTTCAGCTATATCAGACATCCTTAAAGAGGGCAGAAAATAATTTAGAGACAAACTTTATCTCTAAAGATAATATTGAGCTTATGCATCTGGATGTAGTTGATTTCTTTAATTTTCTAGAAGAAAATATGAATATTGATAGGCCTAATAATATTTAAATAATTTTTTTTATTTGTTTGTACTAAGTAATATTTTTATATTTTTTTGATTCATGTAAACAAATAAAATTTATATAATGAGTCATGTTTTAATTATAATATTTACTTTATTTCTTTTTGAAGAAAAATATGGATATGCCTCAAATTTTATTTGGATCAATGATCAATCACGAGGATATTTGTGTAATTGATAATGGAACAACTCATGCCATTTTTAAAGACGAATTTTTTTTTCTACTTGCTTAGAAGAAAAGCAAATGTTATTACAATTTCTGATAATTCAAAAATTATTGTTGAAGACTCCGGAAAAACTACTATATTTCTGCCTATGAGGACAAAAATTATTATAGAAGATACACTATTTTCTTCTAAATCTCTAAGAAACTTATTAAGTTTTAAAGATATCCGCAAAAATAAATATCATGTTGAGACACTTTATGAAATGAATACTGAATACCTTGGTATAACCAAGATTGTCTCAGTCTAGAATATATTTTGAAAAAATTATCAACTTTGTAGTTTGCTCTATATTATACACAAATTAGTGCAATTGAAATCAATTCCCTATACATCGAAGATTTCAACCTCTAAAATGTTATTCAACGATATTTCATGTCTTCTTGAGATCGTGCCCATTCGTTGACACTGACTGCAACTCTTTACATACCCTGCAGCGTCTTTGAACAATGTAGGCCAAAAGAATCCAAACTGAAGTACCTTGTGCGCAGTGCATTCTCCTCCATGATGGACGTCGTATGGTGATGAATGGTAACTATCCAACACTTGGTGCACCTCAGCTTTCGATATGCATCTCTTAACCATTCTGTCAAAGCCTTGCTTGAATTGATAAGGTTCATCCCATGTAGAACCTAACATCATGCATAAGCTTCTTCTTTTGTTGCGATGTAGCATTAGGAGGAAACACTCCACTAACAATGTTGTTCACAATATCCACATATCATGGTAGCTCTTGTACTTCTATTGCCAATAGTTGCTCATCTAGAAACTCTTTCTTTATCAATTTCTGATCACCGACATGAAATGAATCCTCTAATCTTGATAGATGGTCTGTTATTTAATTTTTACATCCCCTCCTATCTTTGATTTCAATATCGAATTCTTGTAGTAACAGAATCCCTCTAACGAGCCTTGGCTTGACATCTTTTTTGTTGAATAGGTACCTAAGAGATGCATGGTCAGTATAAACAATCACTTTTGTACCTATCACGTAAGAGCGAAATTTGTCAAAAGCATAAACTAATGCCAGTATTTTCTTCTCCGTGACAGTGTACTTTGCCTGCGCAGAGTCAAGAGTCTTGCTGGCATAGTAAATGGAGTGAAAATTTTTCTTTTTCTTTTGTCCCAAAATTGCTCCCATTACTGTGTCGCTTGCGTCACACATCAGCACAAAAGGTAACTCCTAGTTAGGAGCTATCAGGATGGGGGGTTTCAATCAGCTTCTTCTTCAAGAGTTCAAAGGCCTGCAAACAATCATCATCAAAAATAAATTTTACCTCCTTTTCAAGCAAACTGCACATGGGTCTGACGATCTTTGAGAAATCTTTGATGAATTGCTGGGAGAATCCGACATGACCTAGAAAACTGCGAACTTCTTTAACTAAATTTGGTGGCGGAAGTTTCTCAATTATTTCAATTTTAACTTTATCTACCTCCAAACCACCCTTTGACACTTTATGTCCCAACACAATACCATCTTTTACCAAGAAATGACATTTTTCCCAGTTCAAGACGAGGTTTGTTTCTTCACACCTTGCTAGTACTTTCTCTAGATTTTTCAGGCATAGATAAAAAAACTCTCCAAAAACTGAAAAGTCATCATGAAAATCTCTACGAACTCTTCTACCATATCATGAAATATCGCAATCATGCACCGTTGAAAAGTGGCAGGAGCATTGCAATGACCAAATGGCATACACTTAAACGCATACATCCCATAGGAGTATGTGAATGCTGTCTTTTCTTGATCCTCTAGTGCAATGGGAATTTGATTGTAACCTGAATACCCATCTAAGAAAAAGTAATATTCTTGGCCTACTAATCTGTCAAGCATTTGGTCAATAAAAGGTACAGGGTAGTGATCTTTCCTTGTGGCATCATTCAATTTTCTTTAGTTCATACATATACGCCACCCAGTCTCTGTTCTTGTGGGGATTAACTCATTTTTTTTATTGGTCACCACATTCATCCCCCTTTCTTTAGTACACATTGAACTAGGCTCACCCACTTACTGTCAGAGATTGGGTATATTATGCCTGCATCTAGCCACTTAATTATTTCTTTCTTCATAACCTTTTTCATGGTGGGGTTCAAACGGAGTTGTGGTTGTGCACTAACCTTATGTTCTTCTTCCATGAAAATTATGTGCATGCAAAAAACGGAGCTGATACCGTGAAGATCAATCATTTTCCATCCAATTGCCTTTTTATGTCTTTTTAGCACCTCTAGTGCTATTGTGACTTGTGCCTCAGACAAAGCAAATGAAAGAATTACAGGTAAAATATTATTTACTCCAAGAAAAACATACCTGAGATGTGTTGGCAATTGTTTCAACTCCAATTTAGGAGCTTCTTCTAGAGAAGACTTGGGTGAATGGCCTAATTCTCTATTCAAGGGTTCTATATTCTTCTTTCACATGCTGATATTTAGCATATTAAGCACGCTAGCTAACTCTTTAGCCTTCACATCCTCTTCAATATCTTAACCAATCACGACTTTCGCCAATGAATCATTTGCTATAATGTATTTAGTTGAGACTTCCTCATCGATGATGGTTACAGCAGATAGTTCTTCATAGACCGTAAGAAATTTCAGTGCATGATATACATCAAACACTTTCACTTTGTCATGTCTCTCATGGTTAACCTACCTGCAGCCACATCAATAAGTGTCCCGCCTGTTGCTAAGAACGGGCTTCTCAAAATAAAAGAAACATCGGGGTCAGGATCAAATTCTAAAACAACAAAATCAACAGAGAAAATGAGGGATCCTACTTGTACCAAAACATCTTCAATGATACTGTCAGGTCTAACTACAGACCGATCAGCTAACTGTAGCAAAATAGTTGTTGCTTTAAGTTCTCCCATGCCTAATTTCTTAAACATGAATCTAGGCATCAAGTTAATACTAGCATCCTGGTCACAGAGACCTCTTGTATTACTATATTACCAATGGTTACCTGTACTGTGAAACTACCTGGATTTTTTTGTTTAGCTGGAAGCTTGCTTTTGTTCAAGATTCTTGAACTACACTCTTTAGTGAGTGTCACTGTTTCAAATTCAGCTAACTTGCTTTTATTGGCCACAATATCCTTGACAAATTTATCATATTTTGGGATTCCTTGCAAAACATCAATCAAAGGTAAATTAATTTGTATTTGTTTCAATAAATCTATGAACTTTCCAAAACACTCCTCTTCGTTCTTCTTTTTAAATTTTTGTGGGAAAGGAGGAGGAGGTTTTGTCTTTGGTTCCTCAATTGCTTTTGAATCGCCAATTAAGTGAGTGGGAGACCACTGCGAGTACTTACAACATTTACCTATTTGGGATTTGGATAGGTGTTACCTGGTAAGCCTCCTTGTTGGCGAGAATTCTATGCACTTGCCAATTACCCAAGCTGTTTTTCTAAATCTTGGGTAGCTAACTGATTCAGTTGAACATCTGCAGCTAGCTTAGTTTGGTCTGTCATGATTTGTTTCAACATGTCCTCTACACTTATGCTTCTTGATTTTCTTGATCCTTGATCACCTTGACTTTGAGTATTGTATCCTTGGTCGGGATTATTGTATTGTTGTCCACCTCCTTTTGGTCTGTATGGAGTTTGTCCTCGGTGTTGATTTTATTGATTTTCACCTCATGAGAAATTAGGATGGTTTCTCCAACTTGGGTTGTACGTGTTTTCATAGTTATAGGTGCCACCACTCCTAGGTGCATTATCCATAAAATTTATCGACTCTAAATTCGCTCCACAATATTTAGCCATATGTCCACTGCTTCCACATACCTCACACCACATGTATTTTTGTTGAACTATGCTCACTGAAGCTTGTTACTATCTTTTTGCCAAAGTGTTGAAATGCGTTGTCATTTTATTTTGCATTGCTGTAATTTGTGTTGTCAACGCAGTTACTGCATCAACCTCTAACATGCCTGCTTGATTTTGCATGACAGGTCGAACATTTCCACCATTCCACTCTCGATTTCCTTGAGATATGTGATTAAGCAATGTATATAGCTCATCATATATTTTCTTCAAGGCTTGTCCACCTGCAGCAAAATCAAGAAATATTTTTGTATTGGGGTCCAAACCTTCAATGAAGGTATGGACCAACACCTCATTAGCTTGATAATGGTGAGGGTAACTAATAAGTAATGATTTAAATCTATCCCAAGAATAATACAAATTTTCTCTACATTTTTGCTTGAAGCTCAAAATTTCAACCCTCAACTTAATCGTCTTCTCCGAAGGAAAGAACCTAATAAGAAATTTGCAAGCCAAATCATTCCATAAAGTGATTGAATTTGGTGGTTCCGATTTTAGGCACCTTTTAGCTTCCCCCGATAAGGAAAATGAAACAATGTTAACCTCATATAGTAGGGCGATAACCCATTAGGTGTATAAATGTCGCTAATCTCTAAAAAAAATTGGATGTGAACTTGAGGATATTCATGAGGCAACCCCGTAAACTGTCCATTAGAGTGCAACAATTGCACCATGTTCTGTTTCAGTTCAAACCTTTCTCCAGCTAGAGGTTTTTGTATGCTAGATGTGATATTTGCTGTGAGTGGGACTGTGACATCACGCACTATCCTGGCTGCCATCTCTACAGGAATCTCTTCTGGCAAAACCTCTCCTTCTAAATCGTGATTATCCGCCAGATTGAGTTTATGTATTAGATTTTTCGGAGCTGCTATTCGCCTTTTTCGCTGGAAGAATCGTTCAGGCTCGGATAATGGGTCTATAAGCTCCTTGTCCCTACTTAGTGTAATGTCTCAGTTACCTGTAATAAAATTTTCCAACCAAGACCAAGTTGTTAATACAAGCACTAATAATAATGGAACTTTACAAAGATAACTATTGTCGAATTTAACATAAGTCTCCGGCAACGACGCTAAAAACTTGTTGCTTCTCCAAACGCACGCACAAGTATACGTGGTCTCAAAAGTAATATAATGGCTCTTTTTGAGAGTCAAATGTAGAACGCACAGGGAACATACAACTAGACTTAGTTAATTTTGTAATGAATTGAATTACTAGTGTGTCTCAAAGAGTTGAGTTTGTTTATATCTACTAATGATTTTATCTAAACTAGGTGCAACCTACTTAGAAGATATCAAATAGAATTTTTCAATTTAAAGAAAAGTTCTTGGGTTGTAGAAATTTAAGATTTTCAGTTTAATCTTCATCACCTTGGTATCTCATAGGTTCCCAATTACTGATTTACAGGGTTGATTTTATAATTATGATTTTCCAATCTCTAATTGCCTAATATTGTTGACAGCTTAACTATATCGTTGAGCGGGGATAAGTATGAACCAACAAAAATGCCTTAATCTTTTCATCCTGTTTAGCAACCAAACATGATGTATAGATATGTGTCACAATCATCCTATACACTAATTGTTCTAGACAATTCTAAAATAAACTTGCTCCTTATATTCTAGTGTTCTATCTTCCTTTCATCTTCAGAGTTAAGGATAAACAACAAATATGTTCCAATGGTGATCAAGCATTAAAACAATTAAAACAAGAATATAAGAGTAACTTCATATGAAATCCATCTTCAACCAAAGCAAACAAGTCTCGGGAGATGTACTCAATCAAATTGCAAAGATCATTATATGGTCTGGAATAATCAGGGCGTATATGGTATAATCGCCTTAGTGCGTACTTGATAAATGAAGGTTATATAAATGATATCATTTGAGAATGTGTTTTTAGTAGAAAACGAAATCAGAGTTTGTTATACTCGTTGTTTATGTTGATGACATAAATCTCATTGGAACCCCTGAAGAGGTCCAAAAGGCGATTGAATATCTAAAGAAAGAATTTGAGATGAAATACCTTGGAAAGATAAAACTTTGTCTGGGTCTAAAAATTGAACATTTAATAGATGGAGGTTTTGTCCACCAATCTATCTACACTGAGAAAATCTTAAAATAATTTTACATGGACAAAGCACATCCATTAAGTACTCCAATGGTTGTTCGGTCACTTGAAGTGGATAAAGATCCATTTTGACCTCCAGAAGAGAATGAAGAACCTTTTGGTCCTGAAGTACCATATCTCAGTATTATTGGTGCACTTATGTATCTTGTTAACGTAACTATGCCTGATATAATATTTTCTGTTAATTTGCTAGCAAGATATAGTTCATCCCAACGCGAAGACATTGGAACGGTATCAAACATATTTTGAGATACCTAAAGGGTACCATTAACATGGTTCTGTTTTATACTAACAAAAGTTGTGTAGACCTTATTGGTTATGCAGATGCATGTTATTTATCAGATCCACATAAAGCTCGATCTCAGACAGACTATCTATTTACACAAGGAGGAACTGCTATATCATAGCAATCTACAAAGCAATCTATTGTTGCTATTTTTTCAAATCATGCTGAAATAATAGCAATTCATGAAGCAAGTAGAGAATGTGTATGGTTGAAATCGATGATATAGTTCATCAAAGAAAGATGCGGCCTGAAAAATGATGTCAAAGTACCCACAGTTATATTCGAAAACAATGCCACGTGCATAGCTCAATTGAAATGTGGCTTAATAAAAAGAGACAGAACGAAGCATATTTCACCAAAATTATTCTTCACACATGATCTCGAGAAGAATGGTGATATTGATGTACAACAAGTTCGTTCGAGTGATAATATTGCAGATTTATTCACAAAGGCATTACCAACATCAACTTTTGAGAAGCTAAGGTATAAGATTGGAGTGCGTCGTCTATAAAATATCAAATGAAGTTTTCATCAGGGGGAGTAAAATACGCGCTGTAATATTTTTTCCTTAACCATGGTTTTGTCCCACTGGATTTTCCTGGTAAGGTTTTTAATAAGTCAACAATCAAGGCGTATTACCAGATATGTGTACTCGTTTTTCTTCATTAGGCTTTTTTCCATCGGGTTGTTTCCTAGTAAAGTTTTAATGAGGCACAACATCTATGAGTGTTCAGGATAACTATGTATATTGTCTCATGTATAATTTTTTTTATGAGGTACATTACACATGGACATCCAAGGGGGAGTAGTGTGCAAGTGGGTGTTCCACTTTATAGTGGGACCCACTAAAATAGCAAATTACAATTTGCTTTTCCCTTCCTCTTTTTCCTCCATTTATCTGTTTCCCCCTATGTTTTCTCCTTTTTCCACTGCTATTAATAGATTAATGTTGTGCAACTGAACACACACTGAATTCTATAATTCCTCACTCGGTCTCTTGCTATTTCTCTTTTTTATTAATTTGTTAAGTTAGTTTATTTTATAACGGGTTCAATTTTAGTCGAGGTGTTTTTGAGAGGGGCGAAATTACAAAGAAAGGGGGATGATCTATAAAGCTCAATTTACCCACTTTTTAAGTCTCATTTCAGCTTTATCTCTCCCCATTATTTCAGCCCAAAAATCAGGCCCCACACCCATGTAACAGCACAAAAAGATATACTTTACCCTTCTTTATGTACTTGATATACTTGCTTGTTTTTAATTGTACTAACTATTTAACAATTTAGATGAATAACTCCCATCTTTGATTAAGTTTTTTCACTCGGTTTACATTGTTGTCAATTTTGTTTTATTTTTTTAAAAAAATAATATTAGGCCCAACAACGTTTGTTTTTAGTTCGACAACTTATTTATTTATTTATTTATTTATTTATTTATTTATTTTCAAAAATAAAAATAAAAATAAAATTGGGTAATCTACATCGCCATTAGCAAAACCAGTTTGAGAAATAAAAATAGCAATTTTTGGAATTTTCTTTTTCTTGTCTATTAAATCTCTTTGAAAATTATTTAAGCTTGTAAGGCCTAAATGCATCTCATATAAAAAAAATTCCTTTCTATCAAATAAACCTTTTTCCATCGATTTTTTTAAAAGTAAAATATAATTATCATATAAAATTCAAACAAAATAAAAAATTCGGTAGCACTAATAAGTTATATTGGATTAAGATTAGTTATACCTTCAAAGTAGGGGCAGAGCTATACTGATAAGTATGAATACGGTAGAACTAATAATAATTAGTTCAAACCATATATTTATATTGAAAAAATTATGGAAAATTTACATAAATGTACAATATTAAGAAAATATTTACTATTTATAGCAATAATATTTTTTTTTCACTGAACACTTATAATACAATTATAATACAATTTTAATACATATTAGCGAGAATAATTTATAAAACTCATATAATACAAGTTTTATTCATGAATACTTAATTTATCACATACTTTAATACACTTATAATACATTGTGTCAATTTCTTACCAAACAAGTATAATATATTTTAAAACACTTATAATACATTTATATTGCATGCATAATTCACTTTTAATACATAGTAGATATATCATAATATTGTTATATATTGCTATAAATGGTAATAAATAAAAAGTATCGCTAAAATCAGTAATTATTTATTAAAAAGTGGTTTTTCTAGTAATTTTTCCAAAAATTAATAATGTGTACAAATAATTTGTTTAAGGATCCAATAAGCAAATAGAATTATACTCTAGAATTCATAAATTTTAAATTTCCAACTTCGCTTCTATTTTGGATATGTAATTCTTGTTTTGGAAGTAATCCTTAAAAATAAAGATATTTTAAAATTATTTACTAACTGAAGGGTATTTTGAAGCAAAAAAACTAACGTTAAGGATATTTTTAGCCAAAAAATAACGAAAGATAAAGCCAATTAATTTTGAATAACTCTCATATGTCAATTTATATGATTGATTCACTTTTTTTTTAATCAATTTAAAAAAATATGACTCATTTTTATAATTCGCGAAATGATTTAAACGACTATCTGACCACGACGCGTTTTTGTTGTCTTGTCTGAATTTTATGGTTACATGTGCACTCAAATATATAGCAATTCCTCCCCAAATTTACGGCTAAAATGCATGTAAAATATACTATACCACTCTGTCAAATGTTAAATGATTCAATTAGAGAGACCAATTCTATCTTTCTTGAATCTTTACTTGTCACTTTGTTCTTCTAATCAAGATCTCATCTTTTTTCCTTTTTCTTGTTCTTCTTTGACCTTCCCATGGCTTAGCAGTAATTTCCTTTCTTGGGTCAATTTATTACTATGTTTATGTTTCTGATTACTTGGAATCTTTGATTATTTTCTTGATTCTTGGTAATTGATTATTTGATTCTGTTTTACTAGCAAAGCCTATATACTTGGATATTGTTTTTTTTTTTTTTTTGAATCTTGATTTGGTGGGGTTGAACAAGTCTTGGATTTGAATGCTTGTTGACTTGGTTTGTAGTTAGTGAGGTGAAGTTTTGACTTTGTTTTTGGTAGTGAATTAGTTGATTGAAGTATCAAGATCTTATTGATTTTTTTGGGGGAGATTATAGATTTTGATGTAGGAAGGAAGGAACTAAAGGGGTTAATTTAGGAACAAAATGGGGAACACTTGTGTAGGACCAAGTATATCTAAAAATGGAATCTTTCAATCAGTTTCAGCAGTATTGTGGCGATCCCGATCGCCGGATGATACTGCTTCCACCATCACTAATGGTGAAAGTGTTAGAGTTGAAACACCAACTTCTGCTAAAGAAACTGAATCACCTTTGCCAGTTCAAGATAAGCCACCAGAGCAGATGACAATGCCTAAGTCAGAAGGGGAAGAGGAAGAAAAAACGAAAAAGCCCAAAAAACCGGCTGAAATGAAGAGGGTGTCAAGTGCTGGACTTAGGACTGATTCTGTGTTACAGAAGAAAACTGGGAATTTAAAGGAATTTTTTAGTATAGGAAAGAAATTAGGACAAGGACAATTTGGAACTACATTTCTTTGTACTGAAAAAGCAACGGGGAAACGGTATGCTTGCAAATCAATTGCCAAGAGGAAGTTGTTAACAGATGATGATGTGGAAGATGTTAGAAGGGAAGTCCAGATAATGCACCATTTGGCAGGGCATCCTCATGTTATATCGATAAAAGGGGCTTATGAGGATGCTGTAGCTGTTCACCTTGTTATGGAGTATTGTGCCGGGGGTGAGCTTTTCGATAGGATTATTCAACGAGGGCACTATACAGAAAGAAAAGCAGCTGAGCTCACCAGGACTATTGTTGGAGTTGTAGAAGCTTGTCATTCTCTTGGTGTTATGCATCGTGATCTTAAGCCTGAGAATTTTCTTTTTGTTGATCAGAAGGAGGAATCACTTCTCAAAACAATTGACTTTGGGTTATCAATATTCTTCAAACCAGGTAGTTTGTATGATATGTACTTTAAACCACTTTTGAGACACTTAATTCGTTAATCAGTACCCAATTAGCTCGGAATCTATTAGAAAGAGTGAACATGAAAATGAAATGTGTTTGTCATGATTTTGCTGCTAAACAGGAAATAAGAATTGTGTTCTTACGTTTTTTTTTTATTAGGGGTAGGGGTAGGGAAAATCAGGGAGGGGATTACAAGGTCGGAAATTGAACCCTCATGAACAATGCGAAAATTCAGGTAGCTAATCAACTGAACTACTAAGATTCCCCAATTCTATTTCTAAGACGTTAAAATGGAGTAAAACGGTGAGTGAGGATTCATGTAGACTGAGGTGTAGTAGTAGTACTTGTTGTTATTGTTGTTTCTTTTAGTGAAGTCCAAAAAGTATCTCCATTGGCAGTGGTTTTAAGGAACCAATTCTCCAACTGCCCACCTTCCTCTACTCAAACCCTTTCCCTTCATTTTTTTGTTGACAAGGGAACCCGCAGTCACTACCTTTCGGGTGCGAACAAGGTAAACCCAGCTCTAGTGTAATAACCCGCAAACCACACAGGAGAAATAAACAACAATAGGCAAGCCCCGTGTGACAAGCTCGATCGAGAAAGCATGCAAGGTGTTTCGAACCTGAGACCCTCCATTAGGGAGATTCAACCCTTTTCCTTCATAGATCACATTGATAGGATAGTTTGACATTGTCTTTCTCTGTTAAAGTGCCTCTTTATATAAGTTGAAATTTCCACAACTGTGAACAATTTGAAGTTATCAATGTTTCAGTTGGGGTGTCTTCAACATGTTGTTTCACTAAAGCTGTCTTAGAATGATATTGGAATTTTAATTAGGCTCTACACATAATCATATTAGCAGTCTGTTAACTTGACTTATATGCATAATATCTTTTAGTCACTGGGATGTGGATTGTATGAACTCTTTGGCATCTTAATAAAGCATACTGGGCAAGTATTTGATCCATTTTAATATTTTCTTTCTCCTTTATTCTGTGTTGACCATATTTATTGTTTTCCAAACTGCTTATTAATTGATATTATTCTCTTTTCAGGCGACAAATTTACTGACGTTGTTGGCAGTCCGTATTATGTTGCACCAGAAGTTCTCCGAAAACGTTATGGTCCTGAGGCTGATGTCTGGAGTGCTGGTGTAATTATCTACATCTTATTAAGTGGAGTACCTCCTTTCTGGGCTGGTAAGCATTCCCGAGTCAACAGAATTGGCATTTATTGGATACTTTTGGGTTTTCACTACATTATGTGGCTCTTCTACATCTGGTTCTCTAAAAGTTCTCTACTTTTCCACTTTAATTTCATTTTGAGAGACCTAAAATGTGCTTTTGTTATCAGAAGGATTGATGCCATGTTGTTCATGTTTGCTGAGATCCTTCCACTGACTTATTTTGGTATATAGACATTGCAGCACCTCTATCAGACATTTCTTTCACTTGTCCGCTATTACTCCCTCTGTCCCAAATTATATGACACACTTTCCTTTTTAGTACGTCTCAAAAAGAATGTCACGTTTCTATAATTAGAAAGAATTTAACTTTAAAATTCCTCTTTACCTTTAATGAAATGATTTATAGCTACACAAATGTCTAAAATTTGTTTTAAAACACAAATTTCAAAAGTCTTCCTTTTTTTCTTAAACTTTGTGCCAAGTCAAATGGTACCGTATAAATTGGACGGAAGGAGTATCTCTCAATCTGACCCAATTTATTAGGGAGTGGAAGGAATTTCTATTAATTCTAGCTGTCGTGATTTCTGTCAAATTCCTGCTGCGCCTCTCAAGGGAAGCTTTGGAAATGACTGAGAATTTTCCCTTTGTGGACCGATTCTCCCGTGCAAGGAGGGCAGTGGTTTTATTTTTCTCAAGGATGACGAAATCAATTTAAATCCAATTAGAATATTCTTTCTTCAGTAATTAATTCATTACATTCTTAATTAGGCATTGTCATTACTTCAGTTAAGATCTCCTTCTGAGCTGTTTTGGAACTGGATTCTAATCGGTGTTGCTCGGACGCTACAAAATCCTTGCTGCACCTGGATTTATCCGACATGATTTGGATGTGGGTTTGTGATCCACACTTAATTTGGTCAACTTAGCTTGAGTTCCTTTGACTACATCTATGAACACGAAATATTATTAGTTGGTTATACAAATATACATACATATATATATATGCTTTGCTATTACCCGAGGTATCTTATGAACAAAATTTAGGCGTTTATAAAGAATTAAATTTTATGAATTTTAGTTCAATAACTCAATATTGGGGAGAGGTAATGATTAGACAGGATATGACGCAACTTCATATCACCGAAGACATGACCTTAGATAGAAAGGAGTGGAGGTCGCGTATTAGGGTAGAGGATTAGCAAGGGTAGAATGTTGTGTTGCCCTGTGATTATTTAGGGTTGGTCTTAGGTCTAGGCGTGCCAGTATAGTTGTGTTGTTATTGCCCTTTGATTATCACTTTATTTTGCTATTGGTATTGTTCGTCTCTTGTAGAATTTGCATGATATGATTTGTATATATACTGTTGCTCTCTCTTTTTTTGGGATTGATACTTTTGAGCCGAGGGTCTTTCGAAAACAGCCTCTCTATCTCTATGAGGTAGTGGTAAGGTCTGTGTACACTCTACCCTCCCCAGACTTCACTTGTGGGACTTCACTAGGTATGTTGTTGTTGTTGTTAACTTAGTACTCGAAATACATATTTATACACGCCATACTATACATCTAGTGGATGTATCACACTACCTGCATCCACACTCGGATCAATACTCCCCAAATGCTAAAATCATGTGATGATGAATCGACCTCTAGATCGGCACCTGAGTCCGAGCAACGTAGGTTCTGATTGTGTTTTGGTACTTAAAGTTAGTTAATGTCAAGTTAAGGAGTGCAAGTATGAATGAAGAAATGATTGAGAGGTTTTCAGTTTGTTGAAATAATAGTGCATGTATCAAAGGGACATTGGCAAATTTTACCAGGCTAAGATTTGATGGTGTGATGGTCATTGGAGGTTGAAATGGTCTTTTTATTAATCCATTGGTAGAGAAGTGGATGGCAATAGAAAGATAACTTAAAACAAGAAAAGATGACGGACTTTTCTTTTACTTGATTTTTGTTGCAAGGAGAAATACCGGGTTGTATAGATAGTTGGTCAAACTTGGTACATGACTATTGGTGATTCCAGCAGATTCATTATACCACTTGTGCATGTTCTCTCTATGTTCAAAGCAAGTCGGTCAACTATTGAGCTTAAGTGTAAATTGAGTCATACGTATGTTCATGGAAAGGAACATGAAAAAGTTTTCTGGAATCAAATACTGCCCTTGCAACACATATCATTTTTTTGTATCGTTTTCCTGAACTAAATTTTTCTATCATACAGAAAATGAGCAAGGAATATTTGAACAAGTCCTGCATGGTGATCTTGACTTCACGTCAGACCCTTGGCCAAGTATTTCAGAAGGTGCAAAAGACTTGATGAGGAGAATGCTTATTCGAGATCCAAGAAAACGTTTAACTGCACATGAAGTTTTATGTAAGTAGTTTAACAGCTTGTCTTTTTCTGATTTCTGGATTTTAACATGTAAATAAGAACTGAGCTAATGGGGTGAATTCAATAATATTTGGTTCTTGGAAAGATTATCATCTTCTCAAGGTAGGCGCAAGGTTTACCGTTTGCGTACACTCTACCTCCCTAGATCCCACTTGTGGGATTACACTGCGTTTGTTGTTGTTGGTTCTGATTATTTGGAATTCTGTTAATGAAACCGTACTTTTCTTTTGAGATGAGAAACTTTGATAGTCACTGATATTGAAACTTGTGTAGGCCATCCTTGGGTTCAAGTTGATGGTGTGGCTCCTGATAAGCCTCTGGATTCTGCAGTTCTGAGTAGAATGAAGCAATTTTCTGCAATGAACAAGCTCAAGAAAATGGCTTTGAGAGTGAGTCTATCAATGTGCAAGATAACTATTGACCAAAAAAAACTATTTGGGTTGAAACTAGTCTGCTAAATATTACATTGTACATGCTATAGGTCATTGCTGAAAGCCTATCCGAAGAAGAAATTGCTGGTCTTAAAGAAATGTTCAGGATGATAGACACAGACAATAGTGGTCAAATAACTTTTGAGGAGCTCAAAGATGGATTAAAAAGATTTGGCTCTAATCTGAAGGAGTCTGAAATCTATGATCTTATGCAAGCAGTAAGTATCATATTAGTCCTTGATCCATTTTTCAAAAATCTATGTTCTTCGAGCATTATGTCTGAGATTGAAGAATGTGGACAGTTATTTCACTCTTTCACACTAGCTTTCTTTGTTAAATGGCATAATACATTTCCTTTATCTTGGCTTCAACTGACATCTATGCCCTTCAACTTTGAGTGTGCACAAGTAGGCACTTAAACTTGTATAAAGTTGAACATGTTGACGCATGTGTCCTACATATAGGACGTGTGTGTCTAATTGTTCAACTTTATACAAGTTTAAGTGCCTACTTGTGCACACCCAAAGTTGGAGGGCATAGATGTCAGCTGAAGTCAAGTTAAAGGGCACATTTATGTATTATGCCTTGTTAAAAGTACTGAAATTGTTTATCTAAAGATAAGTAAACTTACCGTAAAATAATCTTTTTTTTATGCTAATGTTGTATTAATTCAACTGATATATAGCATAATTCTTTAGACTTCTTTTCTTTCTTATTAACCTTCCACTTCCATGCAAGTTGACAATGTGTCTCTATTAATTGTTTTAAGTGGAACTTGAAAGATATTAAGTCTATGTCAAGCAAAGAATTTTATACAACTACTCCTCATTCCCAAATAAGTTGGGGCAAGCAAAGAATTTTGTAAATAGAATTGTTTGTGGAAGTTAATTATTATCCCATCTCGGATATGACTTTGATTGGGCAAAGAGAATGGATCGGTGTTGTTGATGTTCAGAAGAAAGACAGTAGAATGATGCAATCAAAATTTCTGCCAGTGTGAGTATAAGAGAAGAATCAATTATTTTATCCTTTTCATTGCTGCAATGATTTGTATTTTTAACTCTATCATCAGCTTGTGATCAAAAGCTTAGATTGGTTTAGCTTCATGCCATTGTTAGATCTTTCATTCAACCAACAGCAAAGATGATGGCATACTCGAGTAACTCTTTTACATTCTCTGAAATTGCAGGCTGATGTTGATAACAGTGGAACAATTGATTATGGTGAATTTATAGCTGCGACATTACATCTTAACAAAATTGAAAGAGACGATCATCTTTTTGCTGCTTTCTCTTTCTTTGATAAAGATGGAAGCGGCTACATCACTGCAGACGAGCTTCAACATGCTTGTGAAGAATTTGGCATTGGAGATGTTCGCATGGAAGAAATGATCAGAGAAGCTGACCAGGACAATGTAAGTTCTGTCATTCACCATTTGATATTAATTCCTAATTCTTAAGGGGCATCAAGGAGGGTTGATCACAGAGACAATGCAAAAGTTGGCCAAAGTGGCTCTAAGACTAGTTTCTCTTACCAAAACTTTCGGGCTCTTGCTGCAGTTTGATTACCCAATAAGAAATTTTTTTATGGTTTTAAGGGACTCAAAGTGCTTAAAAGTTATTTTGGCTTAAAACACTTAAAATAAGGCAATCCAATCAGGCTCTTACGTACCTTTTTGCACAATTTCAAGCAATATATTGGTTCCCAATAGTCTAGAGCTTTGTCGTCTCTCTCTTCTTGATATTCCACAGTTCATATTAGTTTCTTAGCTTTCACTTCATTGGACCTAATCGGAATGATGTCTTGATCCTTGTAGTAGTTAACGTTTGTCAAATAACTAAAATCGTATTTACTCGAACATGGAAGATATTCAACATGTGTTGCTTGTATTATGGTCTCAGTCATGGAAAATTTCTTATTTTTTCAGGACGGGCGCATTGATTACAATGAGTTTGTTGCTATGATGCAAAAGGGAAATCCAGTGCTTGGTGGTGGCAAGAAAGGCCTAGAGCATAGTTTCAGCATTGGATTCAGAGAAGCACTAAAACTATAGATCTTTAAAGAGTGAGTGATCTTTTGTTCCCTTAGTGTTTGTCTATTGTTTTCTTCATTTCCATGGGGAATTTTTATGTGTTTTCAAGAGTGTATAGTATTAAACTAGTCTTGCTAAACAACATTGTTGTTTTCCAGTGCAATTTTAAATTCATTCCAAATTTTGCACAATTTTTCCTTTAGTTTTCAGTTATCCTTCTGAGTAATTGTATAACATGGATGTGACAATATTAAACTACACTTTTTAATCATGCTGTTTATTGAAAGCTTATTTTGCCAAATATTATTTCATAATGTTTTCATAGTTATATTGTGTTGTGTTATATTGTATCGTAGTGTATTGTTTTGATGAATATAATGTTTGGATAAATTGTATCATTTTCTTCATTACATAATGTCATACATGATACAATCAGTAATTTGAAGGAGAGAATCTATATATGAATACGAAATAACTTATACACGGTTAGTGAATATATCAAATTATAGTATATTACAGTTGAAAATAAAATGAACAAAAATAAATGTTCGGCGTGGATATCTCGCTATTTTTAAAAAATTCAAATCCCACTATGACATAATCTTTACCTATCCAATAATATAACTCTTGGCTTATCCATTCCAGAATATAACAATCTAACAACGTTATATAACTCAAACAACTTCACGCTAGTTGAAAAACCCCAAGCTCCACATTAGAACACATTCTTTCAATATAAACTCAATATCTTTTGTACAATAAATAAATTAGAGACTTAAAATATTTTTCTCCGTTTCACCTCTCTTTCACTAAACTAATCTCTCTATAGGCACAATATTTTCCACACTTCTTACTTTTTTTCTCTATTGCAACACAATGAAGAAAAAATCATTTATATAGGTGTATAAGTTTTTTTCAACAATAAATGCCAAGAATGCGGATAGTCATATTGTAGAGCTTGGGGTTGATGGATAATTAGTGATAGATCATGGCATTAGTGGTTACGTGAGTTACACCAAGAAACGATGATCACATTCTTGTCAATTTATACCCACTTAACATATACATTCTAATATTTTAATTTAATATTAAAATGCATAAACACCAAAATATACGAATAACTAAACTCTGCATAACAAATACTCACATTACTAATACTAGTAGTTCATGCATTACTAATATATTTCTAACTAACTACGAGCCTATTTGGATGGATTTATTTTAAATAACTTATAAATTGAAAATTGCTTATAAGTTAAAAAGGAAAGTAGGTGCAACCCAACTTATTTTTTTGACTTATAAGTTGTTTTCAACTTATAAGCTGATTAAAGTAAGTCCATCCAAACAAACTCAATTATTTATTGAGGCTTATTTTAAGCATAAAATGACTTTAAATTGGCTAGCCAAACACTAAAAAAATTGAAAATAATTTATAAGTGACTTGACCCAATCCAAACGGCTATAATTCATGTATAACCAATACTTGTATCACTCTAACCACCAACCAAATGAGCACAAAGAAATATGTACCTTTGCAAAGTTGATTAGGAAGCTAATTTCTTATTCTTCATCATCTCCATATTTACATTTTTTGTCGATTCTCTATTTCTCTAACCAGTAATCAAACGAGCAATAAAAAATATTATATTTAAAGTAACAACACAATATGATCAAAAATTTAAATAACTACGAAAATACGAAAAAAAAAATTAAAAAAGAAAAGTAGTATGTAGTGTTGGACTTCTATTTGGGCCAAAGTCTAAACCAGTTACATTTTCAGAAGCCCATTACCCATTTTTACAGTCTTCTTCCTCAGCTTGGCTAGGGTTTTTCCACCTGAAACTAAAACCCGAAATCACAGTGAGCAAAAGAAGGAAATCATCAAAATGGCGTCGTTTATTCAGAAATTTTCGTTGAAAACGAAGAACATTGGAAAAAGATCTACAAAAAAGTACTTGGAAGATGCACTTTACAAAAATTTGTTCAAGGAAGGAAGCGAAGAGAATCATGTTAGGAAAAATCTGAATCAATTCTTGAAATCACACAAAAGTGCTTATAAATGGGAAGTTGGAAAATCCCTCAAAGTCTTACGCCAACGCAAGCTTTACGCTCCAGCACTCAAGGTTTCTCATTTTCACAGATTTTTCGAGTGATTCTTTTTTTTTTTGAAATTGTATGGCTTTAACTGTAAGAATTTTGCATTTCTGTATATTTTTGATGATTTGTCCTGAAAATACTTCACATTTATGTAAAATGTTCTTGCTTTTTAAGTAGATTGCCATGACTTGGCCTCAGAATTAGTCTGGGGTTTTGTCATTTTGGGGATTGTGTCTCCTAAACCTAGTTGTATATTTATCTTCCATTGTTTGACCTGAAAATAAATCTGGGTTTCGGATTCGCTACTCAAGGAAAGAAAGCATCTCCCCTGAATTGCTTGTCATGGTCTCTCTGCCAAATTGGATATTTTATGTACATATTTCATAGAATTTATTTAAATTATCTGTGCTAGCACCCATGCTCGAAAAGGCTAAATGGTGCACTTGGTTTGACAACTAAGTTATTTACTTGAAGGAGAGGGATCAATTCCCACTTGATACTTCCTTTTTTCCCTCCTTTTTAGTGGTGCACTGATGTTATAGAAATCCTAAATCTGCTTCTAGCTTACGATGATGTTGGTGGTCTCATGCATGTTCTAGCTTACGTTGATGTTGGAAATTCAAAGGGTCGTGTTTGCCTTTTACCATTATTCCTTTTGATTAGATTAATCTTCGGTTATTCTCCTTCCATTCTTCCAGTCATGTTGAACAACTTGTATTTCAAAGATAGTTCTCCTTGCTATGGTTTTTACCGCTTATTTTCCGTTTTAAGTTTAAAGAAGATTTTTGAATCAGCAAGCGAAGGACTGCTGGATTTTTACTTAATTCTTATGTTAGTTTTTGGTGGCAGCTTTGTACAAAAAGGTGAATAACTGCTTAAGGGATGCTACATTAATGCAATGCCCGTAAACCACTATCTAAGAAACACAAAAGTGGGTTCATTTTATCTCTTAGATCTTATCATGACAATGTAGAATTTGAAGTAGAACTTTTATGTACTTAGCAAAATAAGGTGTGATTTGTAAGCAACTAATTTTTTATATTTTTTATAGTTCCTTGGTTTTCTTTTAGCAAAATGAAATGTTTCAATTTTCTAGTTGCTATGTGCAGTTATCAGAAACAATGGAAAAAAGGGGCATGAACAAGACCATTAGCGATCAAGCTATACACCTAGATCTTGTTGCCAAGAGTAAAGGGATTGAAGCAGCAGAGAGCTATTTTTTGAATCTCCCAGAGACATCGAAAGATCTTCTTACTTATTGTGCCCTTCTGAACTGCTACTGCAAGGAATTAATGACTGAAAAAGCTGAGGCTTTGATGGAAAAAGTGAAAGAACTTAAGTTAAGTTTAAGCTCCATGCCTTACAACAGCTTGATGACTCTTTACACAAAAATTGGGCACCCAGAAAAAATCCCAGCCATTATTCAAGAAATGAAGGCCAATGATGTTATGCCAGATTCTTATAGCTACAACGTCTGGATGAGGGCTCTTTCTTCTATGAATGATATTTCTGGGGTTGAGAGGGTTATTGATGAAATGAAGAGGGATGGCCGTGTTGCTGAAGATTGGACTACATATAGTAATTTGGCATCGATATATGTAGATGCTGGCTTAACTGATAAAGCAGTGAAGGCACTCAAGGAACTGGAGAAGAAAAATGCATGCCGCAATATTACTGCTTACCAGTTTCTGATCACATTGTATGGTCGTGTTGGAAACTTGCTTGAAGTATATCGTGTATGGCGTTCTTTGAGGCTTGCTTTTCCCAGAACAGCAAACATAAGCTATCTTAACATGATCCAAGTTTTAGTTAACTTGAATGACTTACCAGGTGCGGAGAAATGTTTCAAGGAATGGGAGTCTGGATGCCCAACTTATGACATACGTGTGGCAAATGTTCTTATAGGAGCTTACACTAAACAAGGTTCCCTGGAGAAAGCTGAACAGCTCAAGGAACGGGCCCGAAGGAGTGGAGCTAAGCCCAATGCTAAGACATGGGAGATCTTCATGGACTATTATTTGAAAAATGGGGATATCAAATCAGCAATTGATTGTGTTGACAAAGCTGTTTCAATGGGAAGGGGTGATGGTGGCAAGTGGTTTCCATCATCTGCCATCGTATCAAAATTCATGAATCATTTTGAACAAAATAAAGATGTCACTGGTGCAGAACACTTTGTGGAAATTTTGAAGAAGACTAAGGATGAGTTGGGGGTTGACATATTTGAATCTTTGTTAAGAACTTATATAGCTTCTGAAAAAACAAGTCCTATCATGCGTCGACGGATTAAAATGGAGAACATAGAGCTGACCGATGAAGGTAAAAGGTTGCTGGATGCCATTTCCGTGGAGTGTGATCAATTATAAAGTAATTGACATGCCTTGAGCTTTCACAAACTGAAATGCGGAGATGCGAGTTTTCAGCATGTTGTTGCAACTGGGATTTTTTATTTTACTACTCTTTTCAATAGTTTCTTGGATTGTGCATATCCGATTATCACATGCATGGTTGGAAATTCCTTGCATAGGTGTAAACACGCTTTTGGGCACATTTGGAATTCCTTCTGGAGCAAAAATAGTGAATAAATAGACAAGAGCTTTGATGCAGCCGAGGTGCTTGACAATATGCCTTAAACAACTAAATTCTGGTATTTCTGGACAGTTGAATTTGACTTTTTTGGATTTTTCTTTCCTACTGAAAGCTCTTTTTCTTTTTTGGAAGAAACATACTGTTTGAGTTTTTTCGTAGATTATGATAATTTGTTCGCTAATCTCTACACTTTTTTTCCATTTGTATGTGAATTTCTGAGTTCTACTTAGTTTCCTTTGTTCTTGATGAACATCGAAATATCTGACTCTATTTCTTTTTAGAGATTATCGATTCAGTCTTCATTCGGCATCTGAAAGTCTATTTGCACTTGTTCTTTATTTATTTTTATTTTTTTTAGTTTGGTTTGGTTTGCTTTCTTTCAATTGTTTTCGCAGACCTGTATGTGTAAATTGGATATCGCTACAGGTAGATTAGTTTTTCCCTTACTTTCTTTGTTCTTTCAAAGAATGTTTGTTCACCTTTCTACATGCTTTCTCCCTGTTTCTGTTCTTGCTCTCATTCTTCCTATTTAGTTTGGGTCAATATCTATTGTTTTTCTTTTGATTTTTTTTTTATGGGGATCATTTGCTTCTGTTAACGTATTTTGTATGTTTCTCTCGACTTCTTTGTCTGGGTTTTGCTACTCTATTTTCACTGTTGATTGTGGGTCTGAGCAATCCTTTCATTCTTCTAGGACATTCTAACGTCGAAATCTCCATACAAATCCTTCTTTCACTTATTTCTCTCTCATTGGAGTCGATCACTTGGCTACATGCTCACACAACTACCTTTTGATGTTTGCGAATGTTAGATTTCTTTGTTAGCCAACTGGGTAGGGGTTCTCTGATTTCTCTGCTATGATCAGTTGATCACTCTTTCCTTCTTAATTTCTGAGGTATTCATTTCTTAGTCACTGTTACATAATGCCATTCACTATCCCTTCAACTGTGAGCCAAAAACAATCATTCTGCTCACAGGATTCAATTCTTTGGAATCAGATTTTTCATCAATGAGAGCATCTACAGGGTAAAGACCCCAACCCCCTTTGAGTCAAGTTTCTGCCTATGAACTCTAGTCTCTGGCTTAGGGGATTTGGTAGTGTTTGAGTTTGAATCAGACCAAAAGGTTTTTTTTTAAAGCAGAGTGTTGTCAAGGGCGCACCTAAGCCCTAAAGCGAAGTTCAAAATATTGCCTCGCTTAATGTACACTTTAGTGTCGTCATCAAGGTTATAAGACATACTTTTTCTTGCCAATGAGTTCGTCGTGAAGAGGAGAAGTTAAACAATTGATATTTCACTTTATCGTGCCTTTTTTTTCCCTTAATTTTTTTGTCCATATAGATGTCATTCACGCTTATAATTATTAGTTTTGGACTAAACATGTATAGAAATTACCTTCATTGAGGTGGGGTATAAGCTTATTTATAGTGAACATGTCCTCATGGTCTCTCCATCAAATCACGTATTTTATGTACATATATTTTAGAATTAATCTAGTATTATTTGCTAGCACTCGTCGTTCTGAAAAGGTCAAATGGTGTACTTGGTTGAATGAAAAGTTATTTACCTAAATGAATATGGATTAATTCTTCCATAACACTTATTTTTTTCTCCTTTTTTAGTAGGTGCACCAACGTTATAGAAATCCTAGGTCTGTTTCACATAATCACTTAAGTTTATCAATGTGAAGAAAATCTACTCTTTTTCGAATTTTAAAGCCAAAATTGGATTTTATAACTCAAATAAAGTAACAATGTGAGCGAATTTTCGAGGTTGGAAAACCTTAAAATTGCCATCAATGACGGTTTGGAGGGGCCAACAACAATGGGTCATGAGATCGAGTCTTGAGTATGGAAGAACATCATGTTGGAAGCGCTAACCCTTAAAATGGAAAATGGACTTTGCAGTGTATGATTCAAATTTAATCGACTTTCAATTAGGGCATCAGACATCGCGTCGAAAATTAAAAAAACTAAAATAAAAAAATGATGGGTCACTATCGGTCAAGGCTGGAGTTTTAAAATTGGGTGCACAACACATATATTTCATTGTTATATTTATAAGATTTCATTGAATACGTTGTTGTCGTCGTATATTAGGCAATAGTGACCTAAAAACATTCGTTAATCTGAAAAGCTTAACTTTATCGATTTAGCATGTAGATTACATGTTAATTTCATTTATATTTTGGTTGCATTTTGCCATTTATTTCAATTGCAATAATAATTCTTGCATTATTTTGTTTCCGAATTCCTTTTGCTACGTAAATTTAAATTAGTCCAATAAATATAATTAAAATATAAGATTGGTTATAATAATTTTTTTTTGAAGACTGAAAAATGATACAATTTGGTGTACTTTTTTGGCAAGCACTGAACTAAACTAAACATAGTAAGGTGAGCAATACTAAAGTTACAGTCACAGGCGCCAATAATTTGGTCCCCCAAATTGGCCCGCCAACTTTCTAAATCAACAACGTTCAAATAATCAACAAAAGAAAAACAATAAATTTTTGTTCATCATTTTGCAAAATTCAGATTATATAAATTTTAATCGATCTTTTATAATTGATACGAGAAAAAATATAATTTATTATACATTTGGCATTATTTAAGCAAATTAAATTTACATAAATCGAAATGAGAGTACTTCTATTATTTTCTTTACCTGTCTATTAAGAAGCATTTATGCGGAGTTTTTTTCTTCGCTATTTTACTTTTACATATGTTTTAAGATATAATCACTTAAATGAATATTATTCTAGTAAATTATGAAAAAATAATTAATTTTATTTTAAATTTTAAAATAATAAAATAATTGAATAAAACTATTTTTAGAAATGAAACGAATAATATTTTTGGTACTATTTTATCATCAAAATAATAATGGGCATCTCTTTCTGTTGTCTGTCTTACGAAATAAAACCCTAATTTCCCTCTCCACATTTCTCCCTCTTCAATTTTGGTACTTGGAGCGGTGTTCTCTCTCTTCTCTGTTTTCTCGAAGCTTTCAGTAAAATGTCGACGGCGGGTGATGGGACGGCGGCGTCAGCGTCGGCGGGAGATTATGAAGGAGGAGGAATCGGAGGGAAGTTTAGGAAGAGGCCGTTACGACGGAACCAGACGACTCCGTACGATCGTCCACCGACGGCCCTCCGAAACCCTAGTTGGCTCACAAAGCTTGTGGTTGATCCCGCGGCAAAGCTCATAACTTCCGGTGCTCATCGCTTCTTTTCCTCCATATTCACTAAACGCCTTCCTCCTCCTCCCACGCCATTACCTCCATCTCCACCTCCAGGTTTTCTATTTATTGCTGAAGTTGTGTGATTTATCATTTTTTTTCAAGGAAATGATGTAATTTTGGTATTGTTTTCGATGTGTTTCCTGAAGACGTAGTTATGCGATTTTTGGACTCATGTTACATGTAGTGTGAAAATTGGATATATTTTGGAGGAAAGAGTTTTTTTTTTTTTGCTCTTTTGGGAGGAACAAAGGATGAGCTTTATCTTGATGATTGGATCTGAGTGTGTGTAGGTTGTTCAATGATGAATATATTAATGTGTAGTAGCGCAAAGAGTTTTTGTTTTTTCATTGTTGAAGTTTTTGGTGCTGTAAATTTGGGTTCGTTGGGTATATGGCTAGAGTTGTAAGTTGGTAATTTTGCTTTGTCTGACCCTGAAACTTGAGAAACCAGTAGTTGTGTTCATTTGGGTTTGTAGCAGAACATTTGCTTACTGATTTGGGCCGCTACTTGAGCTTTTTTCTAACAGGATGGAGTTTTTACCTTGTTTGATATTATTATGAGGTTTGACTTTAATATACAATATTGTTCTCCTTGCTACTCGAGCTTGTATAGTTACGAGGATGGAGTTCTTCTTTTTTCCTTTTTTTGGAATATCCCAAGGGGTTCAAATTTAATAGACAGTCTTACATATTTCTAACTGAGCCTATATTGTCACTGAGAATGCATTGAACTGTTTTCATAAAATTAGCTGTTTTTTTTTCGACTTTGTTGATATGATAGACATTCCAACTTGGTTAGTTTCCATTATCTCCTTCTTCCTTCTGATCATTGTTGTCAGCCGATAAACCCACTGGCTATTCAGTTTTTTGGTTGTAAGTGGCAATAATTTCTGTTGGAATGCTACTTTGGTTTGACACCAGCCCACCAACTAGATTGGGATTAAGGCGCAGTTGATGGATTGGTATTATTGAAGAGGAATTGATCTGCCAATGGTGTACTAGTAGCATTCTCTTTCTATTCTGCTTTCAGCAATTGCTTTAGTTGATGCATGGTTTTGTTTTGATATAAACAGGACCAAGCCAAGAATCACAGAATCTGCCTCAGGAGTCACGTCCTAATGTAAGTTTATTATTCTTGAACTTTGTTTGCAAAGGTATGGTGCCTTTACAACCAGATCTTAGTTGATTATGTGATCATATGTCTTCCAAGACATTGTAGCTTGTGTATTACTTTGTGCTGCTAGAATCATAATCTATTAAGAAATGTATGTTTCACTTTCAATTCCTGATGAAAGCTGATAACACCATGCAAATCTTGTAGGAGGAATGTGCTGATTTACTATAATTTGATTATGTGGATTGTGGATCATCTGTCTTCCTATACATGACAACTTTTGTATTCCTTCTATGCCGACTGTCGTTTTTTCTTTTGCTGGTCTTGTAACCAAAGGGGTTCTATAATTTATCTGTTAAGTTGTGTTATTAAAAGTCACCCCTTTAAGCAATGCAATGCGAGGTGTTATTGCTTCAAGGGTGAAACCATGCCCCTCGGAGAAATCTGTGCTCCATACAATGACGCACAAAGTGATAAAATGAAAAAATACGGATGATTCTTTGGATCTCAATCTTAATGAGTTGGATTAATATCAGTATTAATGTGTATGTGATGCGAAAATTAGTTACTTTAGTTACAAGTTGAGTACTGTAGTACTAAATTCATATATGTTGGGTATTAGTGTTTTTTTTGGGTAAATTATGCGTTTCACTTTTCACCTCTAGCCCATGAACCTTGTCACACCTTGCGCTTTTTACTTTTAAGAGCACTGCTATTAAGAAATATATTCTCTACCTTAAATGTATATATATGGTTAATGCTGATAAAAGTGGTCCCTATGTGGAACAATTCTTCCTCTCTGTGAAGGAGTATGCTGGAGCACTGGTGGTGGCAGGACAAGAAGGTGACAATGATGCGTGCAGCTCTGGGGACGGCGCATTCTCAGAGCTTGAGCAGCTCTTGAAGCAGAAGACATTTACAAGGTAAGATTTGTGGTAATTGACTGGGTTGCCTTAAAAAAGAACTTTATGATGATTCCTTACTGGAAAAATATTGATAACTGGTTGTTGTAGAAGCAGGCCTGTGCCTTTCAAAATAACAATAAACCAGTTTGCATACTGCACGTTCATTGAATTGAGAGATTCTATCATCCCATCTATGCCATGTTCATCTTCCACCCTATTCCAAAAAAGCAAAAAGAAAATAATCTGAACTGAGAAAAATTCCCTCTTTCCATCATAACTTCTCTGGTCCTCTTCCCACGTCACCCCAATGGCCCTCGACCCTCGCCCTACCCACCTAAAAAAATTTGTTACAAGGATGATGCTCCACATTTTCCTAGTTTTCTTAATTTCTTGTACCACCATTGCAGCAAATCTTTGGTAGCTCTTTGCATGCACCCCTGAAGTTCCAGCAAGCTCTGCATTGTCCCATAATTGCTTTGTCATTCCACAGTTTATGAATAGATGACGTGTATACTCATCTCCTTCTTCACAAAGCCCACAATTGTCACATTTAATCATTCCTCTCCTCGGTAAATTTCTGTGTTAAACATGCTTAATGTGCTACTAGCCATTTGAAACATCTCAATTTGTGTGGTGCATTATTTTTCCAAATAATTTTCCCTAGTATAAGATAGGCCTCATTTGTTTTCATTAAGATTAAGACATCTGTATATTAAGATGTGGTCTATGGATCTGAACATTGGATGATTAGGTGGGTGTTTGGATTGGCTTATTTTAAGTGGCTTTTGACTTTTAAGCTCTTTTTTAGTTTTGGAAGTGTTTGGAAAACACATAAGTGCTTTTAAGCATTTTTTATAGGCTGAAAAAGTTTTTAAAGAAAAGCCAAAAGTTGGGTGTCCCCAACTCATGGCTTTTAGCTTATAAGCCACTTAGTAAAAGTCAATCCAAACACTTCCTTAGGACTATTTGTTTAACATCTGAATGTGCATAATTTATCCATAATTAAACATTATAAATATACAACAAAATAAATAAGGAGATCAAATTTTATACCAATAAAATAATTACCGGTAACAAATGTGGTTATAGTAAAATTGAAATTCAACATAAATTTGTATATTAATAAAAATTATCCAACAAAACAATGAAAGCAAAACCACTTACAAAAAGATAATATTTTTGTCATCGTTTTGTTGTCTAGAAAATGTCTTTGTTGCATTTAGCATGTGGTCACGATAGAATCATGGAATAGAGAAGAAAGGTTTAACAAGATAAGGGAATGAAGTCGAGGCTAAATTTACTAATTTTTGGTTTTGCGAATAATGCCGAAAGATATGCGGGCATCCTTGTAAGTAACCTGGCCAAACAACAATTTGCAACTCTTCATTGTAATAGGGGAATTTACCCATCTCATCCAAATTTGCCATTTTCTTCAATGCACACTGGTCTTAAATTATATTTGGAAGGGTCTTTTAAAACCCTAATCTCAAAACAAAATTTGCCATTTAAAACATGGAATCAAGATATATAGTTCCAAATAAAAATTTTGAGATCTCGCTGAGGAAATAATTTGGCTTGCAACTAGTTATTGGAGAAAAATATAATGGGATAAATAATTTTGGCAGAAAGAAGAATGGCGTGAGTGCCGAGTGGGAGAGCGAAAGAAAGCTTGTATTTAAAGTCTGAATAGTGTTAAGACTTGATTACAGATCTGATTCATTCAGATTCATTAAGATGTTTTAAAAGTGAAAAAACAAATGCACTTAATGGGCAGAGTTCTAAATGATTCTAATTCAGACCTCCATAAGTGCGCAAACGAATGAGGCCTTAGCAACATAGCCATAACGACTTTGTTTTACTGCTCGAGGTAGTGACTGTATATTGACCTTTTTTGCTTCCTTGCCAAATAAAAGAATCTGGGCTGTCATGTAATATTTGGTGTTCCCTATGAGCTGGAGTAGTTGGCGTATGCTCTGTAATACCCGGTTGTTGTCATGCATTCAAATTTGAATGTCCCACCCTTTGGGGACCAATATTCTGCAATTACTGCTGAATGGATATATTGCCATAGTGCCATCTTGAAGATTTCAGGGTATTGTTCCTTTAAGGGGATTGGTTTATCTATCCATCAAGCCGTAAATGTATTTACCTACCAGCTCTTAAAACTTCAAGTTACCTCAACTATTCCACAGGCGGCTGATGTTCTTCCAGATTCCCATCCTGCAGGACATGATTACTGCTTTAATTTTACCCAGTGGCCTTCTATTTTTGTTCTCTTACCACTTCTCTCCAGGGGGCTCCTTCTTTGGTAAATCTTCAAATCCATTTAAGTAGTAGACTTTGATTGTGTATTCCCAACTTCTTTATTCCCAACCTATCCTTTCTTTGACTGCTCTGGTGGTGTTCCTGTTTATCAAATTGTATGTTTCTTCTTCCTGTTGCCTGACCATGAAAATTCTTTTCTCTATACTTTTTCCTACCTCTGCATGAAGTGGGAATATGGACATAATATATGTTGGCAATGCATCCAGTACTGAGTTTGTAAGCACCGATGTTTTAAGAAGAGAAATGCACAGACAAGCCATTAAGTCCATGGGCCTTGAAGCGGAAAGTGAGAAATGAAGCGCAAGCGTCTTTAAAATAATTGCACAATTTCTGAAAATGTTCAATACCATACATATATGACTTAGTACCAACAACAATAATAATAATAATAGTAATCAAATTTTAATAAGAAACTAATTTCAACATCGAATACACAATAATGTCAATGTTAATCCAAACTCATCAAAGTTGAGATTCAAACAATCAAGTATTTCTTGTTCATATAACTTGTGCTTTATTGCTTATGAAGTGATGATGCCTCTCACTTTGCATTACTTTGCCGCTTTGAGTGACAAAACGGTGGATTTAAAAACACTGATAAGAACCGATTGACCTCCCAATGACAAGTATTGTCTTTTCCAATTTGCCACTTGCTGTTCACATTTACACTTCTATGCTTTTAGCTTTGAAGTTATTCCCCTGCGGCATGCCCACACATTGTTTTCTACCTTGCAAGTTGCATCCTAATAAATCTTCCAGTCTCAGTATGTCATCTCCTTCATCGACCGAATAAGTGACTTTTTGATAAAGAATAATTTTCCCTTTAAAAACCAGCAGAATTAACCCAAAAATTCTTATCTGCTCTTCTTGCTCTTTAAGATTGGTTCGTCGTCATTGTCAGATATGTATAACAATTCCTCTTGCCCTCTTGCTCCTGTAGTGAAGCCCTTAAGCCAGTTTCTTTCAACAGCCACCTTTTAATATTTTGCTCAGGACTTCCATTACTAAATTAAATAAAATGAGAGATAATGGATCACCTTGGCTCAAGCCCCTACCGGAGGAAAAGAAACCCACTGATTCACCATTCACCAGTTCTGAAAGCTTCACAGTTGATGTGCATTTCCTAATCCAAATGCTCCATATTTTCCCAAATCCATAGTTCTGATTAAGTAAATCAAAAACTCCCAATCGACACGATCTTACACTTTCTCTACATTTAGTTTGCATATTACTTCAGGAAGCATTTGTTTCACATTGTGTTGGTGTCAGTATCACTGAATCTGTATTCGGCAAGAACATAGTGTTACAACTATGTGCTTCTGTTGGTAATGTTCCTTTGCCAATTTCTTCTCTCTCTCTCTCTCTCTCTCTCTCTCTCTCTCTCTCTCTCTCTTGTTGTCTCTATGTACAACTTCATAGTAACAATTAAACAAGGGGAATGCCACATAATCTTATTCTTGATGTGACATCATTTATGTGCAATTTCAGAATCGTAATAGTAAATAAATAGAAAAAGGGGAATCAACAGAATTAATTCTTGATGGGGCATTTTTTCAAGTAACTACTCCTAACTTTTGGCATTTTGAGCAATTCTATATCAGAACTATCTGTTTGAGCTTTCTTTTCTACTTTCAGAACTATCTTTTTGAGCTTACTTTTCTACTTGATGTTAACGAGTTAATCTTTTTTGGAAGTAGTATTCACGACTCTCGCTAACTGCATCGGATTCTTTGGATAAAAGAAAACAATCTTGGTAGTGGTAATAGTGAAAGTAAATAGGCCGTTTAAGGACTTGGAAATATTCTTTAGTGGAATCTTCTGTTGCTTGATTTTAAGGTGGATATGATTTACAGACACGAAATGTTCTTTGCGCAGAACTGAGATTGATCGCTTGACAGAACTTTTACACTCAAAAGCTGTTGACATGCCTATGGGAGATGAGGAGAAAAGAGCCGAGGCCATTCAATCTAGACATGCATTGGATTCTTCAAGCAGCTTGCTGGAAGTAAATAGGTCTCTGAAGGTTACGTCCGGTGGATATTTCGCAAGTCCTGCCATGAACTCCAGGGTTAGATCATATTCCCCAGTGTTCCTTTCTGACTATTTTCTATGGATATTCAATTCTGTTGACCTTGCAAGAATTGAATATATTCTTGGTAGCCTGACATATTTATGGTTCATTCTTACAGATTCTTGAAGATGACATTGCATCTCCTGCAGAGCTTGCAAAAGCCTACATGGGGAGTAGGCCATCAAAGGTGTCACCATCAATGCTGAGCACACGAAGTCAAGTTGTGAGAGAAGATACACCACTGCTAACAAATGTACAATATGTCCAAAGATCACCCATTCCATCAGTGACAACCAGGACTGTTGGTTTTCTCGGGGTTCGAGAAGATGGGTTTACCACTCCAAGATCTCGTGGCAGATCTGCAATATACAGCATGGCTCGTACGCCATACTCTAGAGTTCGTCAAACTGATGTTCAGAAGGTCTCTATGCGTTCTGTTTACTTTGATGTTGGAAATCCTTTATATGTGTGACTGAAACTTTTTTGTTCTAAAATTGATCTACTCTCCAGGCTACCAGCTCGGGAAATTATGTCTATGGTGGGTCTTCATCATCTAAGCCAGTGTCAGAGCACGATGAACTTTTTGGTTCTAAACAGGTGTTTATTACAGATGACTATGTTATTATTCTAAACTTATTTGCATTGTGAACCTGTGTTATTATCAAATGAGCTTATCCTTTTCACTTCTTTCTTTTCCCTATTTGTTTATTTAATTTTTTATTCTTAACTCTTTCAGGCCCTCAAACGAAGGAGTTATGTTCTGGATGATGATCTTGGATCTGTTGGCCCCATGCGTAGGATTAGGCAGAAACCTAATCTTCAGTCTTTTGGAACTTCACGTCCCAGTGCAAGAGTTGCTTCTGCAGTAAACCTGCATCCAGAGGTATCCAAAGTTGTTGGAGATGTCGAAGATACCAAAACCACGCCTGCAAGGCATGTGGCCATCCCTCCTAAGTCCAGTCAGACTGCTGCAAAGATATTGGAGCAACTTGAAAAGATAACCCCAAAGGGAAAATCATTAGAATCCAAATTAGCTGCAGGGAAAGAGAATAAATTGACACAGAACATGCTTCATGGACGAGCTCTTAGAAGCTTGGAGGATTTGGATTCACCCAAGCTGCTGCAGAGCGCACAAGATAGCTATAAGTTGGAGAATTGGTCTAAAGTTTTTTCTCCCAATCCCAGAGAAAAATCGAAGCAAAGTGAAATTAAACAAAATGGACATACGAGTTCTGTTAGCGAGTCAACTGCTATAGCAAAAAAGGATACAATCTTTTCATTCAAAGATACTCAACCTAATGTTGAATCCAATTCTCTTGAAAAAAATAAGTCCGCAGCTCAACCTCCTCACAAGAAACGCGCTTTTAAGATGAGTGCATATGAGGTGCGTGCATCCTTTGTCTCAAGTGCATTGAATTCTTTGACTTGCATTAATAAGTTTTGAATTGACATTGTTAGTGCCTTTTTTGAGGATACTGTTCAACAGCTTGCTTTCTGTATTTTAATTTTTTTTGGGAAAAAATGGTCTTTTGTGTAAGAGCGGTTATTTTTTGTTGATAAAGTTCCCTCCCAGTGTAGAGATCCGTGTGACCATTTTATTTGGTACTTAATTCTGCTCTATACTATTTACCTCCACCTATTCTGGTATTATCATTTATGCAAGTGGATATATCCTGTGTTCCATTTGTGTGACTTTAGCTGCTTCACTGGCCATTATGAATTCAATTTGCAGACAACGTTGCTATTTTGTTCTTAGTCGCCTTCTTTACAGTTCTTTTGAGGTTGATGTCATCTCTGGTCATTACCTATTGAGATGATAGACTTCTTTTTAACGTGTTTTTGTTGTGGTGTTTTCTATAGGATTCTTTTGAGCTAGAAGAGGACATAAACTCTAATGGGCCTTCATCTCAATTAGCTGAAGGGAGAGGGAAGCTGGAAATATCTGCTGCTGACCAGAAGCCCCTATGTGCTGCTGAACCCACAAGCAAACCTGCTTCTTTACTGGAAGTAAAGACCCCTCCAGGCAAAAAATTTGATATGGAGATTCCTGATACTGGTGCAGCCACTATCAAGAACACCATATTCCTGTCTAGTGCAGGTTCCCAATCACTGAACTCTAACCTACTAGCAACTACGTCTAACAAATCAAAGGAGACAACTGTTGACAAGGTTCCACCATTCCTATTTTCACCATCAACCCCCGTCACAGGGTCAAAGCCAGTAAGCTCGAGCAGGTTAGTTCCTACTACAATGTACTCCTGTATGATCAATTGACTCTTAATTATTTTGTCATGTGATGCTCTTATAGGTTCTTTGTTCTAATGATAGTGTTCGTAGCTATCCGTGTCTCCTCTGTTGCAAATATCTTGCTATTATTAGTGAAATGCTAGTTGTACTTCTCAATATGCATGGGTTTGGGATACTTGTTTCCTTGTGATGCATTTCCTAGCTGATGTTTTCACTTGATTCAGGGGAACTAGTGGTGGCTCTTTTCCCCTTTTCTTAATTGAGTTAAATCTTCTAAATTTTTATCCGAAATAGAGATGGTATGTTAATTAATTTCTCAATAGCACTGTGAAAATGCCATGGTTGACAAAAGTTGGTAGTCAACCACAACGATGAGCAATTAAATGTTCTACAGATTTGCAAGGTTTTGAAGAATTCTAAGGTAGATTTGAGCTTGTATATGTTCAAATTTACTAAGTGATGAAACATGCTCAGTTTTTTGAGTTTGTGTTGTTATTTTGGGGATCATTTCAAGCTTCTGGAACCCTGAATTTGCTGTGCCCAAAGACGAAGAAAAACTATTACTGAGTATCGTGCTGACATTTACAATTTGTTCCTTGCCACTACCTGGTATCTTTTACTTGTCATTGAAATTTAATCGAAAAATAATATCCCAGGTCTCTTGCATGATCTAAACGTATGATATTTTTCTTATTATCACTTATCCACTCTCAATTCATGTCAGAGTAGCAGTTTTTCTTTCCAGTGTAATTGTGAGTAGAGGAAACCTTAGAGGAAATCTTTTCTTGTGATTAGTAAAAAATAAGAACTTTTGCACCCCAAGAGTGTAGTCTAGTGGTCGATGAAGTTTATAGAGAGAGGGAAGATGATGAAAGACTTCAGAAGGTTTACTAGTTAGCTGTTAGAAAGTAATAAGAAAATATGATGAATAAGAAAATTAGTTGGGTTCTTGTGTGTTTTGTGCACCCTTTTAAAGACTACCTGAAAGTGCATCTGATATTTGTTCAAATGTCTGCAGCCTGTCCAATCTAGCCTCCAGCCCAACTGATAGCCGGCCTAATCCTTTTCAGTTGGATAGCTCACAGGAGGCTGTTGGCAGCAATGGCAAATTAGAAGCAGTATCAACAAGTGGTATTTTCTCATTTAGTGCTCCATCTAGCACTTCAAGTAATGGACTGTTTGCTACCAGTCCTGCTTTCTCAGCCTCCTCTTCCTTGACATCGGGTAATTTAACCAATGATGTTTTGACTAGCAGCTTAAATATTGTTTCCCCTTTGACAAGCATTTCGAGTATGATTGGTGCCACGACAGGTAGCTCTACCGCCTCTGCTAGCAGTCTCTTTGGTTCCAGTGCAGCATCCTTAGTTTCAAAGGAACCTCCTACCAAATTTGGTTTCTCCGCGATTCCGCCAGCATTTTCAGCACCAGCAACAACTTCCACCTCAGAAACTACGGATGCGAAAGCCAAATCTGAGACTGGAACTACTTTTGGCAACTTGAAGAGTTCACCTTTTGGGGGTGCGTCTTTTGCAGCTACAGGCTCGGGAAATAGTATTTTTGGTTTTAGTTCATCAGTAATGTCCACAGCTACTACAGGTAGTACACAGTCTCAGGGTTCTGTTTTTAGTACAGGAGTTGAATCGCTTGTTAGTGCACAGTTTTCTGTTGGGGGATCTGGCATTTCTGCTTTCTCAGGGAGCATGCCTGCTCCTTTCAGTTCATCTGCTTCATTGCCATCCACAGCAAACTTTCCTGTGTTTGGTTCTGCGCCTGGCTCTACTGGTCAAGTTTCTGCTTCTCTTTCAAATAATGACCAAGCGGGCTCCAGCAGTGCTATATTTAGTTTTGGTGCTAGTTCATCAAGTGCAGCAGGCAGTACAAGTGGGCCTACAAATGGGACGGTCCCGTTGCCATTTACTTTTGGTGCCAGTTCTGTAGCTCCTCCAAAAATCAGTGGACCTTATACCTCCAACAGCTCTACTCCTGGGATATTCACCTTTAGTGGTAGTTCTTCAGCTTCCTCAACAAATGCTGTTGCCATCTCCAGCAGCTCTACCACCAGTATATATAATTTTGGTGGTAATTCTTCATCTTCCTTAACAAGTTCTGTCAATACTTCAGCTACTCCTGTCATATTTAATGTTAGTGGTAGTTCTTCAACTTCCCCTGCAAATGCCGGCAACACGTCCACTAGTGCTGCACCTGGCATCTTCAGTTTTGGTGCTAGTTCTTCAGCTTCCTTGACAAATGAGGGTAGCATAGTCAATCCTAGTCCATTCAACTTCGGTGCTACTTCGGCCTCTTCACAAGCCTCTAGCACTGCTGGAACTTTTGGATCTAATTGGCAGCCCACCAAGTCTACTGGCTTTACTTCCTCATTTAGTTCTTCTACCCCCTCTGGGTTTCCATTTGGAGCATCTTCATCTTCTTTTGCTACTCCAAGCACGTCACCGGTAGTCTTTGGATCAACACCCAACGCCGCAAGTGGTTCTGGTTTTTTATTTGTTTCAACTTCCTCCACCAATTCACCTTCACAGCCCATGTTTGGTAATCCTGCGTTTGCTGCATCCCCTGGAAACAATGATAACATGGAAGACAGCATGGCCGAGGATCTTGTGCAAGCTCCTGCACCTGCAATTTCTTTTGGGCAACCTTCTGTCTCTCCCTCTCCAGGTGGCTTTGCATTTGGTTCAACACAGAGTTCATTCCAGTTTGGCGGACAGCAGAGTCAGGCTGCTCCCCAGAATTCTTCTCCATTTGCAGCATCAAGTAGTCTAGTTCAGGCAGTACCTCAGAATTCTTCTCCCTTTGCAGCATCAAACAGTGTAGAATTTGGTGGTGGTGGAGGGAGCTTCTCGTTGGGTAGCAGTGGTCCTGACAAATCAGGTCGGAGGATTGTGAAAGTAAATAGAAACAAATACAAAAGAAATGTTGATAAGACATGAGTGACGAGATGACTAATCATTTGATTATAGCACAGCGATCAAAGGTCACAATTTTGTTTACAGTTTTTACAAGACATGAATGTGTTGTATGAATCGGGGAGGTAAGTGTCTTGGTTCACCATATTGTTTAGTCAACTTTACTTTCTGTACTACTTCTACATGTATAATAGGAAGGAAATGTTTGTCTATAAACATCTCTTTTGATGAATCTAAAGGTAAATTGATCATGACAAACATCCATTTCCACTTCTGCCTTGAAGATTAATTAATAGAGAAAAAGCTAAAGGTATTTGATAATCATTCATGCGTTGAAGACTAGGAAGACAAATACTCAAAGAATCGATATGAGGACATATCTTATTTGTCTCTCGAGGAAAATGGATTTCTCTCTAAAAATCATCTTAAATTCAATTCGTCATCCTTGTGAATCGAGAAATAAATTAAGATCGTTTTAAATTTCATGTTTTCAAGTAACAATATTTTTGAAAAATATCTTAAATTCAATTTATTTTCCTTACGAATCAATTGAGATTGCTTTATATTTCATGTTTTCAAGTAACAATACATTGTGAAATCATATGTATATCATGTCTAATACATAACAATTAATATTTAAATAAAAATCACCGGCTTACAATTCATTCAAGGGGACGCAAGGGTATTTTGTTTTGCCACTGCTTTACCCTCCAAATAAATATGAGACTGTTTGCATAAATTTCAACCAAATAATATATGAAGAAACAAGAAGATTTATAAATAAATATTGTGGGTATTCAATATATATGTCTATTCAAGCGAATATATTACCTTTATATATACATATATGAATCAGAATTTAGGATAAAGTAGTTTTCAACAAAAAACAACAACATACCCAGTGAAATTCCACATGTGGGGTCTGGGGAGGGTAGAATGTACGCAGACCTTAACACTACCTCATGGAGATATAAATGTTGTTTTCGGAAGACCCTCGGCTCAAAAGTATCAACCCCAAATAATATAGAAAAATCAGTATAAATATCATAATGGCAAAAACGAAAAGCGATGCAAATTGTACAAAACAAGAACAGTAACAATAACAAAGTAATATGATAATCGAGAGGCGTAATCACACAACTATGATGACACGCCTAGACCTACGACCAAACCTAAATCGTCACAGGCAAGACATCATTCTATCCTTACCCTTCTACTCCTACTAACCTTTTACCCTAATCCGCGACTTCTATTCTTTTCTATTTAAGGTCATGTCCTCGGTGATATGGAGTTAACATCAGCGACGGAGACATCGTAAATTGGTCCGCGGGCGTCATATCATGTCTAATCACCTCTTCCTATACTTTCTCGATCTACCCCTACTCCTCTGCATAACCCCCCAAATCTAACCGCTCACACCTCCTAATCGATGCTTCGACACCTCTCCTTTGCACATGTCCAAACCATCTCAATCTCATTTCTCTTATCTTGTCTGCCACTGAGAATAACCTTATTCTTAATCTAGGATAAAGTAGTTTTTAAAAATTCTAATTGAAATTGAAATCACATAGAGTCCCATGATTTTTTTGTGTACGGGGCTTCTAAAATCAATATATTCCAGAGTACTAAGATGTATCAAAAAATATATATTCTTTTTGTTTCAATTTGTTTCTTTTGCTTTCTTTGTTAGTCTGTTTAAAAAAGAATATCTATTTCTTTCTCTTTTTCTTTCTTTGACAATTTTTTTATTTATAACTTTTCACGTGACATATTTGATCACAAGATTAAAACATAATATAACACAAATAAATTAAAGTGGAGTTTGTATATATATATAATACCTAAGTTATTTTAGTTAAAAATAATTGACCTAAAAAGAACTTTAAAGCACTAAAAACAGAGTAACACAGAGAAGCTGTTTATGAGAGGGGTGAAAAAAATGCTACGGAAGGCTCTAGCATGCGCCGGAAGCGCACTGCAGCAACAACATCAGCCATGGCGCATAATTGCATGCCGGCGGTCGTCGACGAGTGTTTCATCAGCCGTGAACAGTATAATCCTCCGGTCCCTTAAAGATCACTATCTTGAAGTCTCGAAAATGACTCCTCCTCCGGTAAACCCCCTTTTTCTTCTTTAACCCTACTCCCCCAAATCATCATATGGGTCTCTATATTCAACTGAAAATTGGATTAAATTTTGAATCTTTTGTTGTGTGTACGACAGTATGAGTGTTTACTGCTAACCTTGGCGGAGTCGGAATTTTCACTAAATGTATGAAATGATTCTAAGCTATGTGTAGACAGTGTAATTTTCTGCTGAAGGGAACCTACCAGAAGCCCAAATAGTGTCTCTTTCCATTTTGCTACATTCACTTGAACCCCTCAACTTTGTGATTGAAGGTGGAGGGTCCTTTTACCATTTGGATGGAGATTTTATTGAGAGATTGAGTTAGTTTGGTGTGTTTATGATACAAGAAACTTATTGGTGCTCTTTTCATTGTAGGAGCAGTTGAATATAAGCTATAAAGTTAAAAGTGTGGTTAAGAGAGAGAGAGAGAGAGTTGAGGATGATAGCTCAAAGGAGGGTATAGTTTCTTCTTATGTTTTGTTCTTTTGGGGTGGGGGGTCTACAGATACTTGAGTAACCGTTGAGGGAGTGGAGAAGGTAAAAAGCACAATGGTGCAGCAAGGGTTAAGGACATGCGGAACTATGGAAATTGGCATTCCACACAATGGAAGTATGTGAAATTGCGCTAGTGAGCTAACATGATATGTATGCTGGGTGAATGCACTTTGGCAATAGCGTTCTCCTTCTGACAACTGGGTTGCATACACCCAAGTAAAATATTTGTAGGTAATGTAATTAATTGTTTTGAATTATAAGAGCTTGAGGTGGAATAGTCTCTCAGTGTAGTGAATATCAAGCTAAGCAGTTGAAGAGAGATCTGTAATAAAGAGCATTTACCATCTAGCCTCAAGCTACTAAAGTGTGATGGTTACACGAGCCTACATGCTTTTGAGAGAACAAATGATATTGGATTATTTGGAAATTGTGCTACATGTTTTTTTTTTTCAAACTTTTGTTTGATATCATAGTAAATATTGGTTTTGATGGCATTGAAATAAGAGATATGGAAGTTTGCATTAGGTTTAGGTAGCACGGGATGTAAGTTGTTCATTTTTAGACCTTTTATGCTGGTCTCTAGATGTTTGAGTGCTTCTCTAAGAACAACTTTAATACATCTAGTTCCTAGACTTACTGATAAGAAGGAATTCTTTTGCAGGTCATTCTCTGGACTTGGATGTCAGTGATGTTAAGTTATGGACCATAAAGATGAATCAATGCCATGTGCTTATTTATGGATCAAATCATCAATCTATTGTGAAACTTGCTTCTCACATATACTAGTAGAGGATAGTGTGTGTACATCTATGGATTACATTTTTTTTTTGTGCTTACACACTTTCTCCAACTCACACATGTAATCCTTAGGGATTAGCAAAAACTATGTAGGGTGTTCATAGAATGGTTCTTCTCTAAGAACGGGTGTGATAGGTAGACGATGTAATGAACGATCATGACATTGTGGTGCACCTTTGGTTAGAGGTGGTGCGTAATTGTATGTAGTAGTGGTGAGTGAAGTGGCTGGAAATAGATAATTATGGATGATTGTTGTAGGGAAGAGAATTTCAAAGGAAAAATATAAACCACGTCTTTTTTAAAGTGTGAGGCTCTTCTTGTACCTAAAAAACACCATCTAAGATGTACTACAAAATACCCAAAACAGAAGAATGAAAAGGACCAATCGATGAAATTTGAGGATATTGATTTTGTTGCTGTTCAAAGCATAGCTTCTGCAGATGATGACACCCATACCTATAATGGAAGTCTTGATACTTGAATCTAAAGCGGTAGCTTGTCATTTAGTATGGAATTTACAAAATTTAAATTAAAATTTATTTAAGCTTCAATGCCTGGAAATGAATTGCTGTTAATTTTAACGTCTGTTTATGTGATTTTTAATTTTCTTTTTGCATCTCTTTGGGTGTTTGACAGAAAGTTAGCCCTCCTTCTCCATTCACCGTCGTCAAGGGGGCACTTGATCATGGTGGTCCTGTTCTAAGACGAACACTTGGAAATGAGGAAATTGATATCTCTGTCATGCGGTTGGCCAACATTATTCCTGGAGGTGTTGGAGATGAAGAGGAGGATGGTATTAATCAGCTTTTTCTGCATGTTGACATTTCAAAGCCAGGACAGAAGGAATCTCTGCATTTTCTTTGTGGGCTATATCCAGATGCTTTGGGAATACACTCAGTCTCATTGAGATCAAAGAAACAGTCTAGTGGGTTTCTTGCTGTTCCAACCAATTACAGTGGCCCAGTTTTTCAGTAAGTCTTTCTCTGATGTGTGGCTGTGTTTGACTGTCTGCTATATTTCGACCCTTGAGACATCATGTTTGGGTGCTTGCTTATGTTAATTCAGTTCTACACAATTTGAGAATGCAATTCATTGACCGTCACATCTTTGCTTGTTAATTTCTCGAAAGTTTTTTTGGGTAAAAATCAATAATGGAAAATAGTAGCTTAAGGGTTACTTCGCCTTGAAAATTTCTCCGAGGCAGAAGCCTGGGCACTGGAGGCTCCTTAATATATGGGTGACCTGAAAAGAAGATAGGCAGAAAGACTATTCTTGGCGAAGTACCTTATCCACAAAAAAGGACTATTCTTCGTCATGTAGTATCTGTCTTAGTCCTGGTACAGTGTGAATATGTCTTAAGTTGATTGGATGTGAACAACCCTGAACTCTAATGCGTGCACTTAGGGCTTTGACCTGAGCAAATAGTGAACCATTTTGATGATATGAAAATTCAAGTGGCTTATGAGCTATTGTCGGATACTCAGTTCGCAAAAGTGTCCTAGATGAATTGGAAGAAAGCAAGGTTTGTTTGGCCAGTGATGAAACAAAATGTCACTCTATGTTGTTTATGGGATCTCTTCCTTCTAACTGTTCTGGGGGTTTTCTAGGGCATGTGCCATTCATGAGAGACATGTTCAAATGTAGCTAATTTTACATTTGAGGTCCCTTTTTAAAATTTGCTTACTGGCTGTGTGAATGTGGGATGCTTTGTGCACCGAGCTGCCCTTTGTTTTAATCAGCTGTGATTATTTGAAAGATTGAAGTTATAAGCAGTGCATGATGCTGATATCTTGATCAGTTTCTAATCGAGTTAGGAAGAGAATAAGTTGGAGTAAAGAGTTAACTGTGTAAGACGGTAACCGCCTTGGCTTTTGTAGGAAGAGTGAGATATATATCAACGTAGGATTGAAATTTGGTCGTTCTTTATTTCATGTGTTTTTGGGGTGGGTACACACAACCATGTTAAATTAACTATTTACTTCTCTAGAGGTTCTTTGTTGAGCAATGGAATCAACAGTTTGTGAACAAGGATCGTAAAGACACCTGCTGAAGCTGCTTACATTGAGAAGTTTTGGTAGTTTATCAGCTGAAAATCTCATTTGCGAAAAGCCAATTTCTTCAATCTGTGCATTTGTATGCTGTCAATGAAGGATACCTGTTTTTCCTTTCCTCTTTTAAGTGAACAGTTTAGATGTTTAGGTGAACCCGGAATGAGAATTAAATTATCGTGCTGTTTTAATGCTTATCTCCAGTTTTTAATGTCTGATATTATTCTGGTTCCTGATTTATCAAAAGATACTGTTGTTCCAGTTCCACGAGGACTTGTTCTCTATTTTGTGTCTGTTTGCATATTGTTTCTTTGTTCTCAAACCAGCTGACTTTATTCTGTGATGTATTTGTTTGTGCATGTCATTACTTATGCATAAAAAAGATCCAACGGGTGAAGGCCTTTTATTATAAACGGTGGATTTTATGTGGCGACTGAGATTTGAACTTTTTAAAGTGGAACTACATCTGATTTGTTTCATTGCAAATGCAGAGATATTGATGAGAAAATGAGAGATGCACTGCACAGCTTCATTGAAGAGCGAGGAATTAACGAAAGCCTCTTTCCATTTCTACAAGCTTGGCTCTATGTGAAGGACCATCGGAATCTTATGCGTTGGTTTAAAACAGTTGGTTCGCTCGTTAATGACAGTAAACAAGGAGCTTCTCATGCCTAATCTTTCATTTGATGGTTCTTTAAAGTGGTTTCTGTACCTTAGGAAAAATGCTAGACTTCTAAAAATTGTCAAGAATCAGAGTTTATGGAAGGTAAAAATTTCAGGTTAAAAAGAATGATATGCCTGCTAGAAGGTCTCAGGTATAGTTTACTTGTGAGTTGTAACAACTTACAATTGTCTTGATCGCGGAATATCATTGAGACATAGGAATCCTTCTAATGTTTTAAGAGAACAATGCCATATTTCCTTTGTTTTCTATATCTGACCCAAGCTCTGCTTTTTACTTTTTAATTAAAATATCCCTCAAGTTATGTCTCAATTGAACTTGTGCCCTTACTAGACCTAAGTTCAGTTGTTGAAGGGCAAAATTTTAAAACCAGTTTATTTTAAGGGGAATTCGTGCAATTTCAACAATAGTTTTTGGGCACTTGGGTCTAATGCATAAGCCAACAATCATCATACTGTAAAGCAATATTGGAAGTCATAGTTAACTGATATATTTATAGTACAAGAAAGAAAAAAAAGATACTCTAGGTACAATTTTGTGCCACACTATTACTGTTTGTAGAGTTTAATAAATTTTTCATTGACTAAAGTTACTTGAAACATATTTTAAGTATCATCAATCGTCAAAAGTTGAAAGTTCTTTCTACATGGGTTATAGTTTTTAAATATGTATATTTTATTTTTAAAATTTGTAAAATCCATATTTGAACATATATATATTTGCTATTCTTTTTCAGTTTTAGGAAGTAATGAGTGTTAGGTATGAAGTCAACCAAATAATTTCTTAAATGGGAGAACAAAATTTTCAATACAACAAAGCAATGGGCCATCAAATGTTCCATTCTTGAATTCCACCTTTTAATTCATTTTTCTTTGCCCTACCCTAACTACCACCACAAAAAAAAAAAAGTTTTTAAAAAGTTATTAGCATGATGTCAACCCAACACAGTGGTGTGATGAAAAAGAAGTTATTGTAAAGGGATAGGTGTTGTATGAATTGGTCAATTGTTGTGTGTCTCTCACAAGCTATACTAGTTCCTTAATGGACTATGATTAGGTTTATCAAATGGGACCTCTCTCTATGTGATGTGGTTTTGACTAACTCTTAACATTTTGTGTCATAAAATTAAAGAGATCAAAAGTGGCCTTTTTAGGTCTAAAAACTAACATACATACATCCAACTGATTAAATTAAAAATAACTAGCGAATTTATAATATATGTATAATCATGTATGATCAATATATAATTTATGTAGATCAATTTAAAAAGTAAACAGTAAATTTATCCGATTTTTTGTGAAGATTCCTTAAGGTCAAGGACGCAGGAACTGAAGGAATTTTAATAGAAAAGATAATGTAGCATGCCTAAGAAAGACAAAATCAAATGTTTACTTCGCATGTATTTTATCTATCTAGTATTCAGAGCTAATCATTTGTCCGATTGACTAATTCAAATTCATGTTGCATAGGGTCCATTTAGGAGAAAAACACTTTTATCGAAAATTTCTTTTATTCTCAAGATATAAAAGCGAGACATCTAATTAAGAATTGAGGAATTTTATCTATCCCATCACTTCCTTCGATTAAGCGTATGGTTCTTGAAATCAAACTATTATAATGTGTAGTTTAACTTCCTTTGGCTTAGATTTTTGTTTTCATATCTTTTATAGCACCATTAGAGATATTGGACAGCTAATGAAGAAAAACAATACTAAAGTGGGCTTACTCTACCATTGTGTCATGAAAAGATAGTGTAAAACTATAAAATAAAAATGAAAATAAAAATTAGATATGAATTTTATCGTTAAATTGATCGTAGCTGATAATTTTTTTTTTATAATCTATTGTTGAACAGGATTATCTATGGATTTTTACCGTTTAGCTAAAGATTTTATCCGTCGCTACTTCCTATTTTTTTTAGTAGTGTAATATCAATGAGAATAATCAAATGTTTTATTGTGCTTGTGGTTCTTGAAATCAAACTATGGCATCATCATAATGTGTAGTTTGATTTCTTTTTCTAAAATTTTTGCTTGTGAGATTATAGCGAGTATATTATTATTATTATTATTATTATTATTATTATTGTTGTTGTTGTTGTTGTTGTTGTTGTTGTTGTTAACGGTTTTAATATAACGTCACTGTGTGTGAACTGAATTTGACAAATTCAATTTTGCAGTGGTTTAATAATTCATAACCTTTGCCCCACTTTCTAAGGTTTTTATTATGAATATGAAGGCATAGAATTTGACTATTTCAATTTTATAGTTCTCTCTTCTTTTTACTTTGTTTTGGAACTCCAAATTTGTAGTCGTTATCTTTTGGGTGCGTACTAGATAAACTCACTCATGTGACCACACAAAAGATGTAAAGCTACACTAGAAAAGTCTGATGCAATAAGCTCTAACTGAAAAGGCGTTGACAAGGGAAATTGATCTCTGACCTTCCTTATGAAATACTATTTACTAGTCAAAATTTCAACTTATTATTTACTAAAGCAAATTGGTTTTTATTATGAATATGAAGGCATAGAATTTGACTATTTCAATTTTATAGTTCTCTCTTCTTTTTACTTTGTTTTGGAACTCCAAATTTGTAGTCGTTATCTTTTGGGTGCGTACTAGATAAACTCACTCATGTGACCACACAAAAGATGTAAAGCTACACTAGAAAAGTCTGGTGCAATAAGCTCTAACTGAAAAGGCGTTGACAAGGGAAATTGATCTCTGACCTTCCTTATGAAATACTATTTACGAGTCAAAATTCCAACTTATTATTTACTAAAGCAAATTAATTGTACTGTTATCTCCAAAACATTTAATAATTTCCTAGGTCATCACTCATCACCAAAAAGGTATGGTCTACATTTCGATTTTTTAAAAATATAATACAAAAACGAGGTAAAATTTGGCATGAAATATGTCATTATTTGTTATATGAAATTGTTAGGAAAAACACAATGATAGATTTTATTAATCTTCTTTTAATTTGGATGTGTTGACAAGCAAACAGCATAATCCATGTTTTGTTTATTCATGCTTATTTGACTTTAGACAAAATTATTTTGTAACACATTATATGCATTGTCCCCAAGTCTCAACATCCACACACTTTTTTGTGTGTGTGTATGCACTTGATGAGGTTTATTAATAAAGGCGGAGTCAATATTTAAAATTAATGAGCTTTAAAAGTTATTGAGTTTTTAATTAATATTTTATACATATATAATAAAATTTTATATAAAAATATATAACTTGTATATGTTATATTCATAGTAATAAATTAATTGATCGAACAATATATTTCTGTAACTTTTTTGGGAAAAATCTCTTGGCCCCAAATGGTGGTTGAATTTTTACAAAAAGGAAGAGTGGGTGTGCCCCATTAATTCTAGTGGCATTTGAATTGCAAAATAGTTATAAAAAAAAGAGAGGATATTTTACTTAAATCCATAGTGAAAAAGTTCAGTTACAATTTAATTCGATTTTTTTGGTAATTATTCGAATTTTCTCTTTTTTCCAGATTTCTGATACATAGGAATGACGTTGATACATCGCGATTTGATAAATAAGTCATTTTCATGATACATCGCTAGTTGATACAAACCAAACATTGTAATATCAATAAAACTTATGAATCAGCTTATAAAATCTAATATATCATGAACACAACAAAAATAGCAGTAAAACTTATGTTTTACTGATACATTTTGTGTTTGGTTTTTATCAACTAGCGATGTATCATGAAAAGGACTTATGTATCAAATCGCGATGTATCAGCATCGTTTCTATGTATCAGAAGAGGAATTTTTGAAATTTTTGCAAATGGTAGGGAATAATTGAAAATATAGGAATATAAGGTGTGTAATTTGATAATTTTTCCTTAAAAAAATATTATTTTTTTAAAAAAAATTAAAACAAAACAGAACCATGCTTTGATATTTAAACAATATACACTGTATACAATATGGAAGTTCAAAGGAGATTCCGACCGTTAATTATGATCCACGCAGAAATTTGCCAACATTTTATTTTATTTTATTTGAAAAATAAAAGACAACGGCTCAGAATTAGATATCGAGATATATTTTTTGAATAGTCGGTGTAATCTTCATATAGCTCATACAATATTTGGTTTCCAATAGTATAAGACTTTTATACAACTAATGTAGTTTTTAGATGTATATACATACATATATATATATATATATATCTTATTTTATGTGGAATATATGTGCAAATTGCAATATAAATATACATGTATTGATAAAAATAATAATATAGTAGTAGTTATTTACAAAATAACAATCTCTTTTAGATTTTACAAAAACACGTGGATGGATAATATACATTAGTAGAATAACTTCTTGATGTGATATTTTTCAAGTATAAAATAGGAAGTTTGCTTTTAGTTGATCGTTAATTACCTACTCTAATCTTTTCTTTTATGCTGAGGATAGGGCTGAATGTGCACAAAAGCATATTTAACTATTATGGTAGTTATTGGTAATCCGTTACTTTTTGAATGCGCATCGAGTAAATTTATTTTTATGTATAAATTATATAAAAAATGTAAATTATATTAGATCAATTTGATATAATAAGTTTGATCGAAAAAATATTGACAAAGAAAATTTGTCTGTTCCACCCTTATGAAATACCATATGCTATATCAATTCAATCAATCTCACCAATACCACTATTTAATTATTATATGTATATTCTTATGTTAAAAAGTAGTAATTGATAACGTGGTAAAAAAAACAAATAACATGACAAATTAAAATTGGCTGATAATGCATAAAATGTTTATATTGCTTTCTATGCCCCCCCCCCCAACCCCCAAACACCCACACGCACTCCACCCCACCCACAATTAATATCGTTTTCTCATTTAGGCAAAAGTTTATTTCACATTTTTTGGAATATTGTCTTTGTTTTGTTATCAACTTTTGTTTTTTCTTCTTTTATTTAATAATACGGAGTATGATAAGGTCCAGTGTTGTACCTTGAAATTTAACTGGATAGTTCAATAATAATGGAGGCGAAGTTAGGATTTTGTATTCATAAAAACCATCGGTATTTTAATCATTTAATGAGGTGAAGCTATAATAACCGATTAAATATGTATAAATATTTAATTGTAAATCCAATAATTAATATATGCAAGATATAAATTTGATGACAAATTTAAAACTCACAAACTTCATATATTTATTTTGCTTCTATATTTCAAACTTAATTCAATTAATTCAGATTTCTCGATTGGCGCACTAAGGGGTAAAAAAAAAATAGTTACTACAACAAAAGAGATATTTTGAGGCAATAGAATTTTTATAGCGACAATATTTATTGCCGCAAAACATTCAGTAATAATTAAGTTAATGTCATTGTATATTCAAAGTCGAGCCTTTAACGGCATTTATAAAGCGTTTGTTATAAATACTCATATATATTAATTTATTGTTACCTCTAAATACAATATAACAACAATTATATATATTATTAGTAACACATCATATGCATCGTTCATCTTATCTCCCCCAAAACCCACAATAAAAAAATAGAGAAATAAAATAAATAAAAACTAAAGGTACTATTTCATTTTGATGCATGAATGAATGAATAATGATGGTGGAATGTTTTTGATAAAAGAAAAATTGGAAAGAAACAAAAATACCACAGAAATTATATTAATTAGATTTTTCTGCAATATATTAGAAAAGATATAAAGTTTTCAATGGAGGTGAAAGACCTTAGGCATAGGGTAAAGTTGTCATATCTTGAGAAACGAAAAAAAAAATTAAATAGCAATACATTGTAACATATGAAAGGATACACATATTTTATACATAATTAATATATATTTTGTGTATATTGACTCACAAATGTAATTATTTTTAGTTGAAGGATCATATTTGTAAACAATTCTTAAGTTAATGACTCTCTAACATCCACTAACCTTGTATTTATTAATCATTGGGGAATGGGACATTTGTCATAACTTAAATTTTTTAATCGAAATCGAAGAATTAATTTTAATGTGTCATGTCGTATACTTTTAGTTATTTTATTAAAATCTAGAGAGTTTGGGGTGGATGTTGTGTGGATAAAAATGTGGAATATATATATAAATTAGTAGACCGTGTGATATTTTTCAATATTTAAATAAATAAGTTTGCTTTGAGATAGTCTTTATCTAATGTTGAACAAATGCATAGTTACCTATTATGGTAGTTATTAGGTGATCGTAGAGAAAAGGATTTAATTGTGTGGGACAAAAGGTACAAATGCATAAAAAAATTGAAACTCAAAAATTACCATATTGTAATTTATGTATTTCCACTTTTACTTTTAGTAACCCCTCAGGATTATATTTTGATGTGAGCATACTATTGTGATGAAATTTATTTATTTATTTTTTACTTTTGGCCAAATGATGCATATACACGTACAATAGCAAATATACCTGAAAAATATACAAATAAACCATTTTTAAACCAACTAATTATAAGATAATTATATATTGTATTTATATGATAAACGTAGTTATTGATAACCTGATAAAGTAACAAAAAAAAGGTGCTATTACAAGTTGACAAATCAAAATTCATTAATAATATTTTCAAAATATTATACTGTTAGTTCGTGTATAACAAAAATCAATACTAATAAGAGGCTAGAACCAGGTATTTCTTTTCTTTATTAACGTGTCTGTTTTATGTCTAAAATATTTTAAGAATTTCAAATTTCTTTGTTGATGACTTGACGTATCTGCTTCATCACGAGGATAGTTTTGAAATTTTAACGTCTATGTTGTAATGGTGTTTTACATATATTTTTCTATTGATAGTTTAGTCTCACGTGAATAAAAAAGTTTTTATCAAATAAATAAAATCCAACAATCAACATGGATAAAAATAGCAATAATGGTATTATACATTTGTTAAACAAGAAAATGTGATTCTTTAAAGACTGATTAAAAAGAAAATTATATTATATAAATTGAGATTAAAAAAAAATAAGACTGATTTTTTGGGCCCGTAATAACTCAATATAAAGCAACTATAATGAAAGAATTATTAGGGAAAATATTTTTTAATAAATAATTATTAATTTTAGTGATATTTTTTATTTATTACCATCTCAATACATAGCCATATTATAATTTATCTGTCATGTATTAAGAGTGAATTATGCCTGCAATATAAATATATTATAAGTGTTTTAAATAGTATTATACTTGTTTGGTAAAAAATTGACATAATGTATTGTAAGTGTATTAAAGTGTGAGATAAATATATTATCTATGAATAAAACTTGTATTATATGAGTTTTATAAATTATTCTCGCTAATATGTATTAAAATGTATTATGAATGTATTATAAGTGTTCAGTGGAAAAATATTATTGCTATAAATGATAAATATTTTCTTAATATAGTATATTTATATAAGTTTCCCATAATTATAGTACCAATAAGGATTGTGGTAGAAAAATATGTATTTGATTATCCTTAATCAGAAGTTTTGGGTTTGGAGTCGCTTTTGTTTGGGAGTGTTTTACCCCTGATATGAGATTTTCGGACACAAATTCAAATTTAATCGGATTCTAATATAAATATCGGACACCAGATTAAAACAAATTGCTTTCTATTGAGAAATGGCCCCCCAATTAACATCGTTTTCTCATTTAGGCCAAAGTCAATTTCACACTGTTTCAGGTTTGCCTTTGTTTTATCATTACCTACTATTTTTTTTCTTTTAATTAATATTACGAAGTATGGTTTATCGTTTTTCTTAATCACGTATTTATATTAAGAAATTAATTAATTATATATATATATATATAAATATTTAATTACAAATTCAATAACTATAACATACGAGCTATATATGAATCCAATAGCAAATGTAATCCATGTTTTTTTAATCATATTTTACAATTTTTATTTATTTATCTAATTTTTATTTAATTAAATATTGGATTTCAATTGAATTGATCGCTGAAAATACTTCACCCGCGTAAAAATCAAGTGTAGAATAAATTCATTGACGCACGATGACTCTAATGTGGAAGGACCTGTTTGGCCAAACAGTATCAGTCGCAATCGATACTTTAGTTTAGTGGTCACATTTGTAAATATATGGAATCAATTATATGACTTCCAAAACCTTATAGTGCTATTTATTCTATGTTAAAAAAAGTTGGGCATTCACTTCAATAATTTATCAATATGACCTGTGGCGAGATGGTGGGAGTTTCTTTTTTATTATTAATGAGATTTTGAATTCAAATTTTGTATATGAAAAAAAAATTGTTGAGAACAATATCTTTTAAAATAAGTCTTGAAACATGCGATTTAAATTTAATTGAATTTAAATATGAATACTACTTCATGGAAAACTAAAAAAATCACTTCAATAATTTGTGGAAAATAATTGTTAGGCTAACACCCACAAAAGGTCACAATGACGTGATTCATTTTTCTTTTCCGACCAAAGTTTTCAATTTAAATAACAGACTACATTACAAGTTCCTATAAATATTAAATACTAAAAGAAATTAATGTAAAAAATAATTTTATACATAAAAAAGCATTAAAATGAGTTGAGCTCAATATTTTTTTATTTTGGTTTTAAAAAACCAAACGTCACGTTATTAAAAAAAAGACCGGATATATCATTTTTCAACTTGAGTGATCTTTTACTGCAATATCTAAAAATATATAAGAGACGTTTTTTATACAAAAAGAAAAAAAATAACTATGTTTAGCCAATTGACTCAAATACATACTTACATTCTCCAAATCGAATAAGCTACGTACAATAACTTTTTTTTTATCGTCAACGAAAAATAGAATTCATATTTTAGTTCAGAATCTCCCTGCTAGTATGTAGGAGGAGTTATTGCCTTCCTTCTAATTGGTTCGAATAAAAAAAAACATATTATATTAGTTTAATTACAATGGTATAAGATATAGATATGTGCCGTATCAATGTTTATATCAATTAAATATACATGATATGTACTTTTTACATAAAAATTTTACACCTAATTATGATTACATAATATATATTTTTATTCAATATACAACTTAACTTTTATTATTAACTAATACAATTTGGTATAAATAAGATGTGTTTGTAGTTCTTTCTTAGTTTTTAAACTACAAGCTATGATGAAATAATAAAAAATAGTTTTCTCTTCTTTTATTTTTTTAAGTAAAAAAATATGGAACTTTAATTGAAAATTTTAAAAGCTCCCTAAAAACGGGGAAGAGGGGTTGATTTAGAATGGAGAGAGGAAGTCTTTAGGCATACATGAAAGGACAATGACTAAGAAAAATATACAAACAGTAAATTTATATTTAAAAAAAAGAGAGAAGGTGGTCGGTTTGATTTTAAATTTAATATTCATATATTATACGATGATTGAGAATTCTTTATAAATTGATAAGTTTTTTGCTAGTTATCGATCCATTGTTACCTTTTTAAAAATAAAATTGAGATCGATAATATGAGACGCTTATATATAAGAAATTATTTTTATTTTTATTTTATTTGATATGAAAATGATATAAAATAATCTTCAATGAAGCAATGAGTTTATATATAATCGATTCTAATTTATTTGTGATGAATTATAGTTACTATTGTTGTTGTATATTATACATAGTGACTCCTTAAATTTAATTTTGGTGCCCTATTTATTAATCCTTCGGGGTGCATGAGCCAAAAGTTTGAGTATTGTTTTTCATTTATCAAATTTGAATAATAATTTTAATGTATAATATGGTAGTCTTGGGATATGTGCAGACTTACATATATTTTACATAATTGTGTGTGGATAAAAAGTCGGCTATATTTTACTAGAATATTTTGATATATATATATTGGTAACCATGAGCATTCACTGAACATATGTTTGGAAGTCTCTAGCTTCCGTGCATCACTGAACATATATTGATATATATATATATATAGTTATTACAGATTAAAAATTTTGATCAAGTTTTTAGAAAGTAAAAGAATACTTATTTATTTATTTAATAGAAAAGTGGGTATTTTAAAAATTAAGGTGTTTGTCTAATTTTTTAAAGAAAAAAAAAAGAAGTATTTTTGAGTAATAATCAAAATTGTCTTTTAGAAGTTAAAATAAGATGATTTTTTCCGCAAAAGCATTTTTGTGAATCTTGATGAAACACAAATTACTACTATAAATGGTTAAACACGTTTTTTTAAATGGATTAAACAAACAAAATATTCTGTTCTCCAAAAGTTTCATTATTTAAAACTTAATCCCACAAGTTATTAATTATAATAAATTAGTATAATTTTGTGTAAATAAGTCTTTATCGAATATGTAGTCTTTACATACTCTTTTTCCTTTTTTGAGAATTTCAAAAATAATGTACTACGTATACTTTTGGTTTTAACTAAAGAATGCATGTGAATGCAATCGCAAGAATCCAAATATACAAGAAAACCAATATATCATTTTCACATCCTACACATAGAATAAATCTTCCCCAGTTGCAACCAAATTGATAAGAGGTGTTTATTGGGATGCGTAAAAATGGAATCGATCAATAAAGTGAATTGAAAAAAATGCTATTGGATTATTTAATGATTTTATAAAATAAAAAAAAATTATTGGATTATTGGTTCGATATTGATTTTATAATATTGGGTTATTGGATAAACCGATAATTCATTAAGACAATATTAGTTTTTTACTCTACTCCTACATAAATTAAATATTAATATCAGTACTTTATTGGTTGTTACTTTTGCCCTTTAGCCTTCAATTCATGTTATTGTCCTAGTTCTTTTATTTGTGTTGCGTATAGTTCTTTTCATGTTAGTTATTATTGTTTCTATTTTAAGAACATTCTATAAAGTTATATTATTGTCTTGTCGCACCAAATTATTGGAGAAATCATATAATTATTTTATGAGTATTTTCTTATTGGTTAAATCGAAAATCGAACTATTAAGGATCAAAAATCGGTAAACCGAAAATGGATAAAAAATATCTTATTAGGTTGATTATTGGTTTAGCATATTTAAAAATTAAAAATCGATAAATCAAATCAATAATATATAAAATTGAACTGAACCGATCGATACACACCCAAGAGTGTTTATGGCTTGATTTGAGTAAATTTACTTAACTCGTTTTTTCATTGGTTTGATTTTTATTGATTTTATGGATTTTAAAAAAAAAATATGTGACGACACAATTAAGCAAATGTTTCAATGTCCATATTCCAGCATAGCACCATCAAGCTTGTACTCTTAAAAATATTATTATTTACCAGGATATTTTAATGATAATTGTATTAAATAAGAATGAATAATTAAGGAATCAATTAAAGACAAAAAATAATTCAAACATGTAATAGATTTCTGGACTTGTGAAAATACATACTATAAATCAAGCTAGAATGTACATGAAATAGATTCTTTTCATTTTATATTCAAATTATAGCTTATTTAACATTTTTGGTAGTTCAATTGGTATTTAATATTTATATTTGAGTTTAATTAAATTTGAATTGTCGAAAATCCCACATTGCAAGTAAAACGCACTCTAACAAAAGTGCATGATTTTATACCCTTAGCTTGAACTCAATTTTGTTTAAATTACGAATAAAAGAATATGTGTTACTCCCCTGAGATCCTTATTAGAGACTTATTTTAATAATACTCATCTTTATTTTGCCTCTTTTTTCCCAGTATTGTTAGCCCAATAAACTATTATCACAATATTCATATTAATTGATATATAGTCTTATTAATAGAGGTGGAGTCAAAATTTGAAGATTATGAGTTCAGAATTCTAATTTTTTTAAAAAATTATTGGGTTCTAAATTAATAATTTGTGCATACTCAATGAATTTCTTACTACAAATTTAAAATTTGAATCAAAGTTATTTAGTTCGGTTGAACCCGCAATGAACACACTGGCTCCACCCCTAAGTCTTAAGTCTTGGGAAATGACTCAGGGGAATAAGCTAATAAATGTTCAGGGTAAAACATGATCTTTTAAAAAATTATTATTATGTTAAAAGTGATAAATAAAAGCGAACGAAGAAAATAATTTGAGACATATATTTTTGATAATATGAACAAATAATATGAGACAGATGGTGTATTGATAATCATTAACAAAAGATAAACAATAATTTGCTGATTAAATCGTATCACATTTATTAGTTACTAGTACCCATCTAGGATAATTGTTTTTTTTTCTTTATTAGAAATTAATGAAATTGACATTTAATTTGATGCCATATTAGTGTAGTCCCAAACCTATGATATTAGTTGTTCTTTTTTATTTTCAAGTTGACTTTGGAAATAACTCATGCAATAAATGAAGGAAATCATCAAAAGTCTCTCACTAATTAATATTCTATTTACAGTCTTTTTCAATAGGAAATGGCCCCCATGTTTTATATCTTTTTTCTCACGTAGAAAAAACTCAATTTCACATTATATTAATTGGATAGTTCAAGAATACATGAGAATCGTATATCCGCACATTATCGTGTTGATACGGAGTCACCTTCGTTAGAGAGAGATTTACTTATCAATATGAAAATTCAAATTTAGTTAGATCAAATACAAGTGTTAAATACGAGTGAAAAAATATTGTCAGACCTAGAAAGATTGTTAGAATTGAACTATTATCACCAACGAGATAAAAATTTAAATATCTAATCAATTGAGGTACTAAAATATCGCAGGGAGGAGGAAAAAGGACCTATAAATTGTTGTTGTTGATAGGTAAGGCATTTTCTTAGCCTGTTCTACAAACTATTAAACAGTTGGAACTTAGAAGCAAATAAAAAGATCAAAATATAGGGATATTTTACATAAATTCATGAGAAATAATGAAAAATCACTACATATAATTAATGACAATAAAGACTAGTCCACAAAATTTAAAGCAAAAAATTATACTCAATTTTGACCAAGTATCATATAATTTTTTTTGACAAATTGTTGTAACGTATAATTTTTTCAACTATGATTAAATACTACAACAAAAATACATTAAGCGACAATATATAGCAAAAATATTTAGCTATAATAGAGTTAATGTCATTACATTCAGAGTCGCTAATTAAATCTTTAATGAAAGAGTGTTGATTATAATTTATAAATACTCATTTTATTATTACCGCTAAATATAATATAGCAACAATTATATTATTATTATTTAATTCTTTATTTGTTGTAGCGAAATATCATAGAAAATGTCTCATTTGTTTCCTTCTAATAGCTTTTCGTGATACTTAAAATTGAGTACAATACTATTACTTTTTCATTATAAAAAATAATTTACTAATTTTTGTGATATTTAATTAAATTAAGTAAAGACTATTTTTTAATGAAAATTAATCTAGTAACTTTGGTGCACTAAAATAAATATTGAGTGACCTCCATAAAATTAACGAAATAAAATTAGGAAGTTTTTTTTTAAAAAATAATAAAATAATAAGTGCATATCTATATTTGGCTTAGCTTGCTTGACGGATTGCAATAGCATGGAAAAGTAAGTTTACTTTTTGACATATTCAATTGTTAAAAGTAAGTGTCGAGGGGATTGAAGTCGTAAGTATTTTTTTCATTTTAAATTATGAATTGGATTTAAATTTAGATACATATGAAATCATTTTTAATAGAAAATATTTTATCTTTTAATATATGATTTTTTAAAATATAAATTTAAATTTAGTCAAATTAACCTCAATATAGATATCAAACATCGAGTGAAAAATCAAAAGAAAAAGTAAGTGTTAAAGGGGCCATACAACCTAATAAATAAAGCAAGACTCACAAAATTGTTTCAATACGTTTTATATTCTTCTTACGTCGACAATGAACCAAATTAATATTAAGATACCATAAGATTAAACAATTTTGAGTCTATTATTTATTTTAAAATTAAGTGCTGAACTTTACCTAAACCACCATCCAAATTTTTGTTTGTTCACGTCTCTCGTCCAATTCCATCCACTAAAATAGAAGAAAAATAAAAATAAAGGATAGTTTGATAAATAAAGCATTTTGCGTTCATACAGAATTTGACAGGTCACATTTTAAGAAATGTAGTGATGTAACATATAATTTGTTAATATCCAACATAGCAATATTTTTCTCCTAAAACTATTACCTACTAATTGTTGCAAATAGAAGAATGTTTATTGCCTAAAAAATTAGGAATAATAATAGCATGTTTGGCCCTATTAATAAATTCTTATTTAGTTTGTATGATATATGATTCAACATATTTAATCTCCAATTAATTAAAACATATTTTGTGCTTTTTGTCCCTTTGTATATAAAAAAAATATTATATTTGGACAATCTAAAATTATATTATCATCAAATATGAAATAACAGTGCAAGCTTAACATAACATATAAGTAATTAGACAATGAAATTACTTAGGTAAACTTGTGAGTTTTACAAGTAAAAAGAAAGGATCAAAAGTGCATATTTTAATTAATTATAAGTTAAATATACTTAAATATTATGATGATTAAAACAATAATGTATATATAAATGAGGTATCAAAATATTATTACCTCAATTACTTAATTTTAAAAGCAATCCTGCTACAAATGTAATGCAAACAACTTTTGATTTTAAATATGTCATCTATAGCCACATTTAACTATTGTTTATAAATAGTAAAATAAAGAGTACAAAAAACACAAATATAAAATATTCACTTTTTGAGTTTTATGTGTGAATTATTGGGTGTGTAAATTTTGTTAAAACACACTTCAACTATTAGCTATTCTTTTTTTTCTATCTGAAATATCACTGTCTTTCAAGTTGGAAAAAGAAATAATTAATAGTTAAAATGTATTTTGATAAATATCGTGTGATAATTCAGATAGAAAACTTACATATCTGATAATTCAGATATAAAATTTGAAACAAGATACTTTAAATTTGTCGGTGACCCTAAACTCTAAAATAAAATGTAAAGACAAATTCGACACATCATATCGGGAGGTGTTAATAATTTTTTTAATTCTCATTTATATCTCTAAGTGCGAAAAAGAAGGAAAATCCAAATAAGTTCATGGCAATAGAATCTGGTTAGATTTCATTGACGGATTAGGCTATTAAACTAAATTATTTTCGAATTTCCCGTATTGAAAGCTTATCTTAAAAGGATTAGGTGAGTAGAAACATATTGGAAATGGTTTAAAATTAGGCAACTTTAACACTTTATTTTACAAAAATTTACTATAGTTAAGTATTTTATGAGGTAAAAATACATATTAATTAATTATAGTCAATTGTTAAAACTTATATATATATATGAATATCGAATGTGAATAAATATTAAAAAAATTACACGAGATGACAAATATTATTAGTTTATTACTTCATATGGTATGGTTTTATTTTATTACCATTCTTGGGTATATTTTACTGAGATTTGCTAAAATTCATTGTATATTTCGCTATATGAGTCATGTACAACGTTTGTATAATTCACTATACAATTCACAATTTTTGTTTAGCGTTTGTATATTTCGCTATATAATTCGTGTACAACGTTTGTATAATTCGCTATACAATTCACAGTTTTTGTATAACGTTTGTATATTTCGATATACAATTCATGTACAATATTTGTATAATTCGCTATACAATTTGCAGTATTTGTATATTTCAGTATACAATTCGTGTACAACGTTGGTATAATGGCAAACATAAATTTGTCACTATAAATAATTAGGAAAACTATACCATATGGAGTTATTATGCTTAAAAGATTAGCCATATATGAAATTTTTCCACAATTTTTTTATTAACTGACATTATTTAATAGGGGAATTTTCGCATATAATCATTCAAAAATACTTCAATTATGCTCCATAGCTATGGTTTGTTAATTACAATTCGTAGCTATAGTTATAACAACGTTTGTATAATTCGCGTAGCATTTGGATACGTTTGTATAATTCGCTATACAATTCACAATTTTTGTATAACGTTCGTATATTTCACTATATAATTCATGCACAACATTTATATAATTCGCTATATAATTTGTAGTGCTTGTATATTTCTCTATATAATTCGATTCGCGCACAACATTTGTATAAATCGCGCGAATTATACAAAATTCAACTGTATAATCGAGCGAATTATATAAAACTCAAACTGTAATTACAGCTAGATATTTGCCACGAGCCATAATTAATTCAAATTATAGCTATGTTAACTAATTAACTAATAGATGTTTGCTTATCCACATAATTTTTCCTATTTAATATCACCTGAAAAAGTAAAAATCTTTAATAATATTTGATTCTGGAATATGATGCAACTTACAATATATGGTCATTAACTACCATAGTAGTTAATACTTAATTGACTAGATTTTATGCACATGATTCATTTATTAAAATAAGAGAAATTTTTGAGTTTTTTTTAGACCAATTTTTGAAACTAGATCAAATTCAAAAAGATTAACTAAAGTTTAAAAATTATAAAAATGGGTATTATAAGATTTTTCTCATTAGGTTGAATATTGAGAGGCAAAATGTGAGAAGAATTACCATTTAAGTAGAATTAATATAAAAAATTGAATCACTTCGTCAGATAAATATGTCGAAACTGAATAATTATATTCAATTATAATTAAATTCAATTATAAGGTGACTTTTAAAAAAAATTATAAAATAGGTACCATATTACTAAGTCCTCCTTGCTTTTATTGTTAAATCCTTTTGTTTTATACTCTTTAGGACTACTTTTAATAGAAGAATCTCCTTTTTACGTATTAGTGTAACTCGATATATGAATATTGATATTATTAAGCAATAAATGATTCCTTAAAATTCTACTATAATTTTTTTTTGGTGGGACAGCTAAAATATTTTCATACAATAGTATTGTATTTATTTGAGTATTAACATCCGATCAATAAATGTGAAACATATATCTTTTATGTATAAGTTTATTACCTGATTTGTATCATATATTTTAGTTAATTAAGGTTAAAATTGATTGAATATAAACACCAACGTGGATACACTACCAAATGACAATGAATTTTCAAAGTTATGACAAGATGAATAAAATTTTGGGATCAAACTTTCGATATAAAAAAAAAATTGAGAAGGACTTGTTTTCTTTAAAGGGTGTTATACTATATAAATCTAAATTAATTAAAGCTTTAATATAAATATCGGTCACAATTTTTTTTTCTTTTATTCTTTTTCGAATCTAATGTAGGGAAGTTGAAATTCTCAACTCCCTTTTTCATAAGATTCTCATAATTGATATTTACGTCAATAAAGAATTTTCTGTCCTATTCAAATGTGAAATTATCACTGTTAAGTTATTTTTAAAAATAACTTCTAAATCCCTCCAATGCTATCAAGAGCAATATTATTTATCTAAAAAATTATCACTATAATTTTTTTTTAAAAAATAATTTCTTAATCCCTCATAAGTTTTCAAGATACCTAACGCAATTAATACCGGTAACCCCAAAGAAAGTTCAATGTACCAAAATTATTGTTACTATATTTTTATATCCTAAAAATATGAGACATGAATCTATTTAATTTTTTTTTTTTGGAAATTGTCATCATAAAAAGATTAAAATTTTATTATATTTACATTTCAAGTAATTGGCAATGGATATACTCGATCCAATTTACAAAAATCATATGAATATGGTGAAGTAGATCTAGTTATTTTTTTTTTAATAGGACGTCTTAATTTTGAGTCCTAATTTTTTGTATTATATTTTGTCCACAAAATAATATGAGACATGAATCTACTTAGTTTTTTTTTTTGTTGAAATTGTTAGCTTAAAAAGATTAAATATTTATTATATTTACATTTCAAGTAATTGGCATGGATATCCTTAATTCAATCAACAAAAATTCAGTTGTGGTGCATCGAATCGAGTTGCTTTTTCTTTGAGGGATTTCAATTTAAATTTTTAAATATAAATAAATCTTAATAGAAAATTCTTTAAATTAATAAATCTTATGTAACATGAATCTAAATTAATCGATAAAATTTTTAAAAATTATAATTATGCAACGAAAATTTAAATTAGTAAACAAAAATAAAATAGAAAGTCATAATTATAATACCAAAGAGGAAGAACAGTGTGGGACAAAGGCTCTTGAAATTCCACTAGAAATAGAGACGTTACTTCTTAGGTGTTTTTACACTGCCGGCCTCACCCCCCCCCCCCCCGTCCCCGTCCTCTCTTTCTCTCTCCAAAACCAGAGTGGTTCTGCATAACTCATAAACAAATCAAAGAAACCTGTTTTTTTCCTCCATTCTTGTGAGTCTTTTTTGTGTTTCTTGAGGACCCTTTTGAGTATTTGTTTGTTTTGTGTCAATCCCTTTTGTGTTTCTTGAGGACCCTTTTGAGTATTTATTAGTTTGTGTGTGAATTCAAAGGGGAAAAAGAGAACTAGAAAGATGGTTGTGAAAATGATGAAGTGGAGGCCATGGCCTGAATTATCTTCCAAGAAATTTGAGGCCAAAATCACTGTTAATTGTGTTAAAGGTCTAAACTTTTCTCAAGATTTTCAAAGATTGGTTGTTGAAATCAAGTGGAAAGGTTCAAAGGGTAATCCTTTAACTTTGAGTTCTCTCAAGAGGAAAAGTGTTAAGAAGAATTTCACTAAGGAAGAGTCTTTGAAGGATGATGGAGTTGTTTATTGGAATGAGGAGTTTCAGAGTCTTTGCAACTTTTCTATATCCAAAGAGATTGCATTTCATCCATGGGAGGTTTCTTTCACTGTGTTCAATGTGAGATATCTCTTCATATTACCTCTTTAAGTTTTTTTTTTGGGACTATTATGATTTTGGTGTGTTTGTGTTCTTGTTTGGATATTTTTAGAATTGAAAAAAAAGAGATTAAAAATCTAATCTTGGAATATCTTATGAGAGATAGGAGCTCAATTTGTTAATCCAATTCATGGGGATTCTAGAGCTACTGTTGTTACTGAGAATTCTGCCCCATCAACAAATTGTTGAGAAGTGATCAACAAAAGGCCTTGACTTTTGGTGTGGAAGCTCGACTTTTTATTGGCTATGAATTTGTGTCTTTCTTGTCTTGTATGTGCAAGCTTTTCTTGATCATGGTCTTATCATGAATCTTTGATTATATAGTATAATTTCTTGAATCTCCTTAAAATTAGTGAATTCTTTTGTTTTTTTGTTTGATCATTGTCCTTTAAATTATCCAATCATTAATCTAATTTCTTGACGACAACAACATAGCTGGTGTAATCCCACAAGTGGGGTCTAGGGAGATAGTGTGTATGCAAACCTCACCGCTACCTTGGGAGATAGAGAGACTGTTTTCGATACACCCTCAATTCAAGAAAAAGAATAGTATAATTCTTTAATCTCCTTAAATTAGTAGAATTCTTTTGTTTTTTGTTTGTTTGATGATGGTTCTGTATATATCAAGAGTATTTGTGTTGGCCTTTGTAATAACATGCTAAGCAAGAGTTCCCTGATGGAACTCAGCACCAAATCTGGTTTTCTTTGAGTTTGATTACAAATATTAAGACTGAAATTTTTGGATCAGAAACAAAGTGAAGAAATTGTGAATTTCCCTTTGGTGTTCTTCCTTTAACATAACAGTAACCTAATTTTCAATGCATTTTCTGGAAAGATAAATTTTATTTAACTCAGATAATGAAGATACCATTCTAGACATGCTATGGGAGTCAAAAAGCTTATTAAGCTTTCTTGAATTAATGATTACTTATGTTGGGCCCACCTTAATAGCTTGTGTTGTGTTTTAATAGTGATATAATATGGATGGTCAGACCTACTAATTTTCATTTATTCAGTATTAACTTTTCTACATATGTGGCTATACATTTAGTGAAAATATAATATCATTGGCATATTCTGTATATATTTCTTTTCTATTTTGGCAAATGAAAGTTTAGCAATTTGGAGAATATGCCTTTCTTTAGTTGTTTTCTTTGCTCATGCGGCATCTTTTATTTTCTAATTAAGAAGGAAGTTTGATTTAACCCAAAAAAGGAAAGAAAAAAAGTTGAGCCTTCTTTAGTTGCTTTCTTTGCTCATCCAGCATCTTTACTTTTCATTCACTTTCATAGTTGTGAATTGTGATATTCTATCTGTAAGTTGCTTGACAGTACTTATTCATGTTTCTTCTAAAACAGGTTACGAATAAACGATCGAACCATAAAGTGCCCATAGTTGCTGCTGCATCATTGAACATTGCGGACTTTGCTTCAGAAGCTAGGGAGAAAGAAGAAATTGAAATAGTCATTCCCTTGGAAGCCTATACTGGCGGCATTAAGAACCTTTCACTTTGTGTAAGCAAAACAAATTTGGTTGATCTACTTTGTTCTTTGATCTACATCGATAGTCCTTTCCCCCCTTATTTTTGGTTAACATGGTAGAGATATATATGGCAGTTGTCTCTCAACCTTGTTGAATTGGGTGATGCTCATGAAGCCTCAGAAGCAATGCCAAAGTTTGTCATGTCTGCTCCAGTATCTCCTTCCCCTGCAGAGGTTGTGTCGACAGGCAGAAATGAGCTGTCTGCTTTGAAAGCAGGTCTGCATAAAGTTAAACTTTTCAAGGGATTATCTACTATGCGACGAAAGAAGGCATGTCATGAAGAGGAGGGCAGTGATGGAAGGAACTCGGTGAGAAGTGATGATACTGACATGGTATATCCAGTTGACACAGATTCACTCGGTGATTCGGAGGAAGGTGAATCAGATGAAGTGAAGGAGGATGTGAGTATGCGGAAGTCACTCAGTTATGAAACACTTGCCTATGCGAAGCATGCTGGTGGATCATGCTACGCAAACACGAGTGGCAGTGAAGATGAGGATTTGATCTATTATAGCCATCACAAGTCTGTTGCAGGGCGTGTGTATCCCGAGGGTGCAACTGGAGAAGGTCATAATCAATATTCACAGCAGAGTTCAAAACGCAAAATTCTCCCTTGGAGGAAGAGAAAGTTAAGCTTCAGATCTCCCAAACCCAAAGGGGAGCCGTTGTTAAAGAAGCATTATGGAGAGGAAGGTGGGGATGATATAGATTTTGATCGCCGACAGCTTAGTTCATCCGATGAGTCTTCTTCAGGGGTATGTCTCCGTCTTCTCTTACTTTCATTTTTATCTTAGATCTTTCCAGGATCCCAATGAATTTTAGGGGGGGAATACTAGTCGTCACCTCATAATGAGCTTCAAAATATAGATAAGATTCGTCACTATCTAGTCTATATAGTGCTAACAAGTGTTTGCCAATTGATAGCTTTTGATCAAATGTGGTTAAGTTGCCCCTAAAACAACTTCCTTATGTTGATGAAGTTTTTATCTCATTTAACAGTATCTCTAACTCTTGCAGTGGAGTAAATCTGAGGAAGGTTCAACTGTGAATCGATTTCTAGTCTCTGAGTTTGGAGATGACAGTTTTGCTGTTGGTAGTTGGGAGCAGAAAGAGATAGTAAGCCGTGATGGGCAGATGAAGCTGCAGACTGAGGTCTTCTTTGCTTCGATTGATCAACGAAATGAGCGAGCTGCAGGTGAAAGTGCTTGTACAGCCTTGGTTGCTGTGATTGCTGATTGGTTCCATTCCAACCCTGAAGAAATGCCCATCAAGTCCCAACTCGACAGTCTTATACGTGAAGGTTCACTAGAGTGGAGGAATCTCTGTGAAAACGAGACGTACAGGGAGCGTTTCTCAGATAAGCATTTTGACCTCGAAACAGTGGTCCAGGCTAAAGTGCGCCCACTCTCAGTAGTCCCAGAGAAATCATTCATTGGTTTTTTTCATCCGGAAGGAATCGAAGATGAGGGATTCGATTTTCTCAAAGATGCCATGTCCTTTGACAACATCTGGGATGAGATTTCTAAATCTATTCAAGACAGTCCCAGTCTTGGCGAGTCCTTTGTCTACATTGTGAGTTGGAATGACCACTTCTTCATCCTCAAGGTTGAACGAGATGCATACTATATCATCGACACACTTGGTGAGAGACTCTATGAAGGCTGCAACCAGGCTTTCATCCTCAAATTCGACAAAGATACGACAATTTTGCAGCTACCTAACATGAGTCAACAATCAGATGATAAACCAGCTAGCATTAAAAAGGAGCAAACTGATAGAAAACAGGCCACTAACGAAGGGAAAATTGTCACAAATAACACCAACGAAAAGATGGATGAATCAACTGTTGCCTGCAGAGATAAAGTACCTGAAAACGAGGAAGAATCGAGGCTTGTTTGTAAAGGCAAAGAGGCCTGCAAAGAGTATATTAAGAGTTTTTTGGCAGCAATCCCCATTAGGGAATTACAAGTTGATGTGAAGAAAGGATTGATGGCATCTACACCACTTCATCAGAGGCTGCAAATTGAGTTCCACTATACAAAGAGCTTTAATAACACTCAGTTGGAATCGGAATCACCCTTGGAAGAACTGACTAATAACAGCTTGGCGTTACCATCTTCAGCAGCAGTAGCAGAGTAAGCGCTGGTTAGTAAATCCGAGTATACATACTTAACATCACTAATCCTTCTTTTTGTGTTTCTACATCTAATTTAGGAATGAAGGGCAGGCAGGCATGCCTTATATCCTTTCTTTCATATATGATTGCAAGTTGCAACTGGCTTAGTGGCTCTTGTTAATGTTTTCTTCCTTCCTTATAATAGGGATGTAACAATGTAAATGAGAGGACATAAAATAAACAAGTATATGATTTCTATATTGCTCTCAACTTTTCATTTGTTTCTAGAACATCAGTTGGATCATCATAATACAAACAACACAAAAACATTGTCAAGAGGTTTTGTACACAGTATTTTTTGCTGTCTAGTATACAGTACGGCAGCACTATGATTCTATTAAATTGACTTGTGCTCATGAATTGGAATCTTCAATTCAATTCCTCTAATATCATATAAAAAATGAAATAATTTCAGGGTGTATAGAATAGAACATTTGTTATTGCCAATAAACTAGGCTGGAATATGAAACAGGAAAAGTCCACTATGCCAACAAGAATACATCACTCACCCTTAGAAAACGTTTCTCCCTTCGTCCCAATTTATATGGCACCGTTTGACTTGACACAACTTTCGTCCCAATTTATGTGACACCGTTTGACTTGACACAAAGTTTAAGCGACATTTATGGTTCCATTTGCACTTTGTAGGCTCTAGCATATTTTAACCAAATCCTCGATGTGCACTTCCTTAGCATCACAAGGACAGCCCTTGAAATATAAAAAAGATTTGCATCACTTGCCAAAAAATATTATGGTGTGATGGTTGATATTCCTTCTACTTTTTTGTCGGAAGCCTTCATCTCCCATAGTGGACCTACTGGGCGCGACCCCGAATTAGTCGAGTTTGGACCATACATCTGGACACTGATAATGAGACGGAATATTAAAGATTGAATTGAGTCTAAAGAGCATGTCTCGCCAATTTTTAACAACTAGGAACTTACATTCTTCCTTTTTGTTATTTGGATCAACTCATATCATCTGCCAGGGGTAGTCTCCCTCCATGCAGGAAACATTGCTCTAACAATATGATGCCAAATAAAGTGCAACTTAACCTCGATATTTTGTGGATGATAAATTCAAAAAGATCAACAAAAACAATAATAGATTAAATGGGAGGGAGATGACTGACGAATAAGGAATTACAAGATACACCAGTCCTTGTAGGAGCTTGGTGTAAGGTAGGTGATCTTTAAATGTTGTTAAAAATGGTTCCAAGAATCCTTGCAAAAGGAATCACCACTTCATTGTGAATTGCAACAAGCTACATTATATTAGCTACGGAGCAATACAACGAGTTCCCAAATGAATAATTTCCGAGGTAAATCAATCTTCTCTAAAGCGGAGATTTCAGTCATTCCACTGCATATGAAGCCTGTAAACATGCCTAGATTGAGGGTAGTGCCTGGTGGTGAAACAAATGTTAAGAAGCTGTCAATATTAGGAGTTCTGCTATGTATCTTGAACGAAGATTTTCTTGACACGATTTCTAATAAGAATGTGAGGAAGTAGAGGTCATTCGTGCTGTTTGCCAATCCAAGCAAGGGAAGCAGAGTAATGCGAGGAGCAATGCATGCAATTCAATGGCTTTCTGTTGAACAGAGATGAGAGGCAAGCTTGAGTACTCCATGCATGGATGTATCATTCTACGATGTAACAAAAAGATGAGAGGACACAGGACAAGGCAAATGACAAGCAATTTAGAGTAGGAGAATGAATCAAACTACAAGTGTATCAATGAATTTCTTACCAGATAGAGGATGTCAAAAGCTTTTCGGTAGCTTTCTAGGGAATCTTCCACTCTGTCATTCCTGCAACAATCTCTTTAAGTTTAGCAACTACCTCATATTAAAATCACGGAATATGCTACAGGAAAATTAGACAACATAACTAAAATGTTGCACAACTGTAAGCCTTTTGTTGTTCTCATGCTTTCTGAAACTCAGTAATAGCAAACTTCAACAAATGCTTTGAATTCCACACCATTCTCTATGCAAAATGAGGGGCTTTCACCATTTGCATTTGTCATAAAAGATGGAAAGCATTTATCAGGAAAAGATAACATGTTGAGGATCTGTATAGTTATAACCCAACAAGTATAACTTAAACATGTCTGCAATTATTTATTTTACACTTAATGACATGGAGGTCAGTTCAGTGCTCCAAATGAAATTGTGAATAAGTTGAAAATTATAGTCAATCCAAAAGCCCCATATGAATGGCTGTTTAATTTTTAAATTTTTTTGAGCGAGAAAAAAGAAACAATGTTACAAAAAGTTTTAATGCAAAAAATTGGTAATAAACATTTTTTCATTGGTAATAAAGATTCTGGGAAGGTATATCTATTCAAACTTCAGCAGGCAATCAGTGAACAACCCTCCTAATAATCTCAAACTCTACAAAATCCGCAATTTAACAATTTTTTCATGTTTCCAAAAGAGTGAAAAGTATTTTGTTGGAAGCTTATTGACCTATGAAAAGATTAAAAATATGAGGTAGGAAGTCAAAAATTGCTCCTATGGTAACTTGTAAGCCACAAATTCATAGAGTAAAAATTACCTCTTCGTAAAAAAGAAAGGGAAAGGCTTGGTACTATATCCCTCACTCTCTCCCTATCCAGACTAGTTAGGGAGGGAGCACCACATGCAACGGGGTAAGTCATTTCGTAACCCTTGATGAATAAGGAGACATGATGAGATACTTACAGAAAACCCACAGATATTCTTGTTTCATAGTCTAAGCCATCAGACATTCCCAAATCTCCAATGTGGTCACCAAGAAGTAGAACATTAGTTCTCTTCTTTAATGCAGATTTCTCATCACCCAGTCCATCCACGTCATCACAGTAATCATGAAGTGGTGCAGCCATGTCAAGTGCATGCTCATTCTTGTTGAGTACATGGATTGTCTTACCTGCAGGTATCAGTTTGTGTTCTTAATTTTAGAAACAAAGATGTAAAAATGACCACAATACAAGAAATATATGTGCAATTGGCTTTGCTTGTAAGCCTCGCTGTTCCAGTATAGACCAAATATGTGTAAAAACCTAGTATCTAGCAGTAAGTACTAATCAAATATATCCAACCAATGATCAGATATTAATCACTTTGTTACAGGGCTTGAACTGCAGTCCTAAACTAATCTATATTATATACAGAAGTCTTAATTATATAGACTTTTAGTGTTCAGGTGATTTCATGTATTAGATTTCCGCACTTAGGTTAGCCTTATAAATGTCCAAATTTATGAAGGTTCAACTGTACTTATTTAATCCTTATAAGTGGAAAAAATTTAAAACTCAAAAGATCATAAAAGAACTCGTCTTTGTTTGTTTCAATTAATCAATCAACAGTGCTTTAATGTACCAATCTACTTGAAGTCGTTGATTAAAATCCTGTATAGTATGTTGTATTTGGGAACACTTCATTGTTGTTAGAATAGGAATAGGTGTACATAATCCTACTTAGAATATGAATAGAAATAGGAATAGTTTATAGTATCCTACTTGAAAAGGATTGTTTTATAGTGTCTATAAATAGAGTGTTTGTGTAATATTCTTCTTACACAATTCAATAATATTTTTTCTCTATATTTCTCACATGGTATCAGAGCAGTGGTGAGAAACTTACAAGAAAGAAAACTCAGTTAGTTTCCGGTGACCATTAAAAAGCTGGTTTGTGTCGTTTTTTTGTTTTGTAAGTGTTGTGTGAAAACCAACAACACCACGAGGTGCGGAACACTCAGGCGAGCAAACCCCAGTGAGCTCCTCTGAGATCTGCTCAGTCACGCGCTCTCACGCGCCGCCAAAAGCCGCAGATCTGCGTCGCCACGCGCCGGCGCGTGTGGCAGTTTCCGGCCAGTTTTTGACTTTCTTTTTTTTCCAGTGTGGTCGCCTCTGCATTCCGAGACTGACCATATATTTGTATTTTGATTCCGACCAGATTACAGCAGTCAGATCTTCTCCCAAAAAAATTTCAGATTCCAGATTTTTTGTTTTCTCAGATTCCTATATATTTTTGTTTTTCATAATGTCTTTTGGGATTGATATTTTTGGCTCCAAAAATATAGGAAGTTCAAGTCCTATGATTACTTCGGAACCATTAATGGGAAGCTCAAATTACTTAGCTTGGGCTTCCTCGGTTGAGCTGTGGTGTAAGGGTCAAGGCATCCAAGATCACTTAACCAATAATTTTTGTATGGTAGATGGAAAGGCCAAGGCTAGTGAGGAAGATGCAAAAGTCAAAGCACAATGGGTGAAGGTTGATGCTCAATTATGTAGTCTCTTATGGCGATCTATCGATTCCAAGTTGATGCCCTTGTTTCGCCCATCCCAGACATGTTATTCAGTTTGGGAAAAGGCTCGTGCTTTATACACTAATGGCATATCTCGATTTTATGATGTGATATCTCGAATGACAAACTTAAAGAAACAAGATTCCGATATGTCTACTTACTTGGGACAGGTACAAGCAGTCATGGAGGAATTTGAAATGTTGATGCCAGCTACTACGAATGTGGAAAAACAACAAGAGCACAGACAGACGTTGTTTCTAGTTCTTACACTTGCTGGACTTCCTACTGACCATGATTCAATGCGTGATCAGATTTTAGCTAGTCCTGTAGTTCCTACAATTGATGAATTATTCTCTCTTCTGCTTCGTCTTGCCGCACCTCCCAATCACAAAATAGCCTCCTCACCCACCATTGACTCCTCTGCTCTTGCATCTCAAACCATAGAAAAACAAACATATCAATCTATGGAGAATCAACGAGGAGGAGGGCATTTTTAAAAATCTCGATCCAAGTGTAGTCATTGTCATAAACTTGGGCACACTCGTGACATATGTTATATTTTGCATGGTCCACCACCCAGTTATGATCCTATTGCTCTAAAGGAATATAATGAGTTCCTTCGAAATCGTGCAAGTAAGCAGACATCTCCACAAGTAGCATCTGTGGCTCAACCTAATCAATCATCCAATAATGCTATTATTGCTCATACAGAATATGATGAGTTCCTCCAGTATCGAGCAAGTAAGCAAACGTCACCACAAGTAGCTTCGGTTGCACAACCTAATGTTTCAGTTGCGGGTAATTCTTTCGCTTGTGTTTCAGAATCTAGTACTCTTGGATCATGGGTCATGGACTCAGGCGCTTTTGATCATATCTCTGGTAATAAATCGCTTTTGTCTGATATTGTTTATTCACAGTCTCTTCCAGCTATTACTTTAGCTAATGGGATCCAAACAAAACCAAAAGGGGTTGGCAAAGCCAAACCCTTATCTTTTGTCACTCTAGACTCTGTTCTTTATGTACCTGGCTCTCCTTTTAATTTGTCATCCGTTAGTCGTTTGACGCGTACCTTACATTGTGGCATATTCTTTTTTGATGATTTCTTTCTCATGCAGGACCGTAGTACGGGACAGATGATTGGCACAAGACATGAATCACAAGGCCTTTACTATCTTACCTCTTCAAATTCCTTCACAGTATGCTCCGTTACAACTCCTCCAGACCTAATTCACAAACATTTGGGACATTCGAGTCTATCCAAACTGCAAAAGATGGTGCCTAGTTTGTCTAGTTTAAACTGTGAGTCGGGTCAACTTGGAAAACACACTCGTGCTACATTTTCACATAGTACTGAGGGCCATTCAGAGTATTTTTCATTAGTTCATTCTGATATTTGGGGTCCCAGTATGGTTAGTTTACCCTTAGGATTTCGTTATTTAGTTAGTTTCATTGATGATTATTCAAGATGTACTTGGGTTTTCTTAATGAAAGATCGTTCTGAGTTATTTTCTATATTCAAAAGTTTCTTTGCTGAAATACAAAATCAATTTGGTGTTTCTATTCGTACTTTTCATAGTGATAATCCTTAGAATACTTATCCTCCCAATTTCAGGAGTTTATGACTCACCATGGAATTATTCACCAAACATCTTGTCCGTACACCCCCCAACAAAATGGTGTCGCAGAAAGGAAGAATAGGCATCTCATTGAGACCGCTCGCACTCTTCTCATTGAATCTCATGTTCCGTTGCGTTTTTGGGGGGATGCAGTCCTTGCGTCTTGTTATTTAATTAATATAATGCCCTCATCCTCTATTCAGAATCAGGTTCCACATTCTATACTGTTTCCTCAGTCACGTCTTTACTCTATCCCCCCTCGTGTCTTTGGGAGCACATGCTTTGCTCATAACTTAGCCCCAGGGAAAGATAAATTAGCCCCTCGTGCCCTCAAATGTGTCTTTCTTGGTTACTCCTGAGTTCAAAAAGGATATCGTTGTTATTCACCTGAACTTCATCGATACCTTATGTCCGCCGATGTCACATTCTTTGAATCTCAACCTTACTATACATCTTCCGATCATCCTGATGTATCTGAGGTCTTACCCATACCTCAGGTCTTACCTGTACCAATTTTTGAGGAATCTACCGTCTATCCTACATCTCCTGTTGTAGGGACACCACTCCTGACTTATCATCGTCGTCCGCATCCAGTTGTAGTGCCAGATGATTCATGTCATGTGCTGGACCCTGCTCTTACTGCGGACTTGCTTCCTCCTAGCCAACCAATTGCAGTTCAAAAAGGTATACGATCCACTCAAAATATTAACCCACATTATACTTTCTTGAGTTATCATCGTCCGTCCTCACCACATTATGCCTTTTATCATCTTTGTCTTCTATTTCCATTCCTAAGACTACAGGTGAAGCACTTTCTTATTCTGGATGGAGGTAGGCTATGATTGATGAGATGTCTGCTTTACATACGAATGGTACTTGGGAGCTTGTTTCCCTTTCTACAGGTAAATCAACTGTTGGTTGCCATTGGGTTTATGCAGTCAAAATTGGCTCGGACAGTCAGGTGGATCGACTAAAGGGTCGCCTTGTTGCCAAAGGGTATACTCAGATATTTGGGCTAGATTATAGTGACACTTTCGCTCCCGTGGCTAAAATAGCATTTGTCCGTCTTTTTCTATCTATGGCTGTCGTTCGTCATTAGCCTCTTCATCAGTTGGACATTAAGAATGTTTTTTTGCATGGTGATCTTGAAGAAGAAGTCTATATGGAGCAACCTCCTGGTTTTGTTGCTCAGGAGGGGTCTAGTACCCTTGTATGTCGATTGCGTAGTTCACTCTATGGTCTGAAACAGTCTCCTCGAGCCTGGTTTGGGAAGTTTAGCATAGTAATTCAGCAGTTTGGCATGACTCGTAGTGGAGCTGATCATTCTGTCTTTTATCGGCATTCTACACCAAATCTAGGTATTTATTTAGTTGTTTACGTTGATGATATCGTTATCACCGACAATGATCAAGATGGTATCACTAATTTGAAGCAACATCTCTTTCAGCATTTCCAGACTAAAGACCTTGGTAGACTGAAGTATTTTCTAGGCATTGAGGTTGCTCAATCTAGATCAGGTATTGTTATTTCTCAACGCAAGTATGCCTTAGACATTCTTGAGGAGACGGGAATGACGAGATGTAGACCCATTGACACTCCTATGGATCCGAATGTTAAACTCCTTCCAAGACAGGAGGAGCCACTCAGTAATCCTGAAAGGTATAGACGGCTAGTTGGAAAGTTAAATTATCTCACAGTGACTAGACCTGACATCTCTTTTCCTGTGAGTATTATAAGTCAGTTTATGACTTCTCCTGGTGATAGTCATTGGAATGTAGTTATTCGTATTCTGCGATATATAAAGTCAGCTCCCGGTAAAGGACTACTCTTCGAGGATCTAGTGCTGAAGCAGAATATCGAGCAATGGATGTAACAACTTGTGAGCTAGTTTGGATCAAACAGTTGCTGAGAGAACTAAAATTTGGAGAAACTAGTTATATGGAACTTGTGTGTGATAATCAAGCGGCCCTTCATATCGCATCAAATCCAGTGTTTCATGAGAGGACCAAGCACATTGAGATTGATTGTCACTTTGTCAGAGAAAAGATACTCTCAGGAGATACTATTACAAAGTTTGTGAAGTCAAGTGAACAACTTGCAGATATCTTCACCAAGTCTCTCACCTGTCCTCGTATTAATTATATTTGTAACAAGTTAGGTACATATGATTTGTATGCACCAGCTTGAGGGGGAGTGTTAGAATAGGAATAGGAATAGGTGTACATAATCCTATTTAGAATAGGAATAGAAATAGGAATAGTTTATAATATCCTACTTGGAAAAGGATTGTTTTATAGTGTCTATAAATAGGATATTTGTGTAATATTGTTCTTATGCAATTCAATAATATTTTTCCTCTATATTTCTCACAATTGCAATACTGGTAAGCAATTTGTCTTTTAAGGCAAATTAGGAGCTCTCTCAAACTAGTGGCTCCCTAAATCTCAGACTTACCCCTACCAAGCGTAACAACAATAACAACTACATCTCAATCCCAAACAAGTAGAGGTCAAATATATGAATCACCATTGACCATGTTTCTCCATTTAAGCTTTAAAAAGGTGATAAATTAGTTAAATATTTAAAATAATGATAATAATGACAATATTAGAAGTTCTCTATATTTTTAGTGGCATATTAATCTATGATAAAGGTCAAAATACTCCTAAAAAGCAATAGATTCAAAATCAACATATTAACAAAACTAAAACCTACTCCCAACTGGTGATACCCACTTATATGGATCTTTTCTTCGATTATGTCCTATCATTAGCTAAGTCTGTATTCCAAGAAATCTTAGGTCTTTCTAGACAACATCCATCCATATTATGTTAGGTCTACTTCGTCCCCTTTTCAACACCTTCACTCACTATAGTTTTATACCTATGGACTGGTGCATTTGTAGGTCATCGCATGATATGACTGAACCATCTCAAGAGACCTTCTCTCATTTTATCCTTGACGCCTGCTACTTGCAATGTCGTCATTTCTATCTTATCTAACCTTGTATGACCGAAACATCCACCTTAGCTTACCTATCACTGCAACCCATCCTTGTGAATATGTTAAGACTTAGCTTTTAAAGCTGACCATAACAAAAAAAAAGGGGGGGATGTGTGTGTGGGGGGGGGGGAGGGACTTTAGGGGCCCAACATTTACTACCTTATGATGTTGCCATTTATTAACCAACAATGTAAAAAAATTCACTAATTGATCTGCAGAAACAAGTAATACCCTCTTTTCTAAGTTACTGATAACGTTACGGAAAATTGCTTGTGGTTGGTTGTTTAATAACCTGATAGTTTAAACTCTTATTATTATCAGTGTGTGCGAAATCAAAACTCTTTATCGACTTGTTCTTCCATGGAGGCATAATTAGAGCGTATTCCTCCATTGAAGCTTACACTTACAATCAGTGGCCAATTTGTAAACTTTAGAGGAATAGCTAAAATTTGGTCGCCTATGCAGATACACACATAATGAACCTAACCATCAGTGGTAACTGCTTGAAGCACTTTCTAAAGTAAGTAAAAATCACCGCTAAATGGGGTAGGTGATACCTTTAAATGACTGTAGGTGGCCATTTTCGTCAAACACCATCCTGTTGGAGACAACTCTAACATTCTTGAAAGATCTATGAACTTTCTGCTTCAGCACCTGGCAGATCAAGAAGATGAGAGAATCATATCTAAAGCCAAACTGGACAAACATAACAGGATCACATACGCCTGTTATGTATCAAGACCAATGATAATCCTTAAGAACTAACCTCCTCTATTATGTCAGCTAAACCTGCAGAGAATATAAGAACAGGAACACCTTTTTCCTGCATACCAAACAATTCCAACTCATTACTGAAGCAATCACATGAGATAGTAGAAGGTCAAAGGGAAATTCTTCTGAAAAGAGCTATTCTGGGATAAATTGACAACTAAATTTGGCATTAGCATGAATTTTGCAACTACAGAAAATAGAATCCAACGCATCATTTAGTAATATCACTGTTCAATTTCACTTTCTCTAAAACAAACATTTGAGCTGTTGTTGAACCTAACGTTCTAGGACTTTCAAAAGTCGAATAAACAAAAACAGAAGAAAAGAAAATAATCATGGCATTTCCTCTAAGGTTCATAAGTGCTTGGAATGACCCTAGTATCCATACTCTGGCTTTTTGATAAACTAATACCATCAAATTTCTTTCCAATAATTTAGATGACATAAGGAAATCACAATGGTTCATATTTGTTGCATTGGCCTTCATCAACAACATCCCAAGATGTCTCAGAAAACAACAACTGATAGTGGCTACAGACCTCCAAAAGTTCAAAAAGTTCAGTTACACCATCCCTGAATGCCATTGTGGCTTTAGCCACGGAATTTTGAATTCCTTTGTATGTAACGCCTCCTTCAATGAGAAGAGCATGTGTTTTTCCCCACCTACAGAAAATAAGTTGGACATTAATACATAGGCCATGGTACTACAATCCCTTTAAATTTCACCAATCCGATGATGGTCCCCATTTGCTGATATAAGGGAGCTGGATATGCTACTACTCTTATGATAAAATATAAATATCATCTCGGAACTTCATATTATGTATTTCACTTGTCAATAACTCAAAATGCAATACATCACACGAGCCTGGACCCGATTCTAGCAATACAAAATCATAACACATACCACTCTTCCATTAGCTTGGTTTTCTCATCAAGGGGAATTGCCGGATCAAATTCTAAGGGATGATAATACTCATATAACTTCTGCCTCTTGTCATTGTACTCTGGATCCTCCTGCTGTAAAACGTTATGACTGCCTACAAAATTCATTATTTTGACAAATCCTTCACTTGTGACCTAAGAAACATATATCAAACTGCATGCTATTGAAGAGCTATCTGTTCCAGACAAGCTATTATAATAGGATAATGTTGTATGAAGTGGATAACATACTTTGGCCTCGACAACCATCAATCCAATATTTTGTCAATGTGGCATCAAAATCTGCAATTACCTAGAATGTTCAAATAATCAGTAAGTAAAAGGAAAAAAACCAATTAGAACAAGGTGAAATAAGCATGGATATGTGTGTGAAATGTTGAGACTCTAGCTAAGACAAGTACTTTACATTAATAAATGCCAATAGTTCTGTACATAGGTCATACAAAACATGGAGCCCACCATAATAGCATCATCTCAAACCATATGGAACTGAAAAGTAGACCCAATATCCATAAGTTGGCTTTTAACAAGCGCATGAGAAAAGCTTTAAATAGCACTCGACTGGAATAACAGGACTAATAATTGTATGTCCTGCACCCTAACTCCTCCACATGTTTCTGATCCCATTCTATTAAATTACCTATAATCATAATTGTTTCTATTTTAGTCGAGATGGACTTGTACCAAGATCATGTCGACAAACAGTAAGAATAGTTCAAACTCAAGCTGTTTACTTGATATTAGATCTAACCTCTGCTTTCCAGATGCAAGTAAGCAGCACGTTCAGGAAGTACCAAAGGCAATGAGTTGGGCAGGTGTACCCTTAATTAACCAAATCTTAGGGGTCATTTGGTTCGCGGACTAAGTTACCCTGGGATTATAGTCCTAAGATTATAATCCTTGGACTAATTTATCTCCCCTGGGAGGTGGGATAAAATAATGCCAAATTCGATGGGATAAGGTGGGATATCTGGGATTAAGTTGGATTAGATTTAAATTGTGTTTGGTTGATGGTACAAATTTATAACCGTCAACAAAACACAGTATATCTTGTCAAATGGGAAGAAATGAACATAAGCAAGAAGATTGGAGGGTATGAGCATCAGAAACATGAAGTTTCAGAACCAAAGCCTAATGATGAAGAGGCTATGGAAGTTTGCATCTGCTGAAAACTCATTGTGGAAGGAAGTGATTGCTGCAAAATATGGTATGAGGGATAAGTGGATGACAACAGAGGTATCCTCTCCATATGGATCTAGTGTATGGAGATCCATCAGTGATTTATGGGATCTGGTGCTAGAAAGATCATACTGCAAGGTGGGAAATGGCAGAAAGGTGGCTTTCTGGAAGGACAGATGGGGTGGCCAGGTTTCACTAAGACAGGTTTCCTGACCTCTACAACCTATGTCAAATGCAACAAGCAACTGTAGCTGAATTATGGACTGGGCAGGGGTGGAATTTACACTTCAGGAGAAACTTAAATGATTGGGAGATATGTAGAATAGCAGAGTTTCTTGCCACCTTAGCACAATTTAACAACCTATCTGGGGAAGATGATTCACTGGTATGGAAAGTGGAGAGCAAAGGGTGTTTCACTGTTAACTCAGCCTATGGAGACCTCAACACAGTTGGCATTGAGGAAGTAGAATGGCCTTGGAAGATGATATGGAAAACTAAGATACCCTATAAAGTAAACTATTTTACTTGGTTGCTAGCTAAGGAGGCAGTTTTGACACATGAAAATCTGAACGAAAGAGGTTTTCACCTGTGTTCCAGGTGTTTTTTGTGTGAAGAGCAAGGAGCAACCATCTCTTCTTACACTGCAAGTGGACAGACCAGCTGTGGCAAATGTTCACCAACATGAGAAGTATCAGCTGGGTGAAACCAGGAAAGATCAAAGAGGTTTTGAAGTGCTGGAATAGGGATGGAAATGCAGGACGGAAGGAGGAGAGATGGAAGATTGTCCTATCTTGTATATGGTGGTCAGTATGTCTAGAGAGGAACCAGAGATGTTTTGAAGGAAAGCAGAGCAGCATGCAAAGATTTAAGCTTAATTGTTTAGCTCTGTATTATTTTTGGTGTAAACAAGTAGTCTAAGATAGCTCAGAAGCAATTGACACAACTATAGACTGGTTGTAACTTGGGAGTATTAGGATCCAATGTAATTATAACACTCTTGGAGGGGAACTACACTTTTGAGGTAGTATACCTGTGGATATATACATATAGACCAACTTTTACTCTTCTCAAAAAAAAAAAACCAGTATAAATCTAATCCTAAATTTACTCCTAAGATATCCACCTTATCCCGCGTACCAAACGACCCCCTAATACTCTTTAGCACTTAAAAGAAGTTAAACATCAGATAGAAACTTTGGGAAGGTGTGTATAGTTGATCCTGGATAACAGAACTTTTCCAGAAGCATGCCATGACTTATACAAATACAATCGGATAGATTCCACTTCTAAGACGATATCCTGCTTTCAAGCAACTCATACTTCTGGAACGGAGACTTGTTGTATGGGGTGCAGTGCTGGTCAATCAAGAAATCACATGTTCAAAAGATGCATGCTGCGGAGATGAGGATGTTGAAATGGATGTGTGGACATACAAGGAGTGACAAGATTAGGAATGAGGTTATCCGGGAGAAGGTGGGAGTGGCCTCTGTGGCGAACAAGATGAGGCAAGCGAGACTGAGATGGTTTGGACATGTGCAGAAGAGGTGCGCCGACGCCCCAATGAAGAGGCGCGAGAGGTTGGTTGTAGGGGGTATGTAGAGGGGTAGGGGTAGGTCGAATATTGAAGAGAGGTGATTAGACAGGACGTGATGCAGGTTCATATTACCGAGAACATGACTTTACATAGAAAGGAGTAAAGGTCGCGTATTAGGATAATAGGTTAGTAGGGATAGAGTGTTGTCCTGCCTTGTGAAGGTTTAGTGTCTGTCGTAGGACTAGTCATGCCCTTGTAGTTCTTGCCATATGTTATTTATTGTATTTTGATTATCACACTATTTTGTAGACTTTACACGGCTTTTCTTATTAACCGTTATGCTTTCTCCATTGTTTTCTTCTTCTTTTATTTGGGTTGATGCACTTGAGCCGAGGGTATTCCGGAAACAGTCTCGCTACCTCCACGAGGTAGTGGTAAGGTCTGTGTACACTCTACCCTCCCTAGATCTCACTTTATGGGATTTCACTAGGTATGTTGTTGTTGTTGTAAGCAATCATACTTCAGATACACATTTTCCTCGTAGTTTATATAAGGACCTAGGGATTAGTATATGTCAATGCATGCTCAACTAACCACTTACAAGTTTACCTAATCACAAATTTAGCATCACAGCCAAGAAGCAGGAGAATGTTAAAGCTACTTCATCCTAACACACAAGATAACGAATGAAGCTTTAACCGTGAAATAAAAAGTTATTAATGAAGTTCTACATATATACACCTAAAACCAACATTAGTACTCCCTACATAACAACTCGACACGGAGAAACATTGTATATAAAAGTTGCCAAAAGGTCCATTGATCAGATCAACAAGATATACAATAACAACAACAACATATCCAGTGTAATTCCACAAGTAGAATCTAGGGAGAATAGTGTATACGCAGAATTTACCTTGAAAGGTAGAGAAGTTGTTTCCGATATACCCTCAGCTCAAGAAGGAGAAAATTATTAACAAGCAATACAACAACAACAACATACACAGTGAAATCCCACTAAGTGGAGTTCACAAACAATACAACAATGTCTTAAAATCAACACTCCTCATCCCCACCCCCTACCCCCAAAAAAGTACATATACTCAACAAAATTAGATATCCAACCCAATAAGTAAAATGTGAACAAACACATGAAGCTCATAACTTTTGGGACAGAAGCAAAATCATGCATTGTCCTCAACATAATTAATCAACCCAACCCAACAAAACAAAAAACCCAACAGTGTAAATTCACCTGTAGCTTTGCAGGACCCCCGACGCGAATTGCAGATATTTTCTTTTGCAACAAATTAGAATCATCCACTACAACTTGTGACTCTGAGCCATTAACAACTATTTGCTCCATTTGTCCCTGTTTTTTACCACTCTGACTGCAACACCACACTCTACACACACACACACACATATATATATATGTATGAAGTGGGTCATCAATAAAACCCGAAAAAAATCAAGAAAAAAATTGGTTACATACATATAGACAAATGTATTGCACGTAATAACATTAGGCGTATGTGTATGCGAAAAAACTACTCACCTGAGATTGAAGCGAAAAGAGAAAAAGCAACGAAAAGGGTTGGCAAATGAGGTCCTGGAAATGGGGAGAATATGATTATAATGATGAAGCCGATAACCCATAGAGGAAAACAAAGGAGCTACTGAAACTTGTTCACTTTGTAATAGTTGTACACTTATCTTTTTGTATACAATCCTTTTTAAGTTTCATTAATATTGTCCGTCTAATGCAAGTGTCATCTAGCTATTAAAAAAAAATGAAAGGTATAATTTACTAAGTTATTTTTATTTATTAGATGTTTTTTAAAAAATTGAACATTGTTGGGAAGAAGTATTATTTAGTACAAGGGTATGATTGGAAAAATATAAAAAAACTAATTTTGGTCTTAAATTTCTAAATTATACTCATTTTGGAGAAAAAATTTTTTGACAAATGTCATGAAACATCATTAAAGTACATTCTCTATCTTTTTGGTGCTACATAGTATTGTAAAGTAAAATATGTGGTGCAAGCTTCCCAGTTAAATATGATCCGTTTAGGCAACACAAAAAATGCTTATCAAGGAAATATGCGTAACTTTAATTGCTTTAAAAGTGATCTAATCTGATGATATAATTTGATATTTGTAGATACTTATGAAATTAATTAAAATGCACTCAAACTTATTTGGACATCATGACTATAAAAGAAATAAAGTGATCTGATTGTTAAAATATTTCTTACACTGTCAAGCATAAAACTTAGCTAGCATTTATCGTAGATTTTGGATTAGATTTTGAATAATATCTTTAAATATCTGTTTAGCCATAGATTTTGGATCAAATTTTGAATTTCTTTTTGTGGTGTTTGAAACTTCTACTCATAAAACTTTAATTTTTTTTCGAGTAAAATGCAGGTCCAACACAATTTCACATTCCCAAAAAACACAACTTCAAAACTCAAATTTTCAAGTTTTAACTTCAAAATCTATGACCAAGCTTAAACTCAAGCAAAATACTAATTTCCCATATATATTTTGGTTCCACAGCTTTACATCTAGAAAATTGTTGTCAGAATCTACTATTCAAGTGAATGACACCAAACGTGCAAAAAAAACTTGACATTTCTTTCCCTTTTGCAGATGTGGTAGTAATCTTTCTACCAGAAGCTGTAAAGGGAGTAAGATTTGAACTCAAACACAGAGACAAAAAGAATGTTACAAGAAAGGAACAAAACAATCAATTGAATTATTTCAATAGTAATAAGGACATAAACCTCAATTGGAATTCCTTCAAGAAGTGGCCTAAACCTCCCTTTTCATGCAATGTCAATACTTCCTCCCTTTCCCATCCAAATTCTCCATAGCTCCTCCTTCAACTCGGAGTGCATCGAAATGTCCCTCTCGAAGAACTTAACACAAAACTTCTCTAACAAAAATTGAGCTATTATACAAGTGCCACTAAGGGTTGTGATGGAATGTGGTATGTACTCCTCTGTCCTTAATAAGAGGTTCTGGATTTGAACCATGGGTATGGAGTATGGAGTCGTGTTTGGTAAAAAAAACTCGTTACCCCAACAATGTGGGACTTCCCAATGTGAATCCGAAATTAGTTGAGCTTCAATACACACGTATCGAATACCAGGTGGGAAACCAAAAGAAAAAGAATTATACAAGTAATGAATAGGCTTCTCCATCTTTCATTCCAAACACCAAACATGCAAGAAACATGACATTGTCTTTCCAAAAGACAAAAGAATGTTACACCCTCAAATGTGAGGAATGCAAAAGGAACAAAACAATCAATTGAATTATTTCAACAACAATAAGGACATACAATCAATCCATTTTCATTACATTCAGGGCATTTCATTGAATCAACCTCATCATCATCTTCAAGAAGAATTTTCTTACTTCCATTGCACTTGAAACACATAATAAACCTCATTCCTGCACACCCTTCACAAGGACATTGAAAATTATCAATTGGAATTCCTTCAAGAAGTGGCCTAAACTTCCCTTGTTCATGCAATGTCAATACTTCTTCAGCTCCACCAATGTATCTTCCTTTAATAAACAACCTTGGAGGCACAACTTTCCAATCCAAAATTCTCCATAACTCCTCCTTAAACTCAGAATGCATCGAAATGTCCCTCTCAAAGAACATAACACGAAAATTCTCTAATAGAAATCGAATACTATGACAGTCCTCAAACGTTTTTCTTATCCCTCTAAGGCCAGTTGTGTAGAGGATTACTGAATCACATCCTCCTGGTGGACACTTCTCTTCAAATTCCAATAAGGGGTCTACAATTTCCTCGAGTTTTCGAGCTTTTAAAGGTGGTTCCTTTTCTTCATCGTCATCTTCATTTTCCTCTTCTAGTGGTTTGAAAATCTTTTCTTCAATCTTGGCCTTTCTCTCTTCTTCTTGAGCTTTAACTACCATGACTGCTTCCTCAAATAAAGCAAGAAGATTAGGATCAAAAAGGGTACCTGAATCCAAATCCGGCCGCCTAAAATTCGACACATCAAAGTCTAATAAAGGGGTAATAAAATTATCATCAAAAGTCTCATTCTTTGGCTTCAATGGGCTTATAAAATTCTCAACATTTTCTCTTAAAGGTTCAGACTTTTTCACCTTTACAACAACAGGCCTTACGTTCTCTTTATCTTCGATTTCGATTTCTTGATCTTCAAGATCCTTCATTAGCTCAGAAACATCAATTATCTCAGCTTCTTGATCTTTTACGCTGCTCGGAACATTCTTCTGGATAGGAGTTAATGGAGATTGGGAGTTAAATTGGGAAGAATTTGATTTTCGTGGCGAAGAATGAATATACCCATCTGATGCATTTGAATGGAGGACTCTTTCTGGTTTCAAATACCCAATTGTTTTGATTGTCTTCAATTTCTTGAGAAGTTTTCCCTTCATAGTCTTCATTTCTTGAAATTCTCCAACTGTAAGTACTCAAAATCTGCAGATTCTGAAAATGGGGTTTGGAAAAAGCTTCAAGATTTGGGATTAACAATGAGATAAAAGTATTGGGTAGCAATAAAAATCTTGGATTTTAGTAAGTGAAATTCTTGTTTTGATGTGCAGAGGAGGAAAGATGATGCTGAGGTGTTTTAACGGCTAGAAACTGCTGACTGGCACTTTTTAAATTTGAAACTATTTGTTGGGGAGGGAATTATTATCATGATTTAGGGTACATGGTAGGAAATTATACACCCTTAGCACCTACTACCCCCCTATCCCTATGCTAAATAATGTACACTAACACCATCTCCGACCACGCTCTATTTTACTCTCTACTATTTATATTTGGAGAGTAAAATAGAGAGTGGATTGGAGATTTCCTAACATGTGCCTTTCATGTTAGATCGAGGAAATGATCTCTTATTGTCACTTACAGTTTTGAATATTAAAAAAAATGATTTTTTTACAGATTTTTTATGTGTTATTTCTCTGTTTATGCGACATATTTCTTGTAAAAAAAAAGGCACAAAACTAAAATATATGTGTAAAAGATTATATTCTTATTCTTAATCATCGAGGTATATGACGATATTTAGAAATTCATTATCCTTAATCAAAGGTTTTCGAGTTTAAGCATAATAATTGAAAACATATTTTAAATGAAGATAAATTTAAATTAAATTTCAAACTTAATTCGACAGGATTATGTTAAATTTGTTTTTCTTATTACGTTTCATTATTTTTTTCTGTCTACTATTTATTTTTTCAGCTAAGTTAAATCATATCTTAGATGCAAGAGTTGCAGCATAAGAGCCCTATCCTACAATTAGTGACATGATTATTGTCTTAATTAGACACCATCTGATGCAGCTTAAAACCTCTTTCTAATATTCAAGCTTCTATTCTTTTATATCATTTTAAAAAAAAATTAATATCGATCCAAAATCAAGAGTTCAAACAAAGATCAAGTGCAAAAGTAACCCTATCCAACAAAATAAAATAAAACTAAAAAATGATTTCCAAATTGAGACCCTAGTTGTTCTTGTCTTCTCCTTTATATGTGGTGATAGTAATGCAATATTCAAATCAATATCTGAGGTTTTAAACTTAAATTAAAGCAATAAAATTGCAAATTCAAAACAAACAAACATGATTTTCCTAATTTAAATGGGACGAGACGATTTTAGTGAAACGGAACGTGAATCACGTGACATGACAAAACAAGTTGTTAACGGGATAGAGATGGCTGAGACGGGATAGATGGGACGATTCCATAGGCCCCCCACGCGTCCCATGAATAACCCTAATGGAATTGTCCTGTCCCATTTGACAGCCTTACTGGTTAGTATACAACATGACTTGACTTTCTTTGGACTTTGGAGGCTGTAGTAACGGTCATAATACTACTAGAGGGACCTTTCCTTCCTTTTAATCTTTTATAAAAAGGACCAAAAGTGAAATGTAACTATAATAAGTTTTTGAAAAAGAAAAGCTACCAACCTATGAATTTCTCCCAAGTAAAAATGTTATTTTAGTTGAGTAGGTGATCTCCCTAATATGAAGATTCGAGATAAAATACCATATGTCTGCTTTCTTTGTCGAGCTTGTTCTATGAGACTTGTCTAATTTGACTTATCTCTCCTATGTAATTTGCGAAATATTACATTGAAGCAAGATTTACGTTAAGCCGTTAGTTCCCTTGTCATAAAAAAAAATTGCTATTCTAATTTAAAATTTAAAAATAGGATAATTCAGAAATAATTGAAGTTCAAAGACTTTTTTCAATTGACCATAAATATTATTATACATGTCTCAGAACAATCGTAGAGAAAATAATTAGTGACATTAAATAAAAGCTAAATAATGGTTATTAAGTGCACATGCCTGATAAATAACACGAACATTATTGGCCTTCAGATTTATCCCTATACCATGAAATTGATTTATATATATTCTTCGCAATAATTTAAACTTTATTCGGCCTCTTCTTTTTTGAGAATTTGACATAAATAGTTGTCCATTAAAATAATATTCTGCAAATGTATATTCCTTGTAATTAATGTATGATATTCAAATTGTTTTTTGGAAAATCCGTCATTCCATTTAACAGTTGAAATTGTAGAAAGAGATTAAGATCGATCAAATTTATTTTCTTTGAGCTAAATGGCATGATTGTAGAACTATAAAAAAATAGGATCTTCTAAAACAAAAGAAAATAGATTGTGCCAATGGGGAGAGGTTCTAAGACCTCTTTCATGTTAGATGCTAAAAATGGAGAAAACTAGAGAATAACTAAAACTTCTATGGATTTTCTGATCTTGTTTCGAATGCCTTCTATTCTCCGTAAAGCCTCCTTTTTAATTTATAGGCCCAAAATTTAAACTGTCACCTCAATGTGAAACGACAACACGCTTAGGTATTGAAAAGGTTAGTTCATAGCACATGCCTATGCCCTAACGCCCCGCTCGAAGCTGATTGGAGTAAATAAGTATGTGACTCAAGATTGATTATTGGCCTTTCGACTATCATTATGACAACTTTCCAACTGTAAGGTGGTTTTCTCCTAGCGAAGCTTGTATCTGGTATCCGGTTGCGAGTCTGTCATGACCAAAATCGGTCATGAGTGGCATCCACACTAACCTTCTGGTGGGAGAATCAATACTATACCCCAAACTAAACATCCTAATATAGAAATAGGCATTTAAAGATGTGGAACATGTTTAATAATAGTTTTAAAACTGAATTCTCATAAACTCAGAAAACTAACCAACAACATAACCATGCGGAAGTTAACCCCTAGAACCTGAAAGTCATCGTATCAAAACTACTAAGTAACAGTCTAAGATAAGGGGATGCAACCCCGAAACAATAAACATAACATAAGTCTGAATGGAATAGTCTAAGTCCGAAAGAATGGACTACGAGGTAAGATGGATCCACGGGAGTTCTACTCACTCGAATTTGATTTTGTAATACTGTACTGGATCCTTAATGTCTCGTCTATCAACTCAAACAATCAAAACTCAGAAATCAATCCGAATCCGTTACCGGATTTCCCCAGACGTCTGCGACATACTGGGGAGAACCATCTCTATCCTTCCCGGATTCCTATTTGGACTTACCACGTATCGCAATGTTATTCGACTTTTTATTAAATCCGATCTTACTCCCATACACAAAATATATAGATTTTTTGTTAAAAAAAACATATATTTGATTAGAGAATATAATTATATATACTTGATTAGAGAATATAATTATTTTTAGTGATTGATCAAATATGTAACTTGCCCTTTTTTTCTTCTTCATAATTTTGTAGATGATCGGTAAAATATATGTTTATTTATTTTGTTACTCTCTATTTGACCCTTCAATTGTGACACAAACAGTTACATTATATCCTCTCAAAACTTCTCATTTTCTTCATCCACATCTGTCAACCGTTTTACAACAATCTTCCCTCATCTCCTCTCTTTCTTTTTTTTTTCTCCCAAAGAAATATCAATAATTAATGGAAATGCAAAATCACAAAAATTTCTTGGTAACATTTGCATTATTATTAATAATAATATTGCATCATCAATCATATGCTATGCAACATTTAGTTGGTGACTCAATTTGGACTATCCCTCCTACAAATAATTTCTACACCAATTGGTCTTCTTCCCAAGTTTTCTTCCCCGGAGACACACTTTGTACTTCTCTTAACTTCTTAATACTCCCCCTCCCTCGTCCCAATTTATCTGACACCTTTCAGATTTTCGAAAATCAAAACAAGATTCCATCTTTTTTAAATATGTAAATTTGATTGTTTCGATAGTCAAACGAGTTTTTCGATCAATTATTCTTGACTATAGTAGTTTTTTGTGATGATTCTTAATGTTATTGTTATATTTTTGTGGGATAATATGCAGATTTTGAGTTTGATGCAGAATTTTATAATGTGATGGAAGTAGCAAGAAGTGAATATGATTATTGCACAGGTAATCAGGCTTACAAGGTATTTAATGATGGTCCAGTGAATATTACATTGATGGAGTCTGGAGTATTTTACTACATATGTACCATCTTAAATTATTGTAAATTAGGCCAGAAATTTAGTGTCACTGTCCTTCAAAACTCCTCCAACTCTGCGGAGGCGTAGTCAGAATTTAAAATGATCCGTTAGACTTTAAAGTTTTTATAGTACTGAATTGGTTGTCCTTTTGATGTTACGGATTTGGTCTGAAGACTCAAATATTTTGTTGACTTTCTACTCAATCTTGTGTTTAACTTGCAAGTGTTATACTTTATTTTTTAAGAGTGCAGAAATACACCTTTATATTATTCGATTTAGAGTAAATATATCTTTCGCAAAAAAAAGTGCCTACGTATACGCCTGTTATTATACAAATTGAATGATTCATAGAAGTAAAGAAGTCAATTTTAAGTTTTTTATTTTATTTTTCAAAAAGTTCAAGAACAAAATTGAACTTTTTCCCCCTCATATCAATATCCCCAATTTTGACTCTTATTGCTAAGATGTCACAACTCAAATTAGTCACTACTAAAATAAATATGAATTAGCGATAGATAAATTTGGACATTTTCCGTTGTATCAATATCTCCAATGGTGACAGTCAAATCTAATTGCTAAAATGTCACAATTCGAAATATTGTATAATGTTACAAGTTCTAAATTCAATAATCTAAAAACTGTCGTTATTCAATAGAATTATTCACTTCTAAAATAAATATGAATTAGCAATCAACAAATTTAATAGTTAAATAGAAAATTTTGATTCGTTAATCCCATGTTAAGATTAAAGCGATGAATTATCACAAAATTTTACAAGGATTAATGGACAAAGCTCATTCCAATTTTCTTGTAGTGATATTTTGCTCTTCTATCGTTATTCAATAGAATCATTCACTTTTAAAATAAATATGAATTAGCATTGACAAATTTAATAGTTAAATAGAAAATTTTGATTCCTTAATCCTATTTTAGGATTAAAGCGATGAATTATCACAAAATTTAACGAGGATTAATGGACGAAGCTAATTCCAATTTTCTTGTAGTGATATTTTGCTCTTCTATCGTTATTCGATAGAATCATTCACTTATAAAATAAATACGAATTAGCGACAAACAAATTTAATATTTAAAAGAAAATTTTGATTCGTTAATCCTATTTAGCGATGAATTGTCACAAAATTTTGTTACAATTTAACGAGGATTAGTGGACGAAGCTAATTCCAATTTTCTTGTAGTGATATTATACTCTTCTATTCACTAAGTTGAAAAAAAAAATCAACAATCAATTTCTTGATCTTCAAACATGAAATATGTCTCCATATCTCTATTACATAATATGTAGAAATATTATCAAAAGTTTTTACATGATGATACAAAAAAGAGATATTTAATCAATTGAGATTAATTAAAAAATGTGATTTATCAACACAATTTAAAATGTAAAAGATTTGTCAGAACTATAATATCTTTGCATCTCCAGATCTCTAAAATTATTTGCATTGGAACTCATGAAATTTATGAACCACTTGTTTTATAATTTGCCAGCTCAAAGCCATCTATTCTATACAATTTGACTATATGCATGATTTGCCTTATTCCTTATTTATTTCTTTGATTACAACTTTGCCTATCTTTTTCTTTTTTGTGTTGTCATACTTGTGGAAATTAATTCACATTATTGTGTGGGTGTTTTTTTATTGTATGTGGAACAAGTTAAAATATAAAGTAAAGAAGACCAAACTAAAGAATATCATTGTAAGTTTAGGATTTTTCAAAAGTTATCTTTTGTAGGACTTACTATATAAGGTAACCTAAAGATTGTAGTACTTTTCAAATAAGGAAAGAAAAAGAAACATGAAAAGAACAAAAACATAAAAGAAAATAATTTTCAGCAAAGCAAAAAAATTTAGGTGATTTTGTTTCATTTTGAGTTTAGTGGAAAGAGTTATCAAATAATACTAGTTATTCTGGTGAGAGTGGGCAAATTCTCAATTGATTAGACATGATGAACATAAACTGGCTCGAATAGAATTATCATAAAGAAAAATTTAAAAATTGAACAGAAAAAGAAGAAGAAAAATCATCTATATATCTTCTTGATTAATGTTCAAATCAAATTCTAATTTTAATAATTCAGAGTTCATAACATTTAAATTCTTAATTATGTGTCACTGACCTCGATCCAAAGAGATGAGAGTGAAGAATTTCTACAAATAGGGCAAGTGGGGTGTAGCCTAAGCCAAGTGTCAATACACATGAGATGAAAAAGATGTCCACAATGAGGCAATAGCCTGAGCATATCATTGTCATTATAATCACCCAAGCAAATTGAACATCCACAAGAAGATGCAAAATCCCCTTTGTGAGCCTTAACTTGTGAATATAATAATTTTGGATAGCTCCTCAAAGTTGCTTCATCTAGACCTTGTTGAATAAAAATCAATCCACTTTCGACTCTTGTCGTTGTTGTTGTGGTAGTGATGGTTGGATTATTACGAGATCCGAATCGTATACATAAGTAAGAAGTATAAGTTATGACTATGAAGATTACAAGGATTCCAAAAGAAAATACAAAACTATAACCATAGTAGTTTATTTTTTCTTCACCTAATTGATCTTTTAGACCTTCACTCATTATTGTCCTTGAAAAGAAAATATATATTTGCTTAGAAGAAATTGTGGAGGAAAGATGGAGTTTTTGAACTTTTGGATGGTAGAGAAGATATATTTATTATATGTGGAAATTAAATAATTTATATATGTATGAAGGGTGGGGTGGGGTGGGGGTTGGGGGTGGGTAAGGTGAGTAAGCAAGTTGATCCCATCCCTAAATGGTTCTTCCCAAGATTGTGACTTGGCTAGTTGGTGCCTTTTGATATTTTATTTTTGGTTTTTAAAGTTTATTTTAAAAAAAAAAAATAATTAACCAAACAACATTTAAGAAAAGTGCAAAAACTGAAAAAACTTTTCTCTAATGACATTTACTTCAAAAAGTCAAAGTTAAAAGGATAAAATGATAAGTGTAAAGTTAATAATTTTCTAAATTTAAAGATGCAGTGTATCTTTTTAAATAGGCTAATAAGAAAAGAGTTAATACAAATGTTTTGGAACCATTCCATCCAATTGATTTTGGATCCATTTTTTTTTTTGTCATTATCTAATTATTGTTGAAATTTACTTTCCTTCTATTTTACCATCTATATTAATGGTAGAATATTTTTACTCTTTCATTTTAGTTTAAGAATATTCTATAGTATTTACTTTCGTTTTGAATTTAGGGTTTATATTAGTTATAAAATAATTTAATTTCCTTTTAATTTAGTATCTATAAGAAAAATAACATATTCTTCTTATTTATTTATTTTTAATTGATTATAAAGTGATGTACTCTTTTATTTGAATCAATGCAAGACTTGAGTTATTATTCATTTTCTCTTTAAATTTTCTTTCTAATTTCTTCGATTTCATAACAGTTACGTACTCAGTATGCATCAATTTTATAGTTAAACTCTGATCAAGATTATAAAAATTGAAATAGATTTTCAAAATTTATCAACTTGAGCTAAGTGAGTTCCTTGGAGTACATAGTCGCTTTTGTTAAGGAACACTTTACCTTTTAATGTAAGATTTTATGGTGCAATTCATATTTAATCAGGATCTAATACGGATACAAACACCAATGAAAAAAAAAAAAAAAAAAAAACTTGAGCTAAGTTATATATACTCTTTCTGATGCATTTTAGCTATCACATTTCTAATACTCCTTTGTTTCATATTATTTGTCAACATTACTAAGAGTATATGTCCTAAAATACTTGTTAATATATAAAATTAAGATAAACTTAATTAAAAAAAATTCTCTTTACTCTTAAAAATAATTATTTTTAATAGTAAACAATATTAATTACTATTCATAAATATTGTAAATTTGAATAGTTCCAAAAAGTCACTGTTAACCTTATCCATGTAGTATACATGCACCAAGTCAAAAGAGGGAACTACATATACCTTAATTTAAATTAATAGATAGAAATAACTTTTGCTTATCTGATCATAGTACTTCATTAACATGAATTTATTATTTTGAGGCACACCTGATATTGAGAGATAAAATATATAAATAGAATGTCTATTAATTGAAAAGAAATACAAAATAAATTAATAAAAATATATATTTTATTAAGATGAATCTTCTTGATGGTTAAAAATAGAAAAAATAAATGTATTTTTTAATATTTTGCTTATGTACAATTACAAAGTATCAAACACATTAATTGGATTAGATTAATATCAATGGATCATTTATTATCAATCATTCATTCAATGCTAGATAACTATAAGTGACAGAGAACCACCCTTCTTCTAGTATAAATACAACAACAACCCAGTGAAATCCCACAACGTGGGGTCTGGTCTCCTACCAAGGTAGGACGGCTGTTTCCGAGAGATCATCGGCTCAATAAAAGCATAGAAGAAGTCAGATACGACAGGAAGTACAAAGCAATATGAGAAAAGCAAATAACGTAAGTAACACAAATAGAATAGAATACTGAAAGTACAAAGAGTAATAACTAATAACATAAATCATAGCACAAAAAAATTTATAGTGCGCTAATGCGCCTACTAATAAGGTAGAATAACGAGACTTTGTATTAGCCTTCTACCCTAATATGAGTCATCCACACCCTCCTATCTAAGGTCATGTCCTCAGTTAGCTGTAACTGCGTCATGTCCTGTCTAATCACCTCTCCCCAATACTTCTTCAGTCTACCCCTACCTTTTCTGAAACCATCCATCGCCAACCTCTCACACTTCCGCACTGGGGCATCTGTGTCTCTCCTCTTCACATTTCCAAACCATCTCAGTTGCACTTCCCGCATCTTATCTTCCATGAGGCCACTCCCACCTTGTCCCGAATAGCCTCATTTCTAATCTTGTCGCTCCTGGTATGCCCACACATCCATCTCAACATTCTCATCTCGGCAACTTTCATCTAACCACCACTTTATAGAACTTGCCCTTAAGATGTGGTGGCACCTTCTTGTCACATAGCACACCGGAAGCGAGCCTCCATTTCATCCACCCTGCCCCAATACGATGTGTGACATCGTCATCAATCTCCCCGCTGCCTTGCATTTAGACCCAAGGTACTTGACACCACTTTTCTTTTGGATGGCCTGGTCACCGAGCCTAACTTCCGCGGCAACCTCCTGAAGTGTCTCACTGAACTTGCACTCTAAGTACTCTGTCTTGGTCCTACTCAATTTAAACCCTTTAGACTCCAAGGTATGTTTCTATTCTTCTAGTATAAATATGATTAAAAAAACATATTAATTAATATATCGATCAAATTTCATATAATTTGAGTTTTAAAAAAATGAAACATGACAAATAAAAATAAACGGGAGAGTAATATTTTTCTTCAAAAGACATTATCTTTATCTCTGTGTCTTAGTAAATGTATTCATAGCACTAGTAATGAACTTGAGTAAATAAAGGTTAAGCTAATCTAACTAATCATAACATTATGTGTTTGTACTCTTCACGTATGAGTTTTCTACGCTTTGGATCTTTTATAAAATTATATGTATTTGTAAGTTTGTAATTGTGAACATTTATTTATAAAAAGAACATAGAAATGAGTGATTTATCACTGCAACGTCCTCTTAGAATTTTCGATATCTTGTTTATGAACTATGATTTGCTTATTTGATAAGATTGTACAAGAATTAAAAATATTTTGATAGTTTTCACAACTTATGAGGTTTTATGTTTATGAGTAAAAATATAACTTAAAAAATTCAAATTGTATTTTCAAATAAAACTTCAACTTCAAATCAATCTGATTTCAAATCACGTCCTAACGGGACCGTAATATGATTGGTGCTCTTATAAATCCATTTGAGATTTTCACCACTATTTAAAATTTATTCTAGTATATATTGGTGATTTCTTTCCATAGATAAACTACTCAATGGAACAGTAAAGTTTATGTTTCAATAATAATGCATGTATTATTAATTTTACATTTATTACATGGAACAGTAAATTTATTCTGGTGTTATTTCTTTCTAACTCTTAGTTTGTTGTATTAAAAATAACATATTGCATAATTTTTTAAAGATAATTATTTGTTTACAAAAATATCCTACACCTTATTTAGAAGAAAAAGAGTTTAAGAGACCTCACATAGGTATTTTTTGTTATTTTTTATTTTTATTCAGAGATAATTAATCTCGATACTATTATTCCAACATATGACAGGTATAAAACTGTTCTAATTTTGGTGTTTAAGTTATAGCAGAATTAATAATCAAATAAGCAAAAAAAAAAATTATTCCAAAATTATTTATGTTTGTACAACATACCAAACGTTCCTTCAATTATCAAATAGGTGTCATAGATTGCAATTCATGTCTCATTGATCTACTCTTCTTTAATGTCCTAAAGAAACAAGAACATAAAGATTTGAACTGAAAGATATTGCTAATTACATTATCTTAATCAAATTAATTGTTTTCAAATTCTATTTGTGTTTTCATAATTTATAGAGAAATATTGGTTGGTTGTCATTGCACCAACTCCTGGAGTGTGATTGGCGTCATATGAAATTATTTTAGTATTGAAAATTATTGTTTGTAATTAACTTTTTGACATTTGAATTAGTAACACAATAAATGGACTATTATTCACATATTATAATTAAATAAAACAAGTGAATGCATGTCATTGTACAATTAAAATATAAGATTAAAAGATGGTATAAGTAGCTTTGTGAAAATTTTACAACAAACTTCATATTAGTTGTCAAGATTACTAAAGTGCACATTTGTCTGAATTTACTTATTACTTTACAAAATCAAATTGACATATATTATTTTGTTCTATTTTATTCTTAATATTAAATGTTTTTGAAATAAGATTAGTTTAGTTTTGTTCTTAAATAATATGCAATGGGGACAAGTTAAAATATATATTTGTTATTAATAATTTATTAAAGGATATGCCAAAAAATATATATGTGATAATTAGAATGAGAAGGAGGAAGTAATTATTTTGATAGTTTGGATGGAGTTGCATCCTTTAGGTTCCATTCTTGGATCCCCTCATGCTTGGTGTATTTTGTTAATAATCATCATGAATGACATAATATTTTAATAATAATCAAAAGTGTATTTTTTTAATAATATTTTATTTTTTAAATAAAATATTCACACGATTTAATATGACATTCGAGTAGACAAAGATGGTAAGAGTTCAAGTCTTTATTAAAGAATTAAGTTCGCATTAAAAAAAGTGTTAAGATATAATTAACTTTGTAGAAGAATTTTTTTTATGTTAAGATATAATTAACTTTGTAAAAAAATGTTCTCTCAAACTTCTATTAAAATAAGGTAAATGTCATAAACAATCGCATAACTATAGATATTTCGCTCCAAAGTCACACAATTTTATTTTATCACTTAAATGTCATCATACTATATTACCTTAGTAATCAAATAATCCACAATAGAGAGAAGAAAAATATAACTTCTGGTCGACAAATTTATGTACTCAGATTCGTAAAAATATCATCGTATATATATTGAATCCTTCAAAAACAACACATTTTTAAAAGATTCGATATGAATGCGGCAACATTATTAGAGAGTATGAACAACACAGGAAAAAATTAAGTACTACACAACATAATTAATTATATACTATGTAAAAATATAATCAACTCCTATTGTGGAAATTTTAGGGGGGAAAATGTATCATTTTTTATTTCAGAAAATTGACGGACGTTCCTCGATTTTAACCGAGCCAGTCCACCAATTTCTTAAACCGACATAATCGAGTCTGTCAGTTTTGGATCGATTTTAGATTTAAGAAAATTGAGGTTGTCAGTCAATTTTGACCAACGCTTTTATAGTAGTGATCATGATCCATTTCTCCAAATCATCCATTTTACCCGAGATTTTATTTCATTTTACAACAATATTTAAACAAAATATCGACCAAAGAATACATACTTTATCACCATAAAACTCAAAATGAACCAAGAAATGTCCACCAATAATTTGGCCAGAGGCTAAGTGAAATATTGTGAAGGCAATTTTTAGGAGTGTATGCACAAATCCAAACACAATAGTTAAGAGCATATAACTGCAATTTTAATTCACAACAACCCAAAAATTCAATGAGAATATAATTATTCTTTTTGTTTTTGACCAAAAAAATTATAAATAATAAAAAATTAAAATTAATTAAAAGATTACCGATAAGCAAAAATTTTAAATTAGTAGGAAAACAAATGTGAGAACTCTTGAAATTAACTTGTTGTAATCTCCATAGATGATACTGAAAAGTTAATAATATTTTACATTCATATTAATGAATGTATGTTGAGATGGCCGAGTTGGTCTAAGGCGCCAGATTAAGGTTCTGGTCCGAAAGGGCGTGGGTTCAAATCCCACTCTCAACACAAATATTTTTATTTTAGTCACTTGTTATCCGGTTTTTTTAAAGTAATGGAAAAGGCTCAAAATACCCTGTACTATTGAAATTTCTAAGTACTAATTTTAGTTTTTTTTTCGCAACATTTTCTGTCTTATCATTTTGTAAGAAAAAAAAAGACTCAAATTAGTATTTAAAAATTTCATGTATTAGTACTTAAAATTATGCAATCCATTCTGTATTGTCATTTTTAAGAGAGAAAAAAAACTCAAATTAGTACTTGAAAATTTTATTTATTCCTAAAAAATAAGATATTTAAAATTGGAAATTAATTATTTAATTTTGAGCTTTCCAAATGTTATTCCGTTAAAATTAAGGGTGAATTTGTACCAAAGTATAATGAGAGGGGTATATTTGAACCGAAAGTATAACATGAGACTTTCCAGTCTATCTTCAAAAGTAGAGAAGGTTTAGCGGTCAGTAAGAAACTCCTCAATCAAGATGAATATATTTAAATTATTTTCAATAGTACAGGGGTGTATTTGACCATTTTCCGTTTAAGTAACTTCTAAGTTGAAAACTTATAGTAATCATTAATTAAGGTTAAATACCCCTACTTGTGCTCAAGGATTATTCGATCATTATTTTTTTGTGGTTTTTATTCGGTATCCGAAGTTCACATAGAAACCTCAACTAAATTCGGATAACGCACTATAAAGCTCAAAGATGGCAATGCCAACACAATTTTCTCCACATAACCAGGGAGGATTATTTGATTTACTCTTTCTCAAGTACGCATTAAGAGAATAATTTAGCAAAAACTTTAAGAACTAGCTAGTCCTTCTGTTTCAGTAGATAATTAGCCAAAGTTGATATACTTGGATGGTGTTTGAGCAAGTATATTAACTCCCGGGATTTACGAATTCAATTTTTAAATTGTTGCCGTTGCATCATTGTATTTCAAGATTATGGGCTTAAACATATTTTTATTTATATACATTATACTCCATACCAAAATGCTTTACACGTAACTTACATACTCCGCATTAAAAATACTTGGTTCAAATGAACTCAGTGCCTTAAAGTTGCATCAACCACTGATTTTATAAGTTGGCAAAATGAGCTTATAAGCAAATTGTGACAGGATTAAAGTTATTTGTGGACTGAAACTCAAACTATTTGGCTTCAAATTTAGCTCATGTTAGTTTCAAATTGTACTTGGAATTAAAAAGGATTATTGAATGAAATAACAAATCAAAACAACTTGCGTAAACATGTAAGCACACTTAGTGTCCGTTTGCACACGAAAAATATCCAAATCCTTTACTAGTAATCTACCCCCTATCACAAGATAGCAAATACCAGAACACTACCAAGTTACTGCTGTGCACATTGGACTCTCTGTGCACCACCACCATGCATATCATCATCTTCGTCGTATGCCTCTTGGGCAGCTTGCTGCTTCCTTCGCATCTCGTCCTCAATGTTCACATCATGCAAAGAAGTCTCCTCACACTCGTCTAATTCCATATCAGAAACTTGCAATTTGGGTCTTGGAGGCAGCACAGCCTCAAGGTTCTTGCACTGCTCTGCTGTTAATGACTCAGGGAAATCAACAGTGAAGTGAATGTACAGTTTACCTCTCATGAAAGGCCTTTGGTACATCGGCATTCCTTCATCATTGATAGCCTTGAACTGATCTGCAGAGCCAAAGAAGAAAATGGGGTCGATATTTCCCAAGTTATTTTCAGAATCTAAAGAGCTCCACGCATGTGGGTGTGTGCAGAGAGAGAGAGAAAGAGAAGGCTTCGATAAACATGACTACATGAATCTACATAGTTGCATGAGAAGAAAAGGGAAGGAAATAAAGTATCACAAAAGCGGAAGGAATTGAATTGTCATCTGTCTGTTTGAAGGCTTGAAGAAAACAATATAAACAGGTACTAATATATTAGTAGTACTAGTTATTACTATTTACCACTGGTATAAATGGCAACATGTGAATGTAATGTTGGAATTGGCGTTAGAAAAAAATTTGCTAAGATTGGCACTTGCCAGAGTAATTAACTGATGATGGAGACTCAAATGCATCAAACATAATCTTTTAAAGGTCATTATTTGGGCCTACCAGGCTTGACAACTTCGCCAGGTTGGGACTTAATGAGCAGCTGTCTGTTGTCTAGGTGAGTCAAGACGAACTGGAAACCACACAGGGCCTCAGTCAAAGTCAATGTGTGCTCAACAAAAAGATCATCTCCCTTTCGCTTGAACTTAGGATGTTCCTTTTGTTGCAAGACAAAAACAATGTCTCCAGTGATGGTTTCTGGCTGCAATAGCACAAATTATGTCAAGATTCAGTCATTATAAGCAAATCATTTCTAAAATGTGACTGAACAAATCTTACCGCTTCATCTGCCTCGCCTGGGAATGTAACCTTCTGCCCATTCTGCATACCCTTCTCCACGTGAACTTCCAACACCTTCTTCTCCTGCACAACCTTCTCACCCTTACACTGTGGGCACCTATCTTTGTCACTGATTGTCTCACCAGTACCCTTACATTCATTGCAAGGATGCTGCATCTGCTGGATCATGGATGGACCGAGCTGTCTGATAGAAACTTTCATTCCAGACCCTTGACAGCCAGAACACTTCATTGAAGCACCTGACTTGGACCCTTTACTGAGAAGGGGAATGAAGCACAATCATGATCGTACCATATCACGAAATAGTAAAAGGCACTAAGCCCTGACACTCACTCCACTCATAAATAACAAATTGAAGTTGAAAAATAAAAAGCCACTCTATAAACTCACCCCTTGCACTTTGAGCACAACACATTGCGAGATAGTGAAAGCTTCTTTGATGTCCCATTGTAAAGATCTTCCAAAGAAACCTTGAGAGGGTGGATAACATCCTCTCCTCTTCTTTGTCTCCTGCCTCTGCTGCTTCCACCACCTAAACATCAGAAAAATTTGTACGTAATTGCAGATATGAAAGCAACAGTCAAAAAAGAAGCAAATTCAACTTCAAATAGATGCAACAAATATACCACCAAAGGGGCTTCCACCACCACCAAAGAATGATTGAAATATATCAAATGGGTCATGTCCACCGCCTCCACCACCCATTCCTTCCTTTAGAGCATCCTCCCCATACTGATCATATATCTCACGCTTCTCTGGGTCACTCAAGACCTCATAAGCTTGGGCAAGCTCTTTAAACTGAAAAACACAAATAATCAATAGACAGACAATAAGAACCTACTAAAGCTTGGGCAAGCTCTTAAAACTAAAAGAACCAAAGAAGGACGCTACTCCGTTGAGACTGCACATGAATGACACCATATCAGCAATTGCAGTTCACAATTTAACACCATGGCATACACATTCCGGACAATTTAAAAGGCCTGCTGCCCAATTAATCACGAACTACAAAACCTAAAACAATATTCTATTACGCACGGTATTGGTACATTATATGTCAATTTTATCTTACTTCAACTAAGAAATCAAAATTTAGAAACGAATGGACAGACTCCAACTAGTTTAGGTTGGACACATAGTTTATTGATTGATTCGGTATATATGTACTCCCTCCGTTTTAATTTGGTTGACCTACATTACTTTTTGGTCCGTTTCAAAAAGAATGAACCTTTCTTTTCTAAGAACTTTTTAATTTCAACTTGACGCATGCATATTTAAGACCACAACATTAAAAGGCATTTGGATAAATTGACATATCTTTAATTTTTGACCACAAGATTTAAAAGTATTATTTACTCCTTAAACTCCATGCCAAGTCAAAATAGGCCCAACAAATTGAAATACAGGAAATAATTATTTATTTACTCCATGTTGTATAGCCGTGGTGTCAGAACAACCTTTCACACACCTAAACCAATTCCACAGAATAACTGCCGCCACCACGAACAGATATCACCTGTTGTTTTTTCATACTGCTGGGATTTATACATGAGACCGCATAAATGTTAAACCACTTCATTGACCAAGGCAGCCAAGCCCTTGGCTAACCTAAAAACTATTATATTACGCGCAATATATTTCAGCTATTCCGACTACCTAATTATAGAACCAATATCGGTACATTATATGACAATTCTATCTACTTCAACTAATTTAGATTAGACGCACAGTTTATTGATTGATTCATTTTACAGATCTGAAACAATTCAAACACCAATCTATACACAAAACTACACCTAATAAACACAAACCCTAGAAAAAAACAGTTTAAAAAGTATAATTGCCTTTTCAGGATCGCCTCCCTTATCTGGATGATTTTTTATGGCGGCTTTACGATAAGCCTTCTTGAGATCTTCCTGAGAAGCAGCCTTTGGAACTCCTAAGATCTCATAATACTTTGTATTATCACTCTTCTTCGGTGCTCTTCCAAACATCTTTCGATCGGTTCAACTACGTCAGAAAAATTGATCTAAAACAAACAAAATCAACGAACAGATCTACAAAATTAGTAATCAAAATTCACTACAAAAATGAGAATCGAAAAGTATGAAATTGAGAAATCGTCATTTCGTACCGACTGGAAGTTGCGGCGAGAAGAGGAGAAGAGAGGTTCTCGACTTGGAGATGTTGGGTTAACGGAGAGGAAAAAAGAGAGAGAGAGGAATAACTTGGTGTGTGGGACTCGTGGTTTTATTTGAGCTATGGAAATTGAACGGCCATGATTTGTTTAGGAGTTAGAACATTCTAGAATGGCTACTACATTCACATGGATAAAAGAAAAGTCAAAAATACTATGCTAGAAAGGCTTAGGAGAAATAGTTTATGTATTATGTATGGTACAAATTATATTTGGTAGAAATTTGGTCTAATTCATCGTTGACATTTTAAAGTTGTCATCAATTTTCACTTAGACATCTAAATCAGGAGATATTCATTTTAGACACCTAATGTAAGGGTCTCTGATGTGTCATTTTTACACTTTTTACACAGTTGGCACCTCGCGTGTTTTCCACCTACCTGAGGCGCGTAAGACCTATTTTTTCATCTAATATGGCATCAAACAAGGCCTATAATGGTCATATCTCTCATATCTATATATTTATGCCCCTTCTTCTTCATTTTTGCCCTAACTTCTTAGCTTGTTTCTCTGATTTGGAAAAAGAAAAAGGCAAAACTGAGGAGAATTATGAGGAGAATTGCACTTTCAAGTACTTTTCAAGTAGTTTCTAATTTCGGAAGATCTGAATTTTTAATTTTTAAGAATAAATCTCTAGTCTTACCTCTTTAATTTAGTCATATTGACTCTCTAGAATTGTAAAGAAAATGGAGATGGAGGGAGTACTACTATCATCTACAGCCTTGTGGAATGTTGATTATTTGATGTGATTTTGTCGAATTTGTTGTGGTTGTGGATGAAATCTATTTTTTTCCTCTTTTCGGTAGCCTACATATTCAGTCGTATTTTCAAGCATGAACAAGATACTTTTCTTTATAATACGGTGGGGTGGGAGAGGGGTTGGGTGGGTGGGGTTGGAGAAGACGACGAAGGGGTGGGTGGTGTTGAAAGACCACTGATAGAGTGTGGGTGTGGGGGTTAATAGTTGTTAATTTTTATTTTTTTAAAAAAATATTATTTGGATAAAAAAAGTCACGTGTCATCAAATTATTGGTCATTTTTTTCTATTCAAAAGTCATTATTTGATATTTATTTTTGATATATATATATATATATGACACGTGTCTTTATTTAATTCACTGTTTTTGACACGTTAGGCGTAGTGTTGGCAAGATATAATTGGTCAACTAATCTATGTGGAGGAAAGTGTAATACACGCTCTAGACTCCAACTTCAGATTATTTAAAAAGTGTCAAAATGACACATCAGACCCTTACATTAGGTGTCTAAAATGCACATCTTCTGATTTAGGTGACTAAGTGAAAGTTAGTGTCAACTTTAAGAGGCGACCGATGGGTTTGGCCTAGAATTTTTTATATGGTATTTTTTTTGTTTATTTTTATTTATCTATTATATTAAAAATAGATATCCAATAAGATTTATTTAATTTATGAAATCAAGAGATAATTTTAACTTAGTTCTTAATTTATCCTTATCATTAAGTACTAGTCATTTTCCTATTTTATTTTTTAAGACATTATATTTATTATATTCAAAGGGTGATATGGTAAAATTACCCTTCTATTTATAGTTTTTTTTTAAAATTGTGTAAAATCAATAGTGGACAAGTAAAGATAGACGGAAGGAGTATTAAGGGATCGTTTGGTAAAAAAATGTGTCATATAAATTAGGATAGAAAAAGTATATAAGGCGACTTTTAATATAATTTGTTGGGTTCGTACTGGCACGATGCTTTGCATTTAGTTCCTTGATAAGTACTTCATTGGTTTAATTTTGTGTTAGAACCAGCTTAGACTAACTTATTTTAGGTGATTTTAAACTGAAATAGTTTTGAAGTATCTGTATAGTGTTTAAATGAGATTAAAAAATAATCTCAAACATTTGTTTTTAGGAAAAGAACACTTATATCCCCAGAAGGAAAAGTATTTATCCTTAAATGTCTCGTTACTTTTATACCTCTTTTTTATTTTAAAAATAACATATATTTATTTGAAAATTCTATATGATATCGATGGGGTATTAATATATCGATAGAGTATCACAAATGATCAAGCTTAGTCAGATATGATAGCAGTATACCGACAGAGTATCACAAATAATATATTTTCTACTAATTTAGAGTTTAATAAATAAGATTGTTACTTTAATAATTTTCTCTTAATTGTTTCATTTTTATGTCTTAAAAAAATAGCACAATCTTATATGATATCGATAGGTACAAATATACCGATGGAGTATCACAGAGAATCAAGATCAGTCATATTGATAACGATATGATATTAATATATCGATGGAGTATCACAGAATATTAATTCATAATATTGATGCTGACATCATGCTGATAAAGGAAAAAAGTGAAATAAGAAGATAAATAGTTTGGATTATTACTTGACGACTTTCTAGTGATTTGGGTTATTTGAGTTTGTTGTTAATTGTATACTCAATTAAAATAAAAATTGTATACTCAATCATTTTCTTACCGCATTTTGTATAAGATTTGTTATGATTATGTTGCTATTTTTTGAAAATTGAACTTACTAGTATTACTTTACGGAGTTGCAGGCCTATTTTCGTATAGTGATGCTGACATCATGCTGATAAAAGAAAAATGTGAAATAAGAGGATAAATAGTTTGGATTATTACTTGACGACTTTTTAGTGATTTGGGTTATTTGAGTTTGTCGTTAATTGTATACTCAATTAAAAAATAATAATTTTATACTCAATCATTTTCTTATTGCATTTTGTATAAGATTTGTTATGATTATGTTGCTATTATTTGAAAATTGAACTTTACTAGTATTACTTTACGGAGTTGCAGGCCTATTTTCGTATATCTAGAAAAGCTCCCCTACAACTTTTAGCATATACTATGTCGGCCCTATTTTGTTTGCTTTTGTGGCCTTTTACTGACGGCCCAGAATAACTTGGGCCTTGGGCCTTTGTATTGTTTTCAACAAAAAATATACGAGATAACAAACATTACTAGTTTATAACTCTATATGGGTATAGTTTTATTTTATTATCATTTTGGATATATTTTATTGAGTTTCTTATAATTCATTTGTATATTTCGCGATACAATTCGTATATTGCTTTTGTTTAATCCTCTATACAATAGTGTTTGTATAATTCGTTATACAATTCACAGTTTTTGTATAGCATTTGTATAATTTGCTATACAATTCACATTTTTTGTATAACGTTTGTATATTTTACTATATAATTTGTGTACAATATTTATATAATTCGTTATACAATTCGCAATGTTTGTATATTTCAGTATACAAATAATTTGTGGGTATAACATTTGTATAATTCGTTACAGCGTTTGTATATTTGTTATTATAAATAATTAGGAAAACTATATTCATGGAATAATTATGCTTAAAAGGTTTGCTATATATGAATTTTTTCTTTATTTTCATCATCTTGATCCATGAATATAATACGTACTACTCATATATTTTGTTATTTTCGCACTATTTATAACTATGTTTAGTTCTTTAAGGTTATGGTCATAATCGTCGCCGTTGTCGTTTGTGAATCTTCAAGCATTTTTTAAACATAAAAACACGTATTTAAATTCAATGAAAACTTTGCTTTTCTCCATTTATCTCCCATTTTGAATTTTGATTTTATTTAAAATTCATAAAGAAAAAGAAGAAATCTAGCTGGAATTCATAAAGAATTGAACTTTAATCCAATGAGGTTGATGAGAAAATGAGAAATTCAAGATTCTTTTGTAAAAAATAAAAATCTAGTGCTTTGTATTTGAGATTTAAAAAATGATGGTGATGATATTTGGCGGTGGATGACGAAGAAAGAATTGAAGGTGATATAGCGATGGTGAAGAACAAAGAATCGATAGTGAAGATAGCCAGACATGATTTTTTCGGTGAGATGAGAAATGAACTGGGTGGAATTTAGTGATGAAAAAGATATAATTATTAGAGAACTTCTTAATAATTAATTAGAAATTAATTAGTGAAAATATAGTTAACAAAAGAAAAGAAAACAAAAAGAATATAAAAAAATTATAATTTTTAACATGGCGTTGACGTAGCGCTGATGTGGTAGCGAGTGTAATACATCATATACTGTGAGAGTGGTATTACACGTCTCAGGGTAGTATTAATTTCACTTTTAAATAAGAAATGTGTGTAATAGATCGTTATGATAGTTTAAGCGTATAACTAACTTTTGATACAAGCTGAATGGAGAATTTATGCCTTTTTCCTAAATATTATTTGTACAACTTATGTCATAATTATATATTATTTTATGTGCGATGTAATGTGAAATAAGTAAGTCTAATATAACACGAGATGTGTAATATTACTTAAACCCAAAACTTAATAACGTCATGGACCCCTTTTTTGTGTGTGTAGGTGGGATATGCTTTTCAAGTTTCAAAATGTTGTATAGGTTTGCTGAATTAGGAAAATATAAAATGTGAATGCCCTTTATTCCTTTATTGACATCAAAATTATTTTTATATTTTATATAATCTTATATATATAAATTATGCATCCTCTTTATTTAGAGAGGATGAATAAAAGGAGGTTGTTTATGATAGATCATCAACTTAATTATGCACGTATTGTTATTTATATATTATGCATTTAGTATAATTAATATGATCCTTTAAAGTTGAAATTGAAATATAATGGAATTTCATTCAAAAATGATATTTTATTTCTTACTGACCAACATATTTTATTCTCTCCAACAATAATTTGGTAGATTTTTTTTTTTTAAAAAAAAATCCTCGTATTTAAGACACTACAATTAAAAAATATATCATGTGTTTGGAGGTAAAATTCCTAATTTAATTATGGAAGAGGAGATTACTAATCTGTCTTCCAAAAGCTAAAGGATTTATAGTTTTTAAAACTTCTTTTTTATTTGAAAGATATATTACATCACATTCTTAAAACTTATGAGTGTACTTCATACCACGAAAGTATTTTGCATAAAAATGTTGGGAAATTTGTAATTTTTAGAACATTAATTTAGGCTTTAATATATTGATAACCTCTTAAATTATCAATAAAATTTATTTAGACACTCAAATTAAGACTTGTTTAATTGAACATATAATAAAGTGTTCTTATTAGACATATTTATTTCAAATTCTTAGATTTTATTTTGTGCGTATTCTCAAGCGGTGGCAGAGCTACCTCGTTGTTAGGGGGTTCATCCGAACCTCCTTCGGCGAAAAATTATATTATTTATATATGGTTAAAATAATTTTTTATGTATATATAATAGATATCGAACCCTCTTCGACTAATTCGTGTGTCTACTTATTCAGATTTTGAACCCCTTAGTTAAAATTCTAACTCCGTCACTGTTCTCAAGTATCCATAACGAGTAGATAAGTTCATCATAAAATATGTCACATCCTTTATTTATATGTTAGCCTCAATAAAGCCTTAACACCTTAAGCATGTTTCAGATTAACGTATATAATTAAAGAAGATGATATATTTATGTGATTAACTTAACTATCTAATATATTCAGAGAATATGCGTAAATATGTACTATATGTGCACTGTTTATTTATGTGTTTGTTAATCTTCACAAATTCGTGTATGCCATTAATTTAAATGTGCATTTTTAATTTATGAGTTTCTAAAACTTTGCAAATTCTATAAATTTTAAGTGTTAAAACATTTAATTATTGATATGTTACGTTGGATTTAGTTGTTATTTTATATTTGAGGGTAGTGTTGTTTTAAAATAATTGAGATATCATTTATGTCCAGCACATAGAAGTTGAAAAGTGACATTTTAATTAGTTAAGGTTAAATATTTTTAGTCAACCAAGGATCAAAATTGTTTAATGGACCAGTGTGCAATTAACCAAAAAATCTTTTACGACTTTTTAATTTGTACATTTTCAAAAGAGTTAATAATAATATTTTTGATTCCTTAAATATTAGCTTAAATTAAAAATAAATATAGTCCCTTAAATTTTATAATCATAAACTTATCAGGTAAAACAATAAAATTTATAATTTTGAAACAAATCAAAAATAAAGTAAAATACTTCGAAATAGAAAGAGAGTGTTTTTTTTTTAATTTTTCATTTGGAGCCTAATTAAATTTGAATTCGCGTCAAGAAGTCTCACCTTGAGAGAAAAAGTGTTCTCTAACAAAAGAGACTCCGTATTAAGGGGGTTCAAACATAAGACCTCTTCATTAACAATGAAAAAATACTTACCACTCTATCATAACCTTAAATCAAGAAAGTGTTAAATTTTATTCCTACAATTTATTTTTATTTGGTCATTATATATTATAAATAGATGTTCAATTTTACTCGTGAAATTTAAAAATATATCAATACCCATGGAATTATATGTACAACCGAACGCATAAGATGCCTAATCCACAAAAACCAATTACCGAAATTTGTCGTCTTCTTTATTTTATATTATATATCTAATAAAAGCCAAACAGAGTCTCCTTCATTACGTATGCAATCCCTATCCAAATTCGCCATGATAACACCTCCACTACCTTTCCTTTCTCAAATTTCTCTGCAAATTTACATCACTTTTCTCTTTCATTCATCTTCTTAACTTTCTTTCTTATTATTATCTCCCTGATTCAGAGTATTACTCTTCCTTATTATCACTTACTCTGCTATCCATGTATAGATTTGGTGAATGAATGAATTCTTCTATTTTCTTGCTTGATTTGTAGTTTTTTTTTTCAGATTTGACAGACACCCATTTCACTATTTGATCTGATTTCATCTGTATTTATTGTTTCTTTGAGTTATTTACAGATTTGATAGACACCCATTTCCTCATTTGATCTGATTTTCATCTGTATTACTACTATGTTTAACAAACCTTTAGTTCTTTCCTTTGTTCTTTTGTTATCATTTCCACTGATTTTCCTTTTTGCCCCAAAAATCCTTCATCAGAAACACTCTGAAATTTCTCTTCCTGATGATATTGATGATATCGCTCTGTTCCGCCGTGCAACTCTTGATTCAGTCCATAAACACCGCGGTGGTATTAAGGCAGTTTCCCGGTTGGCTACTACTAATCCCCGCCGGAAAATCGCTTTTCTGTTTCTGACGAACACAGATCTCCATTTCGCGCCTCTTTGGGAGCGATTCTTTTCCGGTCATGGAGATTCGTTTAACATTTACATCCACGCAGATCCATCTTCTAAAGTTGCTTCTCCCGGCGGTGTTTTCGATGGGCGGTTTATTCCGGCGAAGAAAACCCAACGCGCCTCCCCTTCACTCATCTCCGCCGCTCGCCGTCTTCTAGCCACGGCGATTCTAGACGACCCTTTGAATTCCTATTTCGCCGTTGTTTCTCAACACTGTATTCCACTCCACTCTTTCAATTTCGTTTACAAATCTCTCTTCAAATCCACTCATTTCCCGGTGCACCGGAGCTTCATCGAGATACTTTCCGGCGAGCCACAGTTGTGGGATCGGTATGTTGCTAGAGGAGAATCAGTTATGCTACCTGAAGTACCCTTCGATCGGTTTCGAGTCGGGTCACAGTTCTTCGTGCTGACTCGAAACCATGCCCGGTTAGTAATTCGAGACCGGAGGTTATGGAGGAAGTTCAAATTACCTTGTTTGAACAAGGACTCGTGTTACCCGGAAGAGCATTATTTTCCGACCCTTTTATCCATGGAGGATCCGGATGGGTGTACCCATTACACTCTCACTCGGGTCAATTGGACCGGTAGTGTGGACGGACACCCGCACACTTATTACCCGACGGAGATTTCACCGGAGCTCATTCACGAGCTCCGGGAATCAAATAATACTTATTCACACATGTTTGCGAGAAAATTCTCACCGGATTGTTTGAAGCCGTTGATGAACATAGCGAATAAGGTCATTTTCCGGGAATAAATCGGGTCGGGTAAGTATCTTTTACCTATTTGTTAACTTATTTTTCAGTAAAGTTTTTTTTTTTTTTTTTGCTTGTTAGTTTTAACCATGGTATTATTCTTGATAATGTCTCAATTGGTTTAAGAGAATTTGAGGTGAGAATACGTGTTAATCAACTAACCTTAGTTAAAAGGTATATGTTGAGATGTTTGTACATGTGTGGATTAGACAAAAATATGATCTTGGAACAATGCGGAATTTCTCGATTATTAAAAAAAGTAGTGGTCATGAATTGATTTTGTAGTGATATCTTATTGAGGTGTTACAATGGACAAAACCAGATAAGAAGCCATAATTTTCTAACAGACGTATTATGAATAACATTATTTTATCCTTGTGAGTTGAAACTATTACAAGGTGGTCGAGGAAAATGCGTTTTAGTTAATTCTAGATGTTCAAAAATCAAAATTTCAATTGCTACAATAGATTTGAGCCATTAATATTAACAGAAATAAGTCATCATCATGTTTCTAACTAATTGGATACTTTAATGCCTGTTCAAATCTTGAGCCATTCAATCTTTGTTCCTAGAAATGTGCTATGTGTTCTTTTCATTGTGTTTTGTTTTGTGCTTTGATGTGATCCTTTTGACTGGGAAGATTATCTTCATATAATTTAAGGGAAAGATGCTTCAACTTTCAGCTAATGACGTTTGTTGAATTGGTGGAAATCATTGTAGAATTAGAGTAGACACAACAAAAAGAAAGAAAATGAGTGATTTCCTTTATTAAATCTTTATATACTATTTTTTAAAATGTTTTTGCAGGTGTGGAGTGGAATCTTTTGTACTATTTTAAGTTGTTGAAGCATGGAGAGACAGAGGCGCAAGCCAAAGCTCTTTTGTTGGAATAAACAAACAAAATGTTTTTGGTGGTCCTATGTACAGAAATAAGGTGTGAAATCATTGTCAAAAGTCCCCAAAAAAAGAAAAAGAAAAAAGGGTGTGGGTTTAGAGTGGAGTTTGTTACCAAAAGGGAGTTTCTAAGAAAATATAAAGAGCAAAAAGTAGCAAATGGCTCATTGCTCTGTTTTTTTCTCTTTTTCCCTCTCTGTGTTCTTAAAAAATACAAGAAGAATAGTCTCCCATTTGCTCCCCCCTTTTTGTTGTTGGTTTCTTTGTGTTAATGAAGTTACAATAGTTTGATCAAAATATTGGATTTACTCCTTGTTTGGTATGGAATGTTTTTCAATTTTTTTTTACTTTCCATCTGGTCAAATTTTTTGAAAAACATTTCTTTTCAACAAATAACTTCCTCGAAAATAAGAAAACTAATTTCTTTAATGTGAAAGTAGAAAAAATAAGGTTTTATAAATGATATTTCATATTGATTATTTTTTTGTAAAAATTATATAAATTTCATAGTGTTGCGAGTTAATTATATCATGTTTTTATTCTATTAAAAAATTCTTAAATTTATAGGATCTTAGATGCATTAGGAAATTTACTGATACATAGCTCACATATTGCGAGTGATACATTATTTAACAGGAGGAATGTATTCGAGAAAAGAGAGATATATTCAAAGAGGGGATAGGGATGTATTTAGGAATGAATTTTTGTAATTTTTTTTAGAGATTATCACAAAATAAAATGTGTATTTAGATAAAAAAAAATTATTTTTTCCTTGCTTGGTCCATCCGCAGCACCACACACCTCCACTTCTATGTCTCATGAGTATTTTTTTTTAGATAATATTTTTTATTTATGTATCAAATACAAAAAATAAATAAAAATATTTTACTTATTTTTTCAAAGAAAACATCTTTCTTCCCACGGTTTAAACAAATGTATGGATATTCCTTAATCTCATCTCCACCACTCTTTCCCACACTTTTATAGTATGGCTTATAAGCTTGATACCTCTATAGTTGTTGCAACTCTGGATATCCCCCCTTATTTTTGTATAGGGGGATCATTACGCTCGACCGCCATTCTTCGGGCATCGCTGCCGTCTTAAAGATGACATTAAATAACCTAGTCAGCCACTCTAAACCTGTCGAGCTCGCGCTCTTTTAAAATTCCACAGGAACCTCGTAAGGTCCGATCTCTCTTCCCCAGCGCATCCTACGAACAACACCCTTAACCTCCTCGACCGTAATACTCTCGCAACACCCAAAATCGTGAGGCCTCCCTGTATGTTCCAAATCTCTTAACACAATCTCTCGGTTCCCTTCCTCATTCAAGAGTTTATGGAAGTAGGACTATCATCTCTGTTTAATGAGGGTCTCGTCTACCAATACTTTTCCATGCTCGTCCTTAATGCACTTCACTTGATACACATCGCGTGCCCTTCTCTCCAACGCCCTAGCTAGCCTAAATAATTTTCTATCGCCGTCTTTCTCTTCTAGTTCAGCATAAAGACGTTCAAAAGCTGCCGTTTTTGCAATCGCAACCGCCGACTTCGCCTCCATCCTCGCTATCTTATAGAGTTCTTCATTCGTCCACCTCTCCACCTCATCCTTGCTTTACATCAACTTCGCATACGCCATCTTCTTTGCTTTCACCTTCCCTTGCACTTCTCCATTCCACCACCAGTCCCCTCGATGCCGGCTACGACTACTTGTCGAGACTCAACACTTCCCTTGCTACAACCCTAATACAATTAGCCGTCCTATCCCACATACTGTTCGCATCCCCGCTACTATCCCAGGCCCCTATATCATTCAATTTCTCTCTCATCTCTAAGGCACTAGCCGTGGTCAAACTCCCCCATCTGATCATAGGTCAGTCATCCCCGACCCTCCTCTTTCTCGTCATCTTGATCCCTAAATCCATCACCAAGAGCTTATGTCGGGTTGTAAGGTTGTCGATCGAGATGACCTTACAGTCTTTGCACAGACCTTTATCATCCTTCCTAAGGAGTAAATAATCTATCTGAGTCTTAGTCACCGAACTACGGAAGGTTACCAAGTGGTCCTCCTTCTTCGGAAAACTCGAATTGGCTATCACCATCCCAAAAGTTTTTGCGAAATCCAAAAGTGAAACTCCTCTTCCATTTTTGATCCCGAAGCCAAAGCCTCCATGCACATCATCATACCCTCCCGAAATAGACCCGATGTGCCCATTGAAATTCCCTCATACGAAAAGCTTCTCAGTAGGTAGTATGTCACCCACTAGCTCATCCAAATCCTCCTAAAAGTGCCTCTTATCCTACTCGCTTAAGCCCGCTTGCGGCGCATAAGCACTAATAATGTTCAACGTGATCCCTTCAATGACCACCTTAATCGACATTATCCTATCAGTGACTCTCCTAACCTCCACCACTTGATCCCTTAAATCACTGTCTACTAAAATGCCTACCCCATTCCTGTACTTTGATCTATCAGAGAACCAAAGCTTATACCCGTCTATCTCCTTAGCTTTAGAGCCTATCCATTTGGTCTCTTAGACACAAGCTATATTAATCTTACTTTTCTTTAGAATTTTAACTAGCTCTATGGATTTTCCCGTTAACGTCTCAATGTTCCAAGAACCTACTCTCAGTTTAGACGCTCATTTATCCCACCTACCCCTCCTTACCCTCGGCCCTGTCCCCATCCCCATCCCTGTCCCCGTCCCCATCCCTATCCCCGAGCGAGAATATTACTCTAGTCTATCATCACTATCCAAAGCCACGAAGATGCGTATGAACTAATAAATTATTTAAAGGTCAAGTCAGTAAAATGAAACTACAAATGTATAGGCAAAGAATAGATATAAAAAGTATAAAAGATGTGAAAATCGGGGGTACTAACTCCAGTCGAAAATGAACTTGACTCCCGCCGAAAGTGAGTTCCTCGGTGTGCACAGATCTGACCAGCCGTGTTCGCAGACACAAAATTAGTGTGTTCGCCTGCTTAGGAAATCAATGTGCGGTAATTTCTTGATATGCAACTTGGATTAACAAAGAAAGAAAGTCCAGTCGGTACTTTCTTCAAACACTTGATTTGCAAATGACGGTCCTTCTTCTCCTGAAAAACCTCAAAAGAAAGAAAACAACTATTTCTACTTGTTGAAGATGGGTTAGCGATTTTGGTACATCAATAAAAATTTCTATTAAGCATTAATTTTTTCCTTTTCACAACAAAAGAAACAGGGATATTGCTTAACAAATTTGTTTATAAAAGTTTGGATTTTTAATGGGTTTCAGCCACCAAGACCAAAAACCCAAAGAGGAGAGCTTAAAAGGAGAAGAAATGGAGAAAAGATTGTATCTTTAATGGATTTGAGCCACGAACAGAAAAGCTTGGATCTTTGAAGGTTTTTTAGAAGAAAGATTACAAAACCTAGAACAGAAAAGGTTGGATGTTTAACGGATTTTAGATCCAAAGACTTAAGACCCAGAAATCAAAAGCCTAAATAGGAGTAGAAAAACAAGAAACAACACAGAGAAAGATGACTCGGCCAACTCAAATCTCTTCTAAACAGTCCTAAATTTTAAATATGAACTCCTCTCAATGTGTCAAGTCTTTTGAAATATGTTATTCACTCGATAGGATTCCCGTTTGCATGTAGCACGTCGAATTTAAAAATCAAGCTTTGAAGAAGCTTTAAGGTCTAATGAAGTCTTTCAATCTCGAACTAACTCAAAATCTCTTCTAAACAGTTTCAAATTTTAGATATGAGCTTCTTTTCGTGTATCAAATTTTTTGGTATATTATTCACTCAAAATTATTTACGTTTGCGGCACGTCAAATTTTAAAATCGTATTTTGAAAAAGTTTTAATGGTTGAAGATGGAAAAAGGAGGAGGAAGAAAGAAGCTAAGAAAGAATAAATAAGGAAGAGAAGAAAATTGAAGACAAAAATGGTAGAATAATAATATTAATATTGATAAGGGTTTAATCACCTCTCTAATATTTGTTCGGCCTAACTCTACGTTCTCTCCTCATGCTCATTGTATGTAGTCAACTTCTCGCATCTCCTCACTAGAAAATATATGTTTCTCCTCTCCATATGCCCTAACTATCCCAATTTCATTTCCCTCATCTTTTCCACCACAAAGACCGCTCCCATTTTATCCCAAATATCTGCGTTTCTAATCTTCTCTCTCGTCTTGCATGTCCACACATCCAATTCAACATGTTTATTTATGCTACTTTCATCTTTCTAGATGTGCGAGCTCTTTGCCAGTCAATTCTCTGATGACATATTCTTATCACACAAAACATCCCACGAGAGTAATTCATTCCAATCCCTCTAGCTTCAATACAATGCTCCAGTACTCTTTTAAATAATCAAAATGGAAATAGAAAAATCATATTGCACCAAATCTAATTAGATTTACAATACTAACATATCCAATGTAGTCCAACACAATACGATTTAAATCTAATTAGGTTTTAATTTTAGTATAATATTTTAAGAAATCCAATACCAAAAGTATTTTATTAATTTCTCTTAAATCATATCATAGGTTTCAATATCATCGTCATTAATACAATAAAAATATTTTACGTGATTTCCACGTCATCTATACCATCGATTTATGTCGACGTGGTATATCACATCATTATATTCGTTGTTTTATCTGACACAATATGTATAAATTTATTAATTTAGGAATTTTGACACAATTTTTCTTTAAAAAAAAATTGGCCACAGAACCAATTGACCCCATCGATATGAATTGACCACAAAACTAATCTTTATGCATTATTTGATTAAATGACTTATTTAATTGATTGCAATTCCATCTAAATCGAGTAAAAATATGGTGGAATGATCAATTTTCGAGCCTACTATGAGTTCTTAAGTGAATATTTAAAAAATAATAGGAAAATAGCTATAACTTAATCCAGAAATAAAATTTGGACAAAAATATTCATCCATAAAAACTTATAAAGGTTTAAAAACCCATGAATCATGCTTGTATTTGAAATTCTAGCAAATTTTTGAGTCGCATAAATTATTTTCTAATTTTGAACTTACAATAATTTGAATCTCATAAATCATTCATTAGGTTTGAAGTTTCAAGACTTTTACCAAGCATCTTCCTAATTGCCTATTGGGTTTCATTTGCTAATTCTTCGAATTTCAGGACCATTTAGTAAAGTTTTCGTTCTTATTTATTTATTTATTGATTAATTATATTGTGCTTTTTTACAATTTAGAAATAACTTAATTCATTATTTATATTAAAATAGTGAAATAAAATGATTCTCAAACTAAATAATAATTAATATCTATTACTAAATACAGAATAAAATAATTGCGTAAAATATTTCAAGATTATTATCTTTATTTTACCGATTAATCAAGATATTTTTCACACTAACATGAAAAATTATCCACAATTTTTAAGTAAGCAGTGTGACAAAATGAAAGGGAGTAGTAGTTGACAAATAGTTTTGACTTTTAAGTGATGGAGGCATAGCAATAATCAATGACAAGTATTTCAATATTTTATGTGAGGAAAACAAATACATAGAATTGGGCAAAGGAAGAGCCAAGAAGAATAAAAAAATTTATCAATTAGTATCTTGTATTTGACTCTCAAAACATATGGAACTGTTGATCATTAAAATAATTCTTTTTTTTTTTGAAAGAATTTTTACTTTGTTTGAAAAATAGTGTTTGTCCATAAAACTTTTAGATCCAACTTAAAGTTTTATTTCAAATTTTAAAAATATGTTATAACATGTTTTATAATTCACTTTTCACTTATGAAAATGTATTTAATTACATTTTCAAATATTTTTTTATGAGAAGAGAAACTCACGCATAGAGTAAAAACTCCGCTCCTATACAATAACTTGCAAACCACACAGAAGAGATAACCCACACTAAAAAAACCCGATACAACGAGCTTGACCCAGAAGGCAAACCCCTTGCTTTCACTGACAAGAGGTTTCAAACTTTGAGACCTCCAATATAGAAGTCCCAAATCCAAACCACTAAGCCACCCTTGAAGGGTACATTTCCAAATATTCTTTGCAAAAGCCAAAAAATATAAACAAACTCAACTTTATTTTCAACTCCAACTCTATAAATTTTCAAATAAAATAAAAAATATTTGAAATTTCATATTTATTTATTTTAATTCTAACTTTTTATATGACAGTCTATCTAACTCGAATTAATGGTATTTGGATTAAGTTTTAGAGAAAAACCACACAAAAATCCCTCCTTGGACATGCCTAAAAGGTGTTTAACATTACAAAGACGATCCAAGAATGTTCATTAAAAGAGCTGACGAAACATTTTTTTCAAGTACAAATAGAACAAAGTTTATTTGAAATCAACCCTGCTTCCAACTTATCCCAAGCATCCTACTTACATAATGTGGTTTTGCTAATGTTTTTGGGATACTTTAGCCACTTCAATAAACTCAAAGTTAACCATACTTGAGGGGCTTTAAGTTTATGAAGCTTTACAAATAAGTTGTAATAGGAATAGGACTATACTAATTAGTCAAAGCATGTAGTAACTGTCCAATTTATGCTTATGAGAATCCTTGACTTTACAACTACCTCGTATCTTGATAAAAAAATGAAAATAAAGCCCTCTTCCATAATCGAAATGCTCATCATCCAACACAAGAATTCATGAAAATTGGGATCAGACAATAGAAAAAGAAGAATGTAAGCCGTCAGCAACAGCACATGCACTCTAAGGAGAGTAGAATGCATGTAAAGCTTACAAATAGACTAATTCTGATAGACCTCGGCTAAGAAAAAACATATCAAATCAGATCAAAAAAAGAAACTGACAGAAGTGAAAAAATCTCGACAAAAAATATAAGCAGTCACATTTAGTAAAAGAAACATTCACGATAACGGAATCCACACATTAATAATCCACAATGACATAGTTAGCAAAAGAAACATTCGCTATAACCAAATGCATACATTAATAATCTACCATCATAAAAGCTCAGTCCGGTGCACTAAAGCTCCCGCTACGCACATTCCAAAGAAGTTACCGAATAATCTACGATCATATAAACATAATATATTTAATTATACCAACAACTCAAAAGCCTCCCAACTTCAAAAGAAAGATAAGCATCAAGGCAAGCATAACATATCTGATCAAGGCTAAGCCAACGTTCATCCCAAGCACTCAATGTCACACACTTCGGCTTGTAAATCTCAATTCCAACAATTTGCTTCACCAACTTCTTAAGCCCAAAACGCCGAAGATTCTCATTCTCAAGTTCTTCCGCCGCCCACTCCCGTAGATCCACCTTATTCGACACTTCAATTCCGTAATCATTCAACAATTTCTTCGCATCTTCCTCAATACCAACTCCAACAAACCTATAATCGTCGTTATTGAGGAAATTTCGGAATCGCCAGGGGATACTGGGGGCGTGGATGATTTGGTAGATCAGACATGATTTTCCGACGCAGAGTTGGAGTGTTGCGACGGGGTTTTGTCCGGGGCGCCATTCAATGTCGATTCCGACGATTAAGCGGTGGAGACGGGACTGGTTGGAGGCTTCGGTGTTGTCGATCCATGAACATACCTTGGCGGGATCACGAGTGACGAGGGTTTCGATTTCTTTATCGTTTATAAAGACATCGTAGAGTTTGTGACTGTTGAAAGTCAATTGGTGGTCTCTGATCTTCACATTCATGGCGGAAAAAGCAAAGAAAAAAATGGTGGAAGAGTTTGTGACTGTTGAAAGTCAATTAGTGGTCTCTGGTTGTGAATTTTGGGACTGAAGAAACTAAATTAGCGTCGGATTAAAGCCAATTAAATGTGAAGTTTAGGAATTGCAACCGTACTCTGTTTTCACCAAAGACTTGTTTGGTTGCTCATATTCCATCTCATAATTTCTTTATATTTTCTTTGCAAATTTAGTTATTTATTATCAAAAATAAATTTTTTATCTTATTTAACTTAAATATTTTTATTTATGCATTGCCATAAATCGATTTGATTTTTGCACACACTTACTGATAAGTGTTGCTTTGACAGAAAATATGTTTATTAAGAAATTAGTAATACAATATTTCATCCGTTCTTTTTTAATTGTCATAATATTTTTTTTGAGAATCAAACGATAAATTTTGATTAACATTTTGAGATGTATTTTTTAATCATATTAAAATGCAATTTAATAGTACTTTTCATTTAATTTTTCAATATCTAAATTTTTATTTCAAAAATAGAATTAATGTAATATGTTTAGCTTTTAAATTTAGTTAAATTGACTCCCAAAAAATGTAATATGACAATCAACTATTAAAAAATATATATAAAAGAATAATTTGTATGACATATTTCTTCCGATCCAAATTATGTAATGTTATTCGATTTAATATGGAGTTTAATAAAGAAAGAAATTCTTTAATTACTTGTAATATGTTTTTTTATTCATTTTTTTCTGACGAACAATGACAAGTTTCTTAAAGTATTAATTGTTTTATTATTCTATATTATATTAAACTTATATTGTTACTTACTATTTAAAAGTAGTATAAAATAATCTAAATATATCATATCTTTTACTGTACAAAATAAAAAAAGACTAACCACATATTTTTAAATAATTAAAAGTTAAATATGATGATTATCAATGACATGTGGCAACACATGGAGACCTGCAAGAGCACAACTTGCCAGTAGGAGTGTTCATAATTCCATTTAGGTCGGTTATTGATTAAATTTCAAAATAAATTAATTTAATCGGTTTTAATTTTTTAAAATCAAATTAAATCAAACAAAATAAAACGTCGATTTGATTCAATTTTTGGGTTTTTTTTATTTGAAAATAATAAATTTATTGAAGGCATGCGCATCTCGATAGACACAAATACCTAGTACATGAACAATCCACGTGATAACTACTATGGATTCAATTCATCAATACTAGAGTTATTATTACACAAAAAAAGTGTTTTAGATAAGTAATACTAAAGTCATTAAATAACAAAAATCAAAAGATCAAATCTTTATAGCAAAAAAATAACCCCAAACTTAACAATTGAGGAACTATCCAGGGGAGAGGTACAAGAAAATTATATAACAAAATTTAAGTATTGGGTTAGAAAAAATGTAAAGTTAAATACTTAAGTTAATTAAAATTTAATAAATATTTTTATTTTATTTATGAATAATATATAATAATTATGAAATTTATATATATAATTTTTTGATTCGATTTGGTTAATTTTGCGATTCATTTTTAGTAAAATCAAAATCAAATCAAATAATATCGATTTTCAAAATTTAAAACCAAATCCAATCAAAATAAATATCAATTTAATTCGAATTGCGTTTCACTTTGATTTTTTAATCATAACCATGAACAACCCTACATCATGCCACACAGTGATACTTGTCATTCAAATGACAAGTGATGTATACATTGACTTATATATTCTTTATGTTTTCTCCGGGTGTTGACAACAATATAAGTTGTGGTGTAGTGACGAGACTGTTTCACTCTTAATTAGAAGTTTCAAATTCGAACCTGAATATGAAAATAATTCTATTAGAAGCGTCACCCTCAAATAGATCCTACAGTGTATATTTCAAACTTAGTCAATACTCCAATACGAAATCTAAACACCAAATGGGAACAAAAGGGAAAAAAAAGGTGTTCACATGATTTATTGTGTGAGAATAGTTGCATGGCACGAGGTGTATATCTCTGTATATTCATGTATATTGCATAGATACACATAGGGAAAATGGATACAAAGTATATTCACGTGCACTTAACTGTGCATACTTGTCGATGTTCAACTTTGAATCCCTGGTTGTTTTTTTCTTCTTTCTCAAGTCCCAAAATTTATGAAGTCTTGGTTTTGTAGTAGATCAATTTCTTGTCATATCACCAAGCCATTTTAATTGGAAAAATTATATAATTAGATACACTTTATTATAGTATATGCTAATACTATTTATATTTTCAAAATATTATGTATTTTATCATAATTTAAGTATTTTCTATCATATATTGAGAAAAATATATTTAGATACTTGTATTTTGCTACTAGATATATTAAAATAGGAAGAAAGGAGAGCGAGATGGGGAGGGAGACAAGTGAGATTCGTTATGTTTTCCAGATACATGTGAATTCACTTGGATACAATCTATCTAGAACAAATTACACCTAATTTTGATCCTTGTATTTTGAGATACATGTATCTGAACGTATCTGGACACACCAAAATCTGATAAAATACGTAATATTGCAGATTAGAGTGCATTTAAATAATTAACTGAGATTTATATAAAAAAGAATTATTTTATTAAATAATGACACCATGCTCTTATTGCAGCCCACTCTATTGAATCGTTTGCTTTATTTTTGGTACTAACAACTAAGTTGTTTTTCCGAACTTACTGCGTCAAAAATTAAATCACAAGTTTCTGATAAAAAAAAAGAAGCTATTAGCTACTAGAAATATTTTGGAATTTGAATTGAAGTGTTTCCCAGTACATTTACTGAATTTATATTGTAATTTGTAAATATAATCACAAACTCCATAACTAAAATAACAATCCTTAAACTCAGCTTTCTACAAATTTTTAATGCTTTCTTTCTGCACTATTTATATATATTAAGGACCAATTTATACGAATGCTATTATTTCCTAAATTTCTCTCCATTATTATTAACGATTAGGCCTTTTAAACCTTAAAAAGGTATAGTTAAATTTGTATACATAGTTTAAGTACACATAAATTGAATTGTCCAAAATAAACCAGTAATTAAGCAATATGAATTGAAATATAAATGATTCATCCAACGCCCTATACACTATCCTTCTTAATTAAAAGAATTCAAAAGAACAAAGTTTTTTTTTTCCATTCGGTGTTCGTTATTTATACTGGATCCCAATTAAATTTGGATTCGCATCGAAAAGTCTCATATTGAAGGGGGTAAAAGTCCCACATTGGAGGGTAAAACGCGCCCTAACAAAGGATTTTGTACCCAAGGGGACTCGAACCCAAGACCTTTGATCAAGGATGAAGGAGTATTTACCACCCACAACAATCTTTGCGTATTGAACAATTTTTGTTTCTCCTTTTGTCCTAATTAAGCATCAATGTCAATTTTGTAGGTTCTTTTGATAGAGACGAATTCAAAATTTAATATTTATAAATTTTTATAGAGATTAGGGATTGGACTGATTATTGATCCGTTCATAAAAGATTGAATTGTTATGTAGCCTAAATTAACTAATAAAAAATTATATCAAAAATTATTTTTTTTACTTAATATGTTATATATAGTTATAATAAAAAAAGTTTATTAGCTACAAAAAATTACTCCATAAAGGAACCAACAAAGAAATTAAAATTTTATAAGAATTGAATAAACTGAATTATAACCCATTTTTATATAGAAAGTACACAAATTTTATCCTTATTTTTATGAATTAAAAAAATTATTTTCGATAAATTTAATTAAACAAAACTAAGGTCTAAATTCAGATGAGCCCTTTTTATTTCTCTCTCTTCCCATTTTTGAGTCTTCATCTCTAATATATTTGACTGTAGAAAAAAAGAAGTAAATCCACTTCCATAAAATTCTCTGCTTAAGTAAGAAAACAAATAAACAACTTGAAGAGAGTTAACAATTTTGATTAAAATATATATTTTTAAAAAGTTGACAACTTGCAATAGAATGAATATTTTAAATGAATATGCCAAATTTTCAGCAGCCATATTAGGAACAAGACAAAAGTATTTGGTATAAAATAACCTAACATTGCATTAAAATAATCTATGAAAGTACATCAAGCTATTTCAAATGTTGCTGCAACATATGAAATCATTATTCATTATCTTCCCAACATAATAATATAGTATAATATAAATAACCCCAACCCCTCTCAAGACCCACCACACTTTCACTTCAAGTTATGTTATGACAAAAGTGAAAAGGAGATATTTTTTGTTATCTTTATTAAAGAGGTATTAGTATATAGCATGTGGAAGCTCCACAAGTATGTGTCTACAAAATCTAGTATACTATGTTTGTTCAAATTTTAGTTGGAAGAAAATATAATATAGTTTTACTTATGTGTTGATTTCATGTTTGGTGTATTCTCATTACTAGAAATAAAATGTTTCCTTGCTGTGAATCAATAAAAAAATATGTGTTATAAAATATAATTTTTTTCTATTTAATTTTATCAAATAAATTCACTAGAAAAATACATGGTGAGAAGCAGATTTTCACTGAAATAAGAAAAAGTTTTCTAATTTTTTCAGATGAAACAGTTAGTATTTCTTCAGAAAGTAAATTTTTTATGATCCGATAAAGAATCAAACATATTTAAATAGTCTTGTTATTTCATATTTCCTTGAAAAATGGGTTCAACCTACAGATTTCGTTTAGAATATTTTAAAGACGACATGAGTTTTTAAGAAACTTCGTCTTAATCAATCAAAATTCAACTAAGGAGAAACGAAAAGGGATAGTGATTTGTATAATATAATTTCTATTTTTTTGTATTTCCTCCCTTTTTTTCTATTTATATTTATTCATCGTCGCTTTCATTGAATTTCATGTTCTAACCACAAAATTTTCTATTTTATTGATTTTTGAAATATAAAATTCGAGTATTTTTGAAAGAAATTAAATTTATTTATCCCAATTTTCTTTTTTCAAAATAAATTTAATTAAAATATTTATAAAAAATAGTCATAAAATATTTTTAATAAAAACTATAATAAAAGAGTAGCAATCGACTTAATAACTAGTGCCTTATGAGTTGACAAAATTGTTGCAATAATGTAACAAATCATTACATATACTTATCTAAAAATCTCTAGGAAAACATAACAATCTTTAGAGGGATCTTTAAAGAAGCATGCCAAGTTAATTGTCACTTCATGAAAATATGTTGCTTTCATATGTTCGATTTGGTTAAAGTTATGCATATATTAAAATTAAAGGTTATGAAAATGCTAGAAATGTAAAAATTAGTTATAAATAATTATTTATATATTCGTTATTTTTTCTCTATTCTAAGTAAAATAATATCCCAACATGATACAAGAAAGAAATTCTAGGTCCTTAAAGTAAGGGACTGTTGACAATATGCAGTATTTCTTTCATCTGCTTTTACTTATCTATTATATTAAAAATATATGTTTATTTTTAGTTGTTGAGTCTAGAAATAAAATATAATTTATCATTTAATTTCTATTTTATTCTTATTATTAATTAATTATAATTATTTCTCAATGTATTGAATTTATTATATTTAAAAGGTAAAAGTAAAATTATCATTTCATTTATTGCTTTTTAAAGAGTGTTCACTTTTTGATAAATTTTCTTAAAACATACATAAAATTTGAGCAAAAATTACAGAGTTCGTGTGACCCATAACTTATAAGCTAGCTTCATCCCTGCATATATAAGCAATAATTAAGGAAGAGATATAATTAAGGTTAACATCACTATGTGGGGAAACAATAGATGAAAATATGATTAAAGTACAAATGCCTTTTTACTAATTAACCAAAATCAACTAATTGTTTAATTACTAAACAGAAAATTACTGCACTTGGTAGACTAATTAGTGGGCATGCAGGCTTTCAATATATTATTGGAGTTGTGGTCCATTTTAATCATCCCAAGTCTCTCACATAAATATCTAAGCATAATTTAATAAATATCTAAGCATAATTTTAAGAATCTTCCATGATGTTTATATATGTCTTTAATTAGCTACTTTCCTGAAAGAGGAAATCACGATTTTTATTTCTGTGTTATTGCATAATTCTAGTTTTAATCTTTGTATTATTTGATTATGCATATTTAATCTTCAATTATTTGAAATATGCGGTTTTGATTCTTGAAGTTAACAAAAGTTAATTATTTAACAAAATGATTATTTATCATATATAGAATATGTTTTTCTTGTTATCTTTGCAAAATAAAAGATTTTTTAGGCATGAATGATAAAATTAATAACTTAAGTTATATCCTCATCGTTCCTCGTAAAAAACGAATGTAACATTTAAATTTGATAAACGATTTAAATCTTTTGCTTATGATTTAAAAAAGAAGAGAGGAAATCTACTCGTTGATTTTATATTAAATGAACGGTCGTACCATGATAACGTGGGCCTTATGACTAGGGGATATCAATGATATTATATTGATGATAATCATCCTATTGGTTTTTATATTTTAATAAAGTGTTTTCTTTTCCATCCAATAAATTCCCTTTGTTATGCAGAATATATTCCCTAATTCTTTTACAAAATGAGGCAATTATTGGGGAGAAAGTTCTTGAAACGTTTTTTTCTATTACTCACTCTATCTCAAATTATAATTTTTAAAAATAGTTATCTTAAGTTATTTTTTATTTTAAAAGTTTTTAAAAAATATTATTTTTTTCATTTTATCTTTAATAGTAATTATTTTTAATGATTACAAATACCTGATCAAGTATGAGGCGATATTATGATTAGTCAAATACCATGATGGATAAAACAATTTAAAATTCCTCCTAATTAATATTTTTTTAAAAGCGTGCAAAAAAATTATGATAAATAATTTGAGAATAAGAATGAAATACTATTTTTTATAATTATAAGTTATATAATATTTGTATACTTTGTTTAATTAGTTTTTAAAAATAATTATTATTAGAAATATTTTTCAAAAATTAATTTTGGAAAGTAGTAATTTATACTTGACGAATTAATTTCGAAAACACTTTTGCATTTGATAAATATCCAAAAGTGTTTCTTGAGAAAATTGTTTTTCTAACTTCTCTAACTCTCTACTGTGTCTAAACAGTTAAGGATTTGTTTGGCTATAAATATTATTCTCCTTTTTTAAAAAAAAATATTTTTTATTTTATTTGAAAATTACTGGTCATAAAATTTTCAAATTCAACTTGAAGTTATATTTAAATATATTCAATCAGGAACATTATTTCAAATATTCTTTACAAAATGAATAACCATACACAACTTCTATTTTCAATTCCAACTTCATAAATTTTAAATAAAGTTAAGAATATTCAAAATCTATGACCAAATACCAGCTTATTTTGTTTATAAAAAATAGGCCAACAACATCAACTCCCTAAAATAAATATTCTACTTTTAACAAAAACTAATTTTAAATTCTCACGAACTTGACCAAAGAAGCTACTTAATTAGCTTGGGGCCTTAAGAAAATACAATTTATTTGGGAGAAACAAAAAGAAAAAATTATGCTCTATATCTATTGAGACAAAATATTTATGTCGTGTACTATTATTTTGTCTTTTTTCTACCTTCTTGCTTCTTGCCTCCTATTCTCTCTCTTTGCAACTGGACTCTCTTCCGAGAGAGGAAGCTTTCGGACCATCTTTTCCAGTCCAATATAAATATCATGCTACAAATATAGAAGTCGATTGGTTGATTCAAATTGAAATTGTCAAGTCATTCACAATTATAGTTAAAATAAAATATTATTTTGATCAAACCGCCTAATTTGCTTTGTTTATTAATTTAATTATAGAGCATATCTCATTATAAAATTTATCGATTAGAATTTTATTTTATTTTCATTATACTTATTTTTATTTTATTTAATTAATTGAACCTTCAAACTATATATTACTCTTGTGAATTCTCATGTTTTCTTATTTTTTCTACAAACATGAGGATTCTAGATTAATTACTCATCTCAGGTTTTCTTTAATTAAAAGTTATTTAAATTTTTTCATTTTTTTTCTATAAATAGAATCAAGAGGTCTTTTATTGAAGATGGGATCACGTGAAGGTCATGTGCTACTCTAACAAAATTAGGAACTTAACTAATTATTGTTATACAAGTTAGTTAGAATAGTTAATCATAAGAGATGATTTAGTTAGAACTCTATATAGCTATATAATACTCATTTGTACAGATATGAAAATTAAAGTTCATCTCTACTCAACTCTCAATTCTGACTAGAATTTTCTTCTGCATTACAATTCATCTAGAATAGATGGCAATTTCAACATGGTATCAGAGCTAACAATCATGAATATGACTTTGATTTACAGAAGTTAGAGTAGATAATTCACTGAACTCAGCTAAGGAATAGATCAAAGAAGAAGTGCAACAATGGCAGTTGTTCCAGATAATACACTGCCAGAGAAGTTGAGTCACATCATCCACTGTTTCTGCAGTCTAATGATAATTCAAGAACGATACTGATTTCGATCCAGATTACTGGATCGGAGAATTACACCATCTAGAATCGTGCAATGCTGATAGAAATTCTAGGACTTAACAAATTAGGATTTGTCAATGGATCTTGCAAATGAGAATCATTTGGTCCAAACTTAGTCGATCTATGAAATAAGTGTAATGCGATGGTGTTTTTGTAGATTATGAACTGTGTATCATCGAAATTACTCAGTGGAATTGTCTATTCTTCAAGTGCATGTGAGATATGAAGAGATTTGAATGAGCGATTTGATAAAATTGATGAATCTAGAATCTATCAACTACATAAGTAGATACCAACGATTATAACATACTTTTCTAGGCTACGATCAATGTGGACAAAGTTTGATAGTTTGGCACAAATTCTTGGATGTAGTTGTGGCACATCGAGAGACTTTGTCGGATTCATACAACGCCAAAAATTATGACAATTTCTAATGGGACTCAACGAGACCTATGAGCAAGCAAGAGATTAGCTACTAATGATGGATTCAGTTCCCATTGTAAACAGAGCTTACTCAATGTTAATGGAAAGAAAAAATCAGATAAACATGATGTCGGTGCCAAATTTGCCTGGAAATGGAGGACAAAATGAAGTAACAACCCTAATGACTGCTAGAACTGAACAAGAAAGACACGGGCTATTTCAAAAGTTCAAAAAGAGTAGCTATAATCCTAATGCTTACTATGATTACAGCAAGATAAAAGAAAACTCATGTGGGATATGTTATAGGCTGGTGGGATATCCATCAGATTACAAGTTCAAAAAAAAATTCACACATGTTAATGCACATAATGACATAATGGAGGACAAATGGCAACCTGAAAGACAGAACCTGGTGCCTGAGAGGGTTAACAGAAGGATAATAGGTGACAAGGCTGACAGAGAAACAATACCAAAGAATGACACCTTCATCGACCCAGCTGTACCACACTTCAAACTCCAGCAATACAATAAGATCATGAAGATGTTGGATGTAGAGAATACTCCTCCAACTAAAGGACCATTAAGAGCAAATATGGCAGGTAGTATACATGCACGTACTTTTTTAGTAGATTCAATAAAAAAGGCATGAATAGTTGACTCTGGTGCATCGATCACATGACCTCTAATGTCAAATTATTGGATGAAAAGGTGGAATTGAGAGGGAAAAAGGCTAAGATAGTGCACTTGTCTATTGGTGATATTACACAGTTAACACACATAGATATATGCAAGATACTACATACAGGGCAACTTAAAAATATTTTGTTCATCTCTGACTTAAAATTTAACTTGCTATCAGTGTCTAAAATTACTAAAGAGTTAAAATTTTCAGTGTCATTTTTTCTAACTTTGTTATTTTTCAGGATCTTTATAATGGGGTGGTGAAGGAGATTGGTAGAGACCAAGATGGCTTATACCTACTTCCTAGAAATCCTACTAAAGGTGATATGCACTAGTGCTTTGGACTAACTGCATCTACACAGAAGTTAGACATTCAGTTGTGGCATAGATGACTTGGACATGCATCCATTGGAGTTATACAACAAGTATTTTCTATATCACATGAAGTCTTTAAATAACAACTACATAATTGTTCTATATGTCCATTAGCTAAACACACTAGACTACCTTTTACCACTAATGCTAGTAGATCTGATGAGATATTTCAATTACTACATATTGAGTTTGAACAAGTTGATGATCACTCTAGAATCACTATTATTGATGATCACTCTAGAATTACTTGGCTTTATCTGCTTAAATTCAAAAGTAATGTAATAGTGATATCGAGAAACTTCATTCAACTTGTTCAAACTCAGTTTGAAAGATCTATTAAAATTATTAAAATTGATAATAAGACAGAGTTTGTTAATGAAGGATGTGCTTCCTTATTCAATTCTCCTGGGATTATCTGTCAGAAAACCTGTGTATACAATTTCCAATAAAATGGTATTTGCAGAAAATAACATAGACATATGTTAGAGATTGTCAAAAGATCCATACCACAGATGATGTGATAAACAAGCTACCTTCTAGTGTCCTCAAAGGATCGTCTCCTTATGATGTATTCCATAAGAAAAAGCCTAGTCTCACTGATCTAAGAACTCTCTAATGTTTATGATTTACCGAATGGATGAATCTTTATGATAAGTTTGAGGCCATGTCTATACCGGCTGTGATAATGGGATACTCAGAAGTTACTAAAGGCTATGTTCTATATGATCTTGCTAAACACAGTTTCTTTGTGAACAGAGATGTCATTTTTCAAAGAATGTGTCTTTCCCTTCAAGGACAAAGAGACAATTGATCCTTTATTTGTTCCACACTCTTATATACCCTCTAATTCTTCTCTTGATATTCCTACACCATCTGATTCTCCTTATGTTGTACTTGTTATTGAACCTCTTGTCCCTCCTACTAACAGTATTGTTGTATCTATTTCTATTCCTGCTTTTTCTACTCTTGAGATAAGGAGATCTATCAGAACCAAAAAAGCTCATTTATGGCTTATTGATTATCAAACTCCTCTTCCAGACCATAAATCCTCTCTACCACATTCTATTAGCCACTCTATATACTATATTTATTTAAAACCTCAGCATAAATACTATCTCACTTGTTTTTCAGTCTTAGTAGAGATTAAATCCTTTCTTGAAGCTTCCAAAGATAGTAGATAGGTTGATGCAATGAAGGCAAAAACTCAGGCCTTTGATGTCAACAAGATTTGGGAGTTGGTTCCTCTACCCCAAGGCAAAGTTCCTATTAATTCTAAATGGATTTACAAGATAAAACTCAAAGCCAATGGTGGTGTTGAAAGTCTCAAGGCATACTTGGTTGCCAAAGGATACAATCAAAAAGAAGGCTCAGACTAGGGGGAAATCTTCTCCCCAGTTGTGAAGATTGTGACTGTGAGATCAGATATTTCTCTTGCTGCTGCTGTAGGATGGCCCATACACCAACTAGATGTACATAATATTTTTCTTCATGGTGATTTATTTGATGAAGTCTATATACACCTTCTTAAGGTCTTCACAAGCCAGGGGGAGTCTACTAGCAAGGTATGCTGACTTATGAAGTCCCTCTATAGATTGAAGCAAGCAAGCAGGCAGTGGAATATGAAGTTAACAGAGGCTCTTGTTCAGCAGGGATTTACTCAGAGTGTGTTGGATTACTCTTTGTTTACTATGATGAAAGGAGACAATATTGTGATAATCCTTGTCTATGTGGATGATATGCTGGTAACAGAAAATAGCCTAACACATATCCAACAAACCAAGGAATCACTTTACCAAACTTTTAAGCTCAAAGATTTAGGGGAACTGAAATATTTTTTGGGAATTGAATTCAATAGATCTGACAAAGGAATTCTTATGAACCAAAGAAAATATACACTTGGGCTTATCTCAGAATTGGGCTTAGTGTAGGAAAGTCAAGCTGGACATCCTTGGAGTGCAATCACAAATATACTACCACAGAGCTTGATAAAGTGATTGGTGAATCACAAGATGATGTGCTAGTTGACAAAGACAAGTATCAAGACTGATAGAAAAACTATTATATTTTACCATTACCAGGTTGGACATTGCATTTGCAGTCTAAACACTGGGTCAGTTCTTGCAAGAACCAAAAAGGTCACATTGGAAAGTTGCTTTGAGAATGAGATACATAAAAAGAGAACCAGGACTTGGAATACTTATGAGCATCAAAAGGAGAAACAAGTTGACAACATAGTGTGATGCAGGTTGTGCATCATGCCCAAACATAAGGAAGTCAGTGACAAAATTTCTTATTAAACATGGAGATTCATTAATTTTGTGAAAATCAAAGAAGCAGAATACTGTATCTTGTTCATCTGCAGAATCTGAATATAAGAGTATGGCCACAGTCGTGTCAGAGTTAGTATGGCTTGTGGGACTGTTTAAAGAATTGGGAACAGAAGTATAAGTACCCATTGATCTTTACTGTGATAACAAGGTTGCTTTGCAAATAGCATCAAACCCATTGTATCATGAAAGGAACAAGCATATTGAAATCGATTGTCATTTTATACGAGAGAAAATTCAACAAGAAATGATAAGAACCTTGCATATTGGTTCGAATGAACAACTGACAGATATTCTAACAAAAGGATTGCCTAGAACAAAACACAAGTACTTAATGTCCAAGCTGGGAGTGTTGAACATCTTCACACATGCCAGCTTGAGAGGGAGTATTGAAGATGAGGTCACGTGAAGACCATGTGCTACTCTAACAGAATTAGAGACTTAACTAATTATTGTTATACAAGTTAGTTAGGATAGTTAATTCTAAGAGATGACTTAGTTAAAACTCTATATAGCTGTGTAGTACTCATTTGTTTATATATGAAAATTAGAGTTCATCTCTACTCAACTCTTAATTCTCCCTAGAATTTTCTTTTGCATTATAATTCATCTAGAATAAATGATAATTTCAACATCTTTATTTTCACTTTTTTTCTTAGTGATTTAGAATAGAATAAATAATCAAATAGAAGAGAATGTATAGGAATATAATTCTCAAAATTAGAAGATCTTGTGTTGGTTTGATGTATTCCTAATAGGATTCGAATTCAGGTGGAGAAATTTTTTATTTATTTTTTCATGTTGTGCAACACTAGATCAAAGTAAGTAAGGTATATGAAAAAAACGTATTTAATAATGAAAGTGATCAAAGATATTCATTTTTTCATATTCGATTTACTCCATATTTGTGTTAAGTACCTTTATATACTATTATACAAGATTAATACATTATATATAGTATTTCCCTCCCAAATATAATATACATATATTTAAATTATATTGCATAATATTTTTAGGGATAATGCATAATTACCCCCTAAACTATAATCAAAATTTCATCGACACAACTTGACTTAACTAAGGTCCTATTACCCCCTAAATTATTTTAAATTAAAATAAATACACCCTAAAAGCTGATGTGCCACATATAGTGTACACACTCTCTTGAAGACAGTGATGAGTGAAAAAAATTGGACACATATCATTTTCTAATTGGTAACTTTATAATTAGTTCGTACACATAATTATTGATATTAAAACTTATATATATTTAATTATTTTTATTTCTTTTTATGTAAAATATTTATTTTAACTTCTTCCTCACTTAAAACTTTTTTTTTAATTTCTTATTTTTTCACTTTTAATTATTTTTAAAAACTTATATGGATATGTTTTTTTAAAAATAACTAAAAAGTGTCCTTTAATTTTAATATTTTATTTGTTTTTTTCCACTTAGTTTGATGTTCATTCAAAATTAACTTAATTTAAATACAAGACATTTAAAATTAAATTTGTAATCAAATAAAAAAGAAAGACAAAGAAAATAAAAAGAGCAAATAAAATCAATAGAAAAATAAAAGAGAAAAGACAACAATAAAGGTAAAAAATAAAAAAAAAGGTTTAAATTCAAAGATTTTTTAAAAATAAAATTATGTGTATTAACTTAATTTAAATACAAGATAAAGAAAATAAAAGATTTAAATTTTTTATTTTTTTAAAAAAATAAAAATAAAAATTTGGTGATATGGTAGCATGTGTGTACAAACACAACCAACTTACTTGATTAAAAATGCCACATCAACACAAAAAGTGTATGAAAATGCAAAAAAATAAGTTTTGGGGAAGGGTAGGTATGAAACCATAATTAAATTAAAGTATATTGATGAAATTTCGATCATAATTCGAGGTAGTTATGCATTATTCCATATTTTTATATCACAAAGTACATTTAATTTTTTTTTTTCACACCCCCCAAACCCCCCAAAAAAAAAAGAAAGAAAAAGGCAAATGGCAAAAAGAGGCAAGGTGAAAATTTCTACGCTAACAAAGAAAAAGTGAAGATGAGCTGTGAACAACTCAAAGCTACCAAATAGTACTCCCTAGTGTCAATTTAGCAAAAAACAAAAACTTTTTTCTCTTAAAATAAGTGTCAATTCAAGATAAGTAATAATAATAATAATATATACTCCCTTCGTACCATTTTAGTTATCATGTTACGCTTTTTTAAAGTTAATTTAACTAATTTTTAAAGTTAAATTATATTACTTTAACTCAATATTATAAAATAAAAATTGAAATATTCAAAAACTATACGAAAAGTATTATAAGTTATAACTTTTTTTATATTAATATGATAAAATATTATATCTTAAAATGTTAGTCAAAGTTTATATAGTTTGACTCTCAAAAAGGAAATCATGACAACTAAAATAGAACGAAAGATATATATATATATATATATATATTAGCTCTTTGTATGCTAAATAGTGATAATATCTGCATATATTCTATTTTTTCAAATCTTACTTAATGGGATTTCATTGAATATATTATTGATATTGTTATTAAATTTGATATTCAGAACATTTATTTTGAGATGGAAAAAAACGGTGCGTATGACAATATCCCTACATGAACATTGTCCATTTAGTAAATTGGGAAAATTTGAGGAGTAATGGGGCTGTGACTGGTCACTGTGTTATTGTATCCGTATCTAAAATCACCCATAAAAAGTCACCCCATCAACTTGCACAGTGTTGTGTGAGAGAGAGAGGCTGCTACTAATAGCATTGGCATTTCTATTTTTGCATTTTGCTTGAACTCTCAAAGCTCCTCTCTTTTTCCTCTCACTCATCAAGAACCCCACCCCCCCACCCCAAAAAAGAAAATAAAAAAATTCCCACCATGAAAGAAGGTATGCTCAGAAAAATATCTCAAGAATTCAAGAAAAAGATACAATTTTTGTGCTACATTTTTGTGGGGTTTTTAGTTTTGGCCAGTTTGTAACAGTTTTGCTTATGTTCTTTTTTCTTTGTTCCTTTAGTTGTTTAATCTTGAGGGTTTTAATGTTTGTTGGTAAGTTAAGAGAATCCAATTTCATGTATTCTTTATGGTGTTTAATCAATGGGGAATGTAGATTGTTTAATTTGTAATTTCAAAGCTCCTCCTTTTTCTGCATATTTATATTTCTGGTTTCCTGGTTTGCTGTTCGTCTCTTACTGTTATTTTTTTTTGTTTTCGGAATGCTTTGTCATGCTTTCTTAGTATTTTGACATGATTTTTTCACTTTCGTTATTTGTTTTTTGATATGATTTTCCTTGAAGTGAGGGTTTGTCGAAAACAATTTCTCTAACTAAGATAGGGGTAAGTTATGTGTATACTCTAGCCTCTCGAGACCCCACTTGTATGATTACATTGGATATGTTGTTAGTTTGCTATTTGATGGACGATTTAATGGATGTTTCTCTTTTGCTTCCTTTGGCTCATGTTTTAACATTGGAAACAAAATAGGCTCATTATTTGAGCAATAATATCTGTATTATGGAAAAAAAGGGAACAAATTCAGATTCTCAATTGTCACAATATCTTATGTGTGTTTCCAGCAATTGATTTTCTTGGTTTACACTTTTGCTTGGTTTGATACTCCAATATAAAATTCTTGGATTTTCTGTTCTCATGGAATTTTTGATAGCTTTTTTAGTACTACTTTTTTTTTTCTTCACAAAATGTGATTACTGATTTTCATGCTTTGTAAAACTTCTTGTAGAAATTAGGTAATAAGATGGTGGCAGAAACATGGGAGGAAGACCTGTTGTGTTAGATTCTGTTGTGAAGGTATCAAAAAGAAAATCATAGGGTCACCTAGTAGTTAAGTTCACCATGTCAAGGCAAGCTCATCTTCCGCCTCGCTGCCCATTTCAGAAGAAACCACTAACTTTCCCCGTTCAAGACCCTTTTAGCCCACCACCACACCAACATAACCCGTTGCCTCCTCGACATCAAAAATCTATTTCCCAAAGCTTTATCTTAGAAGAGCAGCCTGCATGGCTTGATGAGCTGCTGAATGATTCGGGCTCAAATTCTAGTGGCATATTGCATAGGAGATCAGCTAGTGATTCTTTGACACTTTTAGATGGTCTTGTTTCATTGGAAGGCTTTGATAAGTTTGACGAAACTGAATCCAATGCTTCTTGTGAATCGGATAGTAGTTCAAAGACTAATTGTATCTATGGTCCTAATTCGCCCCGTGGAAAGAGCAATATAACCTTTGCAGAGAATGCTATAGTTTCAGCATTATCAGAATATGTGTCTCCAAACCCTTTACAATATTTAGATAGGTGTATTTCTGTATCTGGAGCTGCACAATCGGAGTCAGTGGTAAATGCTTCTGGTGCAGCTGATGATGTCAGTGCTGAGGCAAAGCCAATGAAACGGTTAGATTCCATACTCTTATGTTTACTTCCAAGATTATTCATCATAGTCGGCAATGTATTATCTACATCTGCTTTTCACTTGATAATTGTGTTCATATTCCGTGGTAGAGCAACATCATTGCGAAAATGTTTCCTGAATATATGGAGGCATGCATCTTATCTCCCTAGATAACGGCTAATTTTCTAGTCTATTCCTTTTGTATGGTGGCAGGATCTCTTGGTATTGTCTTTTGATACGAACTCTAGCTTGCTAATTGTTCAGGAAATAAAAACTACCATTAGTATGAACTGGGAACTTATAAAGATATCATGGCAGTTTGTTTAAATGGAAACCATACACTATTAGTTCTCATTGACTTAGCTCATATGAGTAGTTTCGTATTTCTAGAGAAAACAATAATAGACACATTTTGTTTTAGTGATCTTCCCGTGTGTAATTTGCTCTACATGGTCAACTGACATTCTCCTGCAAAAGGACCTTTTGACTTGTAATTATGCACTTATGGTTTCAGTACAATCCATGTACTGTTTCGTGCATCATGAAGTGTTGATACAGTTACCAGTTTCGAAAAATATTGTCTATTTAATAAAGAATGTTGCCTTTGAATTTCATGAAACTAGGTATAAAATGTCAATTTGCAAATGTTAGCTTTGTGAGCCAAGTGGTTCCTGGATTTTACCGTCCTATTAAAAGTGATGCCCTATTGGTTTCTTCTATATCTTAAGAGAATTTCCATTTTGCTACTCAAATTGCTGAAATGCTTCTTATTCGCTTAGACATGTGGCCTAGAAAAGCTTCTATGACCTTTTAACAACTATTTAATAGTTAAATCTCTTGCATTATTGGAAATTGATGACCCTATTAGGTGCTGAAAAGAAGGTTTGTCCTGTTGTTCAGTTTTCAAGAATGGTCTTGACAAACTCTTCTCAGTGGAATGAAAATACTATAAAATTTTGCATAAATATCTCTCTCAGTTCCTTTCAGCGCGTGACTAACGTGTCTCTGCTCAATTCTTGTTAATTGGTTGATTAAGTCGGTGAATTCACTTGAAAGTTTAATTGTTAGTAGTTAGATCGTCTATGCTATCAAAACCCATTGAGAACTGTCCAGTCACCTGTAATTCTAAGCCCAAAATTGCGCATGTTCCTAATTACTACTGCTACTAAGGATAGAGTTAACAATGCAATTGTCTGGGGTATGTGGGGATTTGTGAAAAGCAGCATCTTATGAAATTCATGACCAATTGTATCCCAACATACTGGTAGGTAACAGATGAGTTTCCATTTCAAAAGATAAACAGATGATATTGCTTTGATGTTGTATTATCTTTATTCCATCTATTATTCCTATTATTTTCCGTCAAACTTTACTTAGAAGTTGTCCCAACTATTTTTCTTTATAAACTATTCTCAATTTTTATTTAATATGAATTAATAAAAACTCTTATACTAATAACATTGCAAGCACGCTTAGGCCTTAAGAGTGTGCTCTTGTTCCATATTATTTTCAAGACTCACATATCAGGAGGATTTATTTCATTCTGAGACGATTGTTTTCTCGAGAAGAGTACAACGCTTGACAACTATTTTGGAATTTGTACACAGGCATCCTGGACAGAGGTCGAGATTCCGTAAACTTCAATATATAGCTGAACTAGAGAGAACTGTCAACACATATGAGGTACTTTGCTACTTACTGTTACATCAATGTGACTTTTAAAGAATTTACTGAATTCATCATGAATATACGTGTTGAGCTTCCCGTGTAACACTACAGCTGAACATTAAAGAATTGCAGAGACAAAATGTTTCAACTTTCCTTGTAAAAATGAAGTTTCCATGGCTACTTGTCAATTGTTGATTAATCACATTGAGATTGACTTGAGCGAAAACCATGCTATGAATAAAATAATGTGTTCATGAGTTTGGACTTTTAGAATCCTAAAGTTAATGCCTTTGCTGTCTGCGGAGAATACACTGTTCAAAATGCAATAATCATTGTTGACCCAAATACTATTATCAAATCAAATAGTTTCGTAATAATTGAGATTGTTTCAAATCTTAGGGATCGTTTGGTTGGGGAACAAGTTATCTCGGGATAACTTATCCCGCGATTTTATCCCAAGCAAACATGGAATAAACTCATCCTAAAATTTATCCCGAGATTAGTTATCTCTTATCCCTCGTACCAAACGAACCCTTAGCTGATAACATTACTGTGTGGGTTAGAGACTGTTCATATCGCAACAATCTTTGGTATCCCAAATGCTAGACAAAGTACTTTCAAATGAACAGTTGTGCTTTTGCAAGCAAAACAATATTTGGTGTTGCAGACAAAGTAATATGGTGCTCAACTTCATTCGTTTTCAATACAGGCTATAGAGTCAGATTTAACTGCCAAAGTTGCTTCTCTACTTCAGCAACGTGTTACTTTATCAATGGAGAATAGAGAGCTAAAGCAACAGATGCTCAGACTTCAGCAAGAAAAAGTCATTATTGATGGTGAGTGGTATATCTTTAGCTCAATCAATCAATCCTTAATACTTTATTCGACAGCGAGTTCAATTAGCTACTTATAACTGCTAGTGTTTTTCTTTTTCTTTTCCCCTCATTTGGGAACAACTTAACTATGGTGGGATCAGTTACTCCATATTATTGTGAAGGCAACCAATTAACTGCTTTGGACTTGTCTTCTTTCCTATTTGCCTCGATCGTTCATGAGTTAGCAAACTACCAAAAGTTTTGAAATTCTAACTTCTCTTTATCTGCCTACTCCGACATTGGATTGCAAAAAAATCATATCCAAATATTATGGATAGAGTAAGTTGTAGCTGCCCAGAGTCAAATATTCCATTGCAATTCTGAGCTAGTTTCATTGTATTCGTCTATCTTTATTTAACTTCATATTGGTTGATCTACCAGTGATATTCTTTTCACTTTAGTGTTATTTGTGCACTCAAAACTTTTCCTTGGTTGAGGGTTGGTAGTAGATATCTTTGATGACGTTGTAGTTTAAATAGAGCGGTGAAGCCAAGGGATATTTTCATAATCTGATTCTTTGTCGTTTTGAAACTCGATGCAGCTCAGTACAGGTCATTGAGGAAAGAATTGGAAAGATTGAAATGTTTAGCGCATTCTCGCAATGGTAAGCTGAGCACCAACTTCAGGCTGAGTTCTGCTACTGAGATAACTGGTTCGGATACAGCTTGGCAGATGCTGGACTTCAGAAAACTGGATCTCAACTAAAAGGAAGTTGATCTTGTTGGACACCTTTTCTTCATGATAATATCCTGCAGGAGCCCACTTCGATCATTTATCTAATAAATGCATCCCTTCTAGAAGTCAAGGGTTTGTTGCAACTCTTGAATTACTACAGTTTTCTGAGTAGTAGGAACGTAGGTGAAACTCCTTCAGACTCAGCGTGTAAATCCTCTTTAGAATGTAGTATGTTCCAAATAGGAACTTCTAGGATTAAGACAATAACAGTGAATATACTGTCGTAACATTTGATGACTTGACGGTATTAACAAAGGATACCTCAGTGCACAAAACATTCCTTGTTCACGTTGTATTTGGGGAAGGCCCCACCTCAAGAGGTGTGACATAGACAAGTATTAGTGACAGTTTCCTTGACTCGAATCGTGACCTATAGGTCACACTATCTTAATATGCAAGTTAAAAAACTTGGTAGTCTTTATTCAAAATCCATTATGTCTCCCACATCCCTATCTTTTATTTTTAAAATGTTATGTGGATCTTAAATTTTCAGTAGCCCCATCCATATTTTAAGGTGCAAAATATGAATACATACATCAGGACTCAGTTAAAACAGTGAAATGATTTTTCTATTGAATGCAAGGCAGTTTCTATACAGGTATACCAAAGGTTTCATTAAAAATGTAAAATATCCATAGCCAAACAAGGCACAAGGAGTTTGATAATCTTTGCAGCACATCACAAATTCCTAAATATTAACACGTGATTTCTTTTCTTTGTTGATGTAGGATAAAGATATACTGAATGTGCATATACAATTCAAGCATTATGACCATTATTACAAAATAAATCAACAGTGTCATTTGGAAACAACAATAATGAATATATATTCTGCACACTAATGTTTACACCAGGATTTCCCCAATAAACAAAGAATAATCCCAAAAGAAGATATCAACAATATCCCACTAATCCCTTAACCTCGAATTGATGCACGAGGAACAGCAGGTAATCCCAGCTCATCATAAGCCTGTGCATCACAAGTAAATGAAAAAAAAAGTCAGCATTTTAACATAATTGTTAACTTACTATGTCATACTACATTTGACTTTACCTGGTTGCCAGCTGGCATTGGTGCATGCCCTGTTGGTGCTGATGGTAGGCTAAGCTCTGCATTCAAATCGGGCTCCTTGTCTGGTTGAAGATATGAGGGGACTCCTTCGACTTCAGTATCCATGTCGGCCTCCAGAGCATCAAGCTCTGCATTAAAAGTAATAAGTTAAGAGCTCATCTGACATGCATTTTTACTTCTCTGTCTAAATGTATTGCTACTTAAGCTTACCACCCAGGAGTTCATCTTCATCAATGTCATCTGGCACACTGTAGCTTCTACCAAGAGACTCTTGAATTTCGTTGCTCACATCCATCAAGTCCATCATTTCATCTTGTAGGTTCTATGTTTTCACGTAATAATATCACAATTAGCAGCCGTGAAAGTTTCAGAAATGAACGAGGATAAATGCACAAGGTTACTAAAACATATAACCACAATGAGGAGACATACATCTATATCTTGAATCTTCACTGTCTTCATCATTCCTTTCAAGTCTTTGTTTGCGGACTTCAAAGCTGACATCTGGAGAAACAGAACCAACTTATAATGGCAAATTCAACTGTATATAAATGACTCCAATGGTTCAATTGTATCTTCAAACAACAAATGTCCAACATGGGATAAAATGGTAGTATATAAACTATAGGACGTATAAAGAAATCTGTTTTCGTGATAATTGGGTTGTCCTCCCCATCTGTAGGGACGTAGGCAGCAGGTTCCAATTAAGTTACAGAATTAGCTTTGTCTGACAAGCCTTGACTGTGCCCTGTGGGGTGCTATATAGAAGAAGATACACTTTACGGTAAATTGATAATAGCCCAAATGACTCGAAAAAACTAATAATTATTGATTACAAAGGATGACCATGAGTTTAATAGTCTAACATAGCAGCCATTCATTTCCACATATAACATTCACTTGATAAACGTATCAGTGAATCAGACTTGTGAGAGACTCCAAAATTTCGTTATCATACTCAAGTTAAAACAGTATCAATTTAACTACCATGGATTGGTAAAGAAAATAATGTTTGTATGCTTTTTGTTAAAAGAAGAGTGCTAAGCTTTGCATGCTAACACACATTAAGTATTATGAACTTCGAACACAAAAGGTCCAATGACGCTTTCAGATACTTGGAATATCAGAACTAACAATTGACAAGTTTCCTACAGGTATAGTGCATATAACAGCTTTAGGAATTAGGCAATTCATAAATGAAATGGGAGAAAACTAGATATCTGAAAAAAGCATGACTCCATAGAACATACTGTTTGCTGAGCATCTTTAATGCCCTCAGCTGCAAATGAAACTTGATCTAGGTTGTACGTCTGATTGAAGAGCATATCACGTTGGCCTTCATACCTGTTGGATATTCGAACAAAAGAGATTATGCATTGTAAACAATAGATCAACATATAAACTATAAGCTTGTCAAAAAAGCAAGAATTTTTCTCAGTTTGGAGAAAACTATGCCTAAGCAGTGCCTGAAAATATAATTTTCACCACAAACAGAAGCAAAACTTAAGAGGAATGTTGCAAGGAGAACAGAATATTCACCAACATTAGTGGGTGTGTTCTATCTACTTTTACTTCAGATACAATCCAGGTGGAGTGAATAGATTAATCACAAATAGCCTCAGAAGTCAGCCTCTCTTTTTTAAAAAATAAATAAATTTAAGTACAGTACATAGAATCAAAAAAATTCGTTGATGAGAATATTCTCATTATGAACTCGGCAGGGCTAGTGTTTTTACAAGAAATCTCTTTTTTTTAGCCGGATGCAACTCCGTGAGTATCCCAAGTAGGAACTATTATAAGGACCAGTCCTCAATTCAATCACAAGCTCTTCCAATTTCGCCTTTTTTAATAAAGTAACCACAAACTCTTTCAAGAACTAGACTTTATTTTAAAAAGCCGTTAAACACAATGTTTTCTCTCTCATATTATGGTTCATCAAGGTATCTCCACAGATGTATTTGTTTGGTGCTTTCAGCACTTTATTTGCCTGCAACATAATTTCTTTATCATCAAGAGAGAGAGAAAAGAACACTGATTAGCTGTCTTTAAATAGCTCAATTATCTCAGCAGCTAAATGTTATTTGACCTCCAACGTGACTAGACACTCATCCACAAAGCAGTCAATTTGATGCTCAACCAGCCAATTTAAAAACCACTGCACTCTTAAAAAAGGATAAGACTCACATTCTTTTTTGCTTCAAAACTCTCATTGCTCGAGCTTTTACAGCTTCCTGAGCTGGACCTGGCCGGGTCTTCTTTAGCTGTTCCTTGTAGCTTGCAAGTTCAACATCAAGCTTCTTGATTTTCTCCTCCACGGTGTCACCTCTTTTATTGATCTGTACAAATAAGAACAGATACTAAAATCAGATATCACGTGCAGAGAATTAGAAAGAGCACAATGATATAAAAATCCAACATTTCATAAAACACTACAGAATCCACTCCAGTGATCCATAATCTAGGAAAATGAAAAAACCATAGAAATCTAAACTCACTAGATTTGAAGTTTTCATATATGGGTTATCTTAGTAGCTCAATTGGTTGACTACGAACTATCACCTTATTGGCGAGAGTTCAATTCCCACCTAGTAATCCCCTACCCCTAAAAAAAAAAATTAACATTTTTTTTCCGTATATGTATTAACTACAAAATTGTCAATTAATCCAATCTCCATATCTCAAAATTCAAAACTTGCACCATACTCACTTCTTTCACTTTTACTTGTCTCGATTCGTATATGGATTTTGATCTACTATATTTTTTCATCATATTAATATGAGAAAAAGACTAATAAAACTTATAATTTTTCCGCACAGTTTTCAAACATCTAAATTTCAAATATTGAATTAATCTAATTCAATTTAGCTCCAATGGAAAATTAGTCAAATTGTATGTTGTCATTTGTTTTCATAATTGATAAATTACATAATCAAACTACATAAGCAAAGTTGACCATTGCATTGGATTAATGATGAGTTAATGTCTGTTAGGAAGAAACAACGTACCCGATCAGATGCGTCTTGAATGGAGGGAGGAGGTTCCGTTTGTTTCTTAGCACCGAAAACTCTCCTCATATTTCTAGAACCTTCTTCTTCGTCCTCGTCGGCTCTGCTACAGAGAGATTTAGGGTTTCCGATTGAATTGGGAAAGGGGAAATCGAGTACAAATGCGCGTATCTACAAATGGAAAGAGAGGAATTGTTGAATCAGAAAATAATAAGAATAAGGATTTGATTGACTTGTTCTCATTGGCGGACCCAGAAATTTTATGAAGGGGTTCAAAAAAAATTAAACACGCTAATAAAAACAAATGTGCTTATTCGGATTCGAACTCGCGAGCTGAGACAAGCTAAAGCGAAATATTGAACCCCATTTGCCACTGAGCTAGTCCTTTGGCTTATGCTCAGGGGGTTCAATGTTAAATATATACACATAAATTAAAAAATTTATCTTATATATACAGTGTAATTTTTTAACGAAAACCCCCTCAACATGCCTTGGGTCCGCCCCTAATGTTCTGGAAGAAGTTTCCAAGAAAATCAGTTTCGGTCGTTTATGAATTTTGGAATTCAATGAGGATCAACTAAATATTTACCTTTTCAACTTCACAAGGAGTTTAACAACATTAATAACATATTTGAATATTACGATTTTATTATATAAAAATCTTGTAGTAGTGTTAAACATGTAAGGTATTTTTTTTTTTTTAATATTAACGGATTGAGGTTTTTTCATAGTTCAAAATAAGTGAATTATTTAAAGTTTAAGATAAATATTTGAATTTTTTTTATTCGTGATCTTCATTTATATTTTTTAGGTGATAAATTTAAGAGAGTTAATTACTCATATTTATTGAATTATTTCTATTTTTAAGAATAATTTGATAATTACTAAAAGGGTAAAAGTGAAAAGTGATGTTTAATTTATGTCATATTTTTTTTTTCTTAATAAATGTGTGTTGCCTAACAAATTCAGTTAGTATGAAATTGAGGAAGTACAAAGTAAAAATTAAAGACTAGTTGAAAAGAAAAAAATGATGATTCTATTTGAAACAGCTTACTAGGAGAGATATATATGGTCAAAAATGAAGATATTCAAGTTAAGACAGAAGTGACCTTCGCAACGGACAAGATATGAAAAACTTGGTTGAGATAGTTGGAATATGTCGAGGAGATGCATAAATGTCCCAATGAGGATGTGTAAGAGATTGACGCTGGAGGGCTTGAAGAGAGGTAGTTTTGATATATTTTTTTTTTTTTAATATCTTATCCAGTAGTGTTTTTAATGTATATATAACTAATACAAGTTCATTTTATTCAATATTATATGTTGTATATTAACAATATCAGGCTTATTAATATATAGATAAATATGATTAAAGACAAGTGAATCTATATCTAATCTCTCTGTTTTGTCCAAATGGTTTACAATTTCAGCTCTAAATGGGGGACAAAGACAGTGTGTACTTACCTTTATCATTTATTTAATTAAAAGAGATGATGGATTTCCATTGACAAAAATAAAATAAAAATCCAATACACTTTGCATTACACAAGAAAAAATCAAATTGTTTCACTTAATTCATTAGTACTATAGATGATAACAAATGCACTTGTCCAGCTCAATGGGGGTATTTTTCTTTTCTATTTTTTTTTAAATTGTGAGACAATGTGTAATGCACTAAACGACCATATCTCTCAAAATATAAAGAATTAGATGGCTCATAACCTATCAAATTAAAGGTGTATCGCACACTAAGAAATTATTCATAGAAGAAGACATCTAATAAAGTCTTCTTATTAGTGCATATTCTCCGCAAGTGGGCTTGGAAGAGGATGACACAAAGCCTTTTTGGAAGAATTTGAACGAGGTGATGAGAGGTGTATCGCACACTAAGAAATTATTCATAGAAGAAGATTTTAATGGACACATAAGGCCTACTTCGACAGGGTATAATGATTTGCATGAAGATTTTGATTTCAGAGACAGGAATGTCGGAGGAGTCTCACTTATGAATTTTACAATAGCTTTTGGATTGATGATAGCCAATTCGAGCATCCTAAAGAAGAAGAACAATTTGATGACCTTTAGTAGTATGGTGGCTAAAACTTAGATTATTTGCTCCTTATAAAGGATGATAGAGATATTTGTAAAGATTGCAAGATTATTACGAGTGAGAACCTTACAACCCAACTTAAGCTCCCGGTGATGAATTTGGAGATTGAGAAAGAGAAAAAAAAGGAGACGGGTTGTGGAAGACCGATCAAGGATCAAATAGGTTAACTTGACTATGAGTGGTGATCAGAAAATGGGGCAGAAATTGTTAGATATAGGGGGTTGGGGCATTAGTAGTGATGTAGATAATATGTGGGATAGGACTTCTAGTTGCATTAAGGAAGAAACTAAAGAGGTGTTGGGGAACTTGAGAGGTAGATCGAGAGGACTGGTAGTAGAATGCAGATGTCCAAAGGATGAATAAGTCTATTAGTGGCTACTTTTTGAATCGGGCTACTATCATATCACTTTTTAAACTAGGCTATTATTGGGCTCTTGAATGTTTATTACGAGTCAGGCTATTATTTTGCAAATCATGCTACTACACTTAGGTTTGTCCGTCTTACAATCGGACATTTAGGCTCGTCTGCCTCACAATAGGACAATTAGACTCATCCGCCTCACGATACAACATTTAGGCTCTTCTACCTTACAATCGGACATTTAGGCTCATCCGCCTTACAATCGGACACTTAGGTTCATCTGCCTCACAATAGAACTTCTAGGGTCGTTTGCCTTACAATAGGACATTTAGGCTCGTCTACCTTAAAATTGAACATTTAGGCTTGCATCTGCCTCACAATTTGACACTTAGGTTCGTCCGCCTTACAACAAGATATTTAAGCTCGTTAGTCTTACAATAGGACATTTAGGTTCGTTCACTTAATCGACTCACAATAGGACATTTAGGCTAGCATTACCTTCTGAAAAGTTAATTGGGTTAAGCACTACCCTCTCAAGAAGTTACTAAAGGCTAAGTATTGTCCTTCAGAAGTTAATTAAGTTAAGCACTACCCCTCTACCTCAGGCTAAACATTGACTTCTAGACGCATTATGATCCCAAGAGATTTATTTAAGGCTAAGTGTGGCCTCTTCAAATTTTATTAAGGCTAAGCATTGTCTCTTAAGGATTTACATAATGATAGGTATTGTCTCTTTAAATCTACATGGGCTAAGTATTGCTTTCTCAAAACAGATACGTTTACTTATCTCACCATGTCATTATTATTTTCTAGCACCATTAATGTCCATCTCATTGATCCATATTTCTCCATATTTATTGGCTAACCATTTTATCTAGTATTATTAGAGTTTGCAAGTACGAAACATAAAACAACAAAAGGTCTTTCACCAAATGAAAGTTATTTTCGCTTTTGCTTGAGTTTTTCAATTCTTTATCCTTTTGAGTAAGTCCTATATCTATGATATTATACTCCCATCTTATCAACCTACTATTATCATTTGTATTCAAATCTTGTATCGTCAATTTGCTTTAGGAATCTCATTCATTTCTAAGTATAGAACTACATATGGATTGATTCTTGTAAAATTAGAGATATGTAGGCGATTTGAAGCTGAAATCTCGGCCACAACATTTTCACAACTTTATCTTACTTCTTCTGATTCTGAAAGAGTCATTCCCTCAGTCACACAAAATTGGCTACTGCTTGAACATTTTTCACCCGAGAATTCATTCCTCATTCTTAAGCAAAGAAAGAACAGCTGCTAAAACCCAATTTTGCCCCCCCTTCCCTTCTCTTTCACCATTTTACTCATTCGAACGTCTTTTATTGTTTGTAAGATCAAAAAGTACTATTTTAACTTATTTTTATCAAATTTTATGCTAATCAATATTATGAATATTATTTTATTATCATTATTATTATTATTATCGTTATTGTTGTTATTATTATTATTATTTTTTTTTCATTTAAAAAGTTTTTTATACTCTCGTTGGATTTATTAATTCTTTTATTATTATAAATTTTAGATAAAATATTTTAAATTTATTAGGGAAAATCATATTTATACCCCATTTTGGATAAATATTTACCCTTAGATGTCCCATTACTTTCATACCCCTTTTTATTTTAAAATGTCATAAATTTATTTTAAAATTCGCGTGCTAACGTCAGCGCCCACCCTTTAGATACCGATAGGATATCAATATACTAATGGAGTATCACAGAGGATTAAGCTCCATCCTATATAATGCCGATATGGTATCAATATACTGACAGAGTATCACAAAGAATATATTTTCTACTAATTTAAAGTGTAATAAACAAGATTGTGACTTTAATAATTTTCTCTTAATTGACCAGGAGGTCACGGGTTCAAGCCTTGGAAACAGCCTCTGGCAGAAATGCAAGGTAAGGCTGCGTACAATAGACCCTTGTGGTCGGGCCCTTCCCCGGACCCTGCGCATAGCGGGAGCTTAAATGCACCGAGCTGCCCTTTTTTTTGTTTCTTAAAAAAAGAGCCCAGTCCTATATGATACGGATAGAGTATCAATATGCTGACGGAATATCACAGAGGATTAAACTCAGTCCTATATGATACCGATATGGTATATCAATAAATCGAGTATCATAAAGAATATATTTTTCACTAATTTAGAGTTTAATCAATAAAGTTGTGACTTTAATAATTTTTTCTTATTTATTTTTTAAAAGAAGAGCCCAATCCTATATGATACCGATAGAGTTTCAATATACCGACAGAATATCACAAAAAATTAAGCTCAGTCCTATATGATACCGATATTCTATCAATATACAGACGGAGTATCACAGGGGATTAATTCATAGTAGTGATATTGACGTCGTGAAATAAGAAAGAAGAAAGTGGGGTAAGATGGTAAATAGTTTGGGCCATGGGTCCATTAAGGATAAATAATTTGGGTTGAGTCCAATTTGGGTAAATAATTTCACAATTGAGTCTATGGACATCCAAGGGGGGAGTGTTATAAATCCATTGAATTAGTGGATTATCCATATTCTCAATACATGAACTACTTACATTCATGTATGTATATTTCCTAGGTTCTATGAACTATTATGGATAAGAATGTATCTGTTAATTTGGACGTTTGACATAATAACTTTTGGAGTGATTTCTCAACTTTGAATAAGATGTTCTCTACTTCTACTCTCAACAACTCTTGTCTATGTATATTTCTTGTCCTATATTACTTATGTTTTACAATAGAGAGATTATTTTTTCTATTTTTCTTTTTCTTTCCATGTAAAAATAATTTTTGCCAAAAACAGAGATATTATTTTTTTGTATTTTTCTTACTCCATCCGAAATGTCTTTTGTTTCTTCTTAAAAAAACCAAAATTCTACTTCATTTTTATTTTCAAAGAGAAAGAAACACTAATATTGTTGATCCAGATGTTTTGTCGATTTTCATTTTGGCCAGCTGAATGATTGTTGCTGCAAAACTTCATTTTAAAAGCTCTTTATTAATGCAACAGAAAATGTTGGTTCATAAAGTACATCACAATGGAGCAACATTGATTGAAGTGCAACCCATGGCATGTGAAAGATTCAACACGTGAAGCAAAGCTCAAGCAAAATCGTCACCCATGCAGAGTCAAGTATGTTGTGATAAATGATGAAAAAATTTTGATTATAACTGACTTCGCGCACACACATCTTTACTAAAAAAATAAAACAATTTGTTACTCCTTGTTTTCTAATTTCATACATCACCCTTTCAAAAGTCTAAAAACAATGCTACAATGGTTCATTTCGAGGCACATCAGTACTAAATCGATGTTAGTTATAACGCCATCAGCCTATGCATCACAAGTAGATGGAAAAGGGTCAGCATTTCAAAAATATTATATAGAAAATATTCTATCAAATAGAAAGATCATTGAAGCTAAAAATGTTTTATCTCATTATCATATTAGTTTGACTTCAGTTGTATTGTGTCTGAGATACTAAACACAGCATGCTACATACCACTTGTCCGAGATAGCTTCCCTAATGTATGCATAATAGTGTCCCCCTCAATACTTCCAACATGCGCTACAACACTGAACAAATAATTGCTTAATGAAACAATTAAACAATCTATTTTTTTTATTTGAACAAAAAAAAAAGCTCATCATTGTCTCTCTGTTATCAACTAAGTTAATTGGATGTCTACTTTACAATGGTGGATAGTCCATTTATTTTTTAAGTGGGTAAATTGCCCATTAATATTTTTCCTCCACTTTCATATATATGGCTATGAATATAGCCTTATTCTTCAATGTAAATTACATACACTGATAAAGAAAATATGCACTGCTTTCTCAATTCTCTCAACTCTCTCCCCGTCTTCTATTTTTTCTTCTTATTCTCACCTTATTTTGCAAAGTTAATTTACTTTATAATACGTTATCAGCACGAAGCTCTAATTTTCAGAAAATTAACTTCTATATCAAGTATATCTATTGAAGAAATTTAATTTTCAGTTGTCTTTGTTATTTTAAAAATTAATTTTCATCATGTCAAACTTGTCAAAATTGGAGTTTGTGGCACTTCATATTTCTGGCAAAAATTATTTGTCATGGGTACTTGATGCTGAAATCCACCTTATCGCTAGGGTCTTGATGGAAGCAAATATGATAAAAGCACATGGTCAGTCTGAAAGAAGAAAAAATAAAAATCATGGCCACAATAATATGCGTGGACGTGGCAATGGCAGAAGACGATTTAATAATCGTCTTGGTGGTCAACATAAAAGGGAGAACAATATTAGTTCTCAAAATGGCCCTTCAAGAAGTAACTGTCATCGTTATGGCATGAAAGGCCACTGGAAAAATGAATGTCGAACGCCTGAGTATTTTGTAAGGCTTTATCAAAATTCATTCAAAAGAAAGGCAAATAGAGGTGGTGCCTCTTCTTCTAATGCTCGGATAGAGTCACACTTGGCGTTTGAAAATAATGTTGAAGCAGGACCTTCACATAATAATAATATTGAAGCAAATCTGGCTTTGAAGGATGACGGTTTTAATGACCTCAATGATATCACTCATTTGGATGTTGAAGACTTCTTTAAGGATTATAATTGATGTTTAAGTTCATTGTATGATTTTCAATATATGTATTTTGAATTATCATGTTTTTATGTTTATCTACCAAAAAAAAAGGAAAGTTAACTAGTGGTGAGGTATTACAATAATGTGAATTTCTTTAGGGAATAAAATTTGAGTGATGTTCAAAGTTATATTTTAATTATGCACTTAATATACAACCTAAGAAGTTTGACAGTTATAATTACACATCTACATCTACCTATTAATCATGTTATTCATAAGGATGTGGATTTGATATAATAAAGTATATAACAAAAATTTATTAATGAATAAAATAAATAATACTCATGATTTGTGTGTTTATTATTAGTATGTTAGTGTTCATACAAAAATTTATTAATGAATGAAATAAATACTACTCAGTGTTTTAATTCAATCACCATTATGTTTTATACACCAGATTATTTTCGGTCTTTTGCTTCAGATCTTGTAACAGCACAAAGCTGCTGATACCATTTAGTACGCGCATCTGCAATTTCTTGTCTTCTTCGGACAAATTTTTTGCTTTCCAGATCTCTTCTGGCTGAATCTGGAGCTCCCATTCTCGCATCTTACATTCATAAAAAGAGCTACATCGGAGCTTTACAGGAATTTGTCTTTGGTGGTGGAGTCATCACCTCTGAGTTCGAGTTCCGGTTTACTGCTCCAAAGAAGTTTTTTCGGCGAAGCTCTAGTTTTTCCGGCAAAGTTTTTTTTTTCCAGGGGTACAGATCTGTATTTCCGGTGACGAACAACCGCTGCAACTAAACTAAGTACGCCGACGTGAACAGTATTCCGACGTGAGCAGTATATTCCGGTGGCAACCAGGTTCATTTCTACCGGAGTTTGTACCTCCGGTTTTTATATCTTTATATTCTATCCTTTGTTCATATACTTGTAGTTACACTTTGCCGATTTTAAACCCCCAAATAATTTATTAGTTCATACGCATTTTCGTGGCTTTGGATAGTGATGGTAGACTAGGGTCATGTTCTCGCTCATGGACGGGAACGAGGGTAAGGAGAGGTAAGTGGGTTAAAGGAGCGTCTAGACTGAGAATAGGTTCTTGGAACATTGGGACGTTAACGGGTAAATCCATAGAACTGGTTAAGATTCTAAAGAAGAGGAAGATAAATATAGCCTGTGTCCAGGAGACAAAATGGGTCGGCTCTAAAGCTAAGGAGGTAGACGGATATAAGCTTTGGTTTTCTGGTAAATCGTAGTATAGAAATGGGGTAGGCATTCTAATAGACAGTGATTTAAGGGATCAGGTGGTGGAGGTTAGGAGAGTTAATAATAGGATGATGTCGATTAAAATGGTTGTTGAAGGGATCACGTTGAACGTTATTAGTGCTTATGCGCCGCAAGCGGGCTTATGCGAGGAGGATAAGAGGCGCTTTTGGGAGGAGTTGGACGAGTTAGTGGGAGGCATACCACCTACTGAGAAGCTTGTCGTGGGAGGGGATTTCAATGGGCACATCGGATCTATTTCGGGAGGGTATGATGATGTGCATGGGGGCTTTGGCTTCGGGGACAGAAATGGAGGAGGAACCGCACTGTTGGATTTCGCAAGAGCTTTCGGATTGGTGATAGCCAACTCGAGTTTCCCAAAAAAGGAAGACCACTTGGTAACCTTCCGTGGTTCAGTGGCTAAAACTCAGATAGATTTTTTACTCCTCAGGAAGGATGATAAGAGTTTGTGCAAAGACTGTAAGGTCATCCCGATCGACAACCTTACAACCCGACATAAGCTCCTAGTGATGGATTTAGGGATAAAGATGACAAGGACGAGGAGGGTCGGGGAAGAACGACCTAGGATCAGATGGGGGAGTTTGACAACGGTTAGTGCCCTTGAGATGGGAGAGAAATTGAAGGATATGGGGGCCTAGGATAGTAGTGGGGATGCGAACGATATGTGGGATAGGACAGCTAGTTATATTAGGGTTGTAGCAAAGGAAGTGCTAGGAGTCTCGACAGGTAGTCGTAGTCGGCATCGAGGGGACTGGTGGTGGAATGGAGAAGTGCAAGGGAAAGTGGAAGCAAAGAAGGTGGCGTATGCTAAGTTGATGGAGAGCAAGGATGAGGTGGAGAAGTGGACGAATGGAAAACTGTATAAGATAGCGAGGAAGGAGGCGAAGTCGGCGATTGCAACGGCAAAAATGGCAGCTTTTGAACGTCTTTATGCTGAACAGGAAGAAAAAGGTGGGGACAGAAAATTATTCAGGCTAGCCAGGGCCCGGGAGAGAAGGGCACGCGATGTGGATCAAGTGAAGTGCATTAAAGACGAAGACGGAAAAGTATTGGTAGAGGAGACCCTTATCAAACAAAGATGGCAGTCATACTTCCATAAACTTTTGAATGACAAAGGGGACAGAGAAATTGTATTGGGAGATTTGGAACATACAGGAAGGAGTCACGATTTTGGGGGTTGTAGGAGTATTACGGTCGATGAGGTTAAGGATGCTGTTCGTAGGATGCGCTGAGGAAGAGCGACCGGACCTGACGAGATCCCTGGAGAATTTTGGAAGAGTGCGGGCTCGGTAGGTTTGGAATGGCTGACTAGGTTATTTAATGTCATCTTTACGACAGCAACGATGCCCGTAGAATGGAGATCGAGTATCATGATCCCGCTTTACAAAAATAAAGGGGATAGCCAGAGCTGTGACAACTATAGAGGTATTAAGCTTCTAAGCCATACTATGAAAGTGTGGGAAAGAGTGGTAGAGATGAGGGTGAGGAGAGGCGTGTCTATTTCAGAGAACCAGTTCGGATTTATGCCGGGACGCTCAACTACAGAAGCCATCCACCTTATGAGGAGACTAATGGAGCAATATAGGGAGAGGAAGAGAGACTTGCATATGGTGTTCATCGACTTGGAAAAGGCTTACGATAAAGTCCCACGAGAGATACTATGGAGATGTTTGGAGGCTAAAGGTGTACCTGTAGCGTACATAAGGGTGATCAAGGACATGTACGAGGGTGCCAAAACAAGGGTAAGGACAGTAGGAGGGGACTCAGAACACTTCCCAGTTATGATGGGGTTGCATCAAGGATCAGCTCTTAGCCCGTTCCTATTTGCCTTGGTGATGGATGGATTGACGCGACAAATTCAAGGTGAGGTGCCATGGTGTATGCTTTTTGCGGATGACATAGTCCTCATCGATGAGACTCGTAGCGGAGTTAACGCTAAGTTGGAAGATTGGAGACGCACCTTGGAGTCTAAGGGGTTTAAGCTGAGTAAGACCAAGACAGAGTACCTAGAGTGAAAGTTCAGTGAGACACCTCAAGAGGTTGGCGCGGAAGTTAGGCTCGGGGACCAAGCCATCCAAAAGAGAAGTAGTTTTAAGTATCTTGGTTCTATCATGCAAGACAGCGGAGAGATCGACGAGGATGTCACACACCGTATTGGGGTAGGATGGATGAAATGGAGGCTCGCCTCCGGTGTGTTATGTGACAAGAAGGTGCCACCACAACTTAAGGGCAAGTTCTTCAAAGTGGTCGTTAGACCAGCTATGTTATATGGGGCGGAGTGTTGGCCAGTTAAGGTCTCCCACGTGCAAAAGATGAAGGTTGCCGAGATGAGAATGTTGAGATGGATGTGTGGGCATACCAGGAGTGATAAGATTAGAAATGAGGTTATTCGAGAAAAGGTAGGAGTGGCCTCGGTGGAAGACAAGATGCGGGAAATGCGACTGAGATGGTTTGGACATGTGAAGAAGAGAGTCTCAGATGCACCAGTGCGGAGATGTGAGAGGCTGGCCATGGATGGTTTCAGAAGAGGTAGGGGTAGGCCGAAGAAATATTGGGGAGAGGTGATCAGACAGGACATGGCGCATTTACGACTTACCGAGGACATGACCCTGGATAGGAGGGTGTGGAGGGCACACATTAGGATAGAAGGCTAGTACATAGTCTCGTTATTCTTCCCTATTCGTAGGCGCATTAGCACATTACAATTCCTTGTGCTCTCATTTCTGCTATTTCTGTTACTATTTATTACTTTCAGTACTTGTGATTACTCTATTTTATCTGTGATGCCTTCGTTATTTATTTTCCTATAGCGCTTTGAATTTCTTAATCTTATCTGACCCCCTTTTTATGTCTTTTATTGAGCCGAGGGTCTTTCGGAAACAGCCGTCCTACATTGGTAGGAGTCAGGTCTGCGTACACTCTACCCTCCCCAGACCCCACGATGTGGGATTTCACTGGATTGTTGTTGTTGTTGTTGTTGTACCATTATGTTTGTATGAACGATCAATACATAACGTGATTTACTTAGATGTAATTATAATACAAGTTTGCATATGTTTTGGTGTTTCAAATTATATCATCATATTATTAACACACAACACCACATGGTATTTGAACAGTTAGTTTATTATAAAATACTGATTTACATTGTTATATTACTTATTGATGTGATATTAATAGCAACATATGCAAATTATTGCTAAAACTTGGTTTATTGCTTTTGAATTATACATGATTTTGAATTACGTGAGCAAGCAATTGCACACCATATTATTATATATTTCTATTTATGCTGAACCACTCATATACCACCATATTTGTATTTATATCTATATAACCATTACATTTATCTCTACTACATTAATTAATGGTCCATTCTTTATTATGTTACTACATGTTAATATATCATACCTTTTAACTTAACTTATGTAAATATTATTTTTATTACTTATTTCTTATAATGTATTTTTATTTTATGAAGATAAATAAATTATTCAGTCTTCAATTGGATCCAAGATGAGTAATGGAGATATGTGTCTTTTGGATAGTGCCACAACTCATACAATATTAAAAGAAAAGAAATATTTCTGTCATTTAATTATGAAAAAGGCCTATATCAATACAATATCTGATAGTACAAAATTGATTGAAGGCTCTGGAAAAGCGGCCTTATTACCACCTGGAGGAACGCTATTGGTAATTGATAATGCATTGTATTGTAGTAAGTTTCAAAGAAACTTGTTAAGTTTCAAGGTTATTCGCCAAAATGACTATCATATTGAGAATGCGAATGAAGAAAAGGTTGAATACCTTTATATTACTACAATAAATATGGAGAAGAAAATTGTACACGGAAAATTACCTGCACTTTCTTCTGGATTGTACCATATAAATATTGGTACTGTTGAATCACATGCCATAGTAAAAAAAAAGTTTACTGATTCTAATAATTTTATCATTTGACATGACCTGTTGGGCCATCCCGGTTATAATATGATGCACATAATTATTGAAAATTCACATGGACACACTTTGAATAATCAGAAAATTCTTCAATCTAAGGAATTCTCTTGTGTTATTTATTCCCAAGGAAAACTGATTATTAAACCATCAGCAACTAAGGTTGGGATTGAATCCCCTGCATTTATGGAACATATACAGGGTGATATATGTGGGCCAATTCACCCTTCATGTGGACCATTTAAATATTATATGGTCTTGATAGATGCATCTACAAGATGGTCACATGTGTGCTTATTATCAACTCGCAACATGACTTTTGCGAGATTGTTAGCTCAAATTATAAGGTTAAAAACACAATTTTCAGATTATGCAATAAAGACAATTCGTCTTGATAATGCTAGTTAATTTACATCTCATTCATTTAATGATTATTGTATGTCGGTTGGAATAAAAGTTGAGCATCGGGTCGCTCATGTCCATACTCAAAATGGTCTAGCAGAATCATTGATTAAACGCCTCCAATTGATAGCTAGACCATTGCTAATGAGGACAAAACTTCCTATTTCAATATGGGGGCATGCTATTTTGTATGCAGCAGCACTTGTGCGCATAAGGCCAATAATTTTTCATGAATTTTCTCCATTACAGTTGGCTTTTGGAAGAGAGCCAAATATATCCCATCTTAGAATATTTGGGTGTGCGATATATATCCTAATTGCTCCATCGCACCGCACAAAGATGGGTCCCTAAAGAAGGTTGAGAATATATGTTGGGTATGAATCTCCTTCTATTATAAAATATTTGAAACCTATGACTGGAGATTTATTTACAGCAAGATTCACTGATTGTCATTTTGATGAATCAGTATACCCAACATTAGGGGGAGAACGTAAGCAGTTGAAAAATGAGATAGATTGGAATTCATTATTACTATCTCATTTAGATCCTCAAACAAATCAATGTGAGCAAGAAGTTCAAAAGATGATTTATTTACAGAATATTGCTAATCAACTGTCGGATGCATTTACTAACCTTCCACGGGTTACTAAATCGCATATCCCAACTGCTAATGCTCAAGTTCGAGTTGATGTCCCGGTAGGACAACTTATTCAGGCAAATGAGTCTAGGCCACGCTTAAAACGTGAAAGATCAATTGGTTTCAAAGACAAAAATCTTCAAAAAAGAATAGAAATAAATGATCAAGATGATTATAATTTGGAGGAAAGTGCTCAAGAAGAGCCCAGAGACACAAAAAATGGTGATACCACCAAGGAGGTCCAAGTACCTGAAAATAATGAGAATGAAGAAATCTCAATAAGTTATGTCTCGACAGGAAAACGGTGAAACCGAAATGATATTTTGGTCGATAATATTTTTGCTTATAATGTTGCCATTGAAATAATGCAACAAGATAAGGATCTTGAACCAAAATCTGTCGATGAATGCAGACAGAGAAATGATTGGCCAAAATGGAAGGATGCAATTCAAGCAGAGTTAACTTCACTTGAAAAATGTGAAGTTTTTGGATCAATAGTTCGAACACCTGAAGGTGTCAAGCCAGTAGTGCACAAATGGATTTTTGTGCGTAAACGAAATGAAAAGAGTGAAGTCGTAAGATATAAAGCATGACTTGTAGCCTAAGGTTTTTCGAAAAGACCTGACATTGACTATATGGAAACATATTCCCCTGTGGTGGATGCAATTACCTTCAGGTATCTAATGAATTTGACAATTCATGAAAAGCTTGAAATACACTTAATGGACGTGGTCACTGCCTATTTATATGGCTCATTGGACCATGACATTTTTATGAAAATTCCCAAAGGGTTCAAAGTGCCTGAAGCATACAAGAATTCTCGAGAAAATTGCTCAATAAAGCTTCAGAAATCTTTGTACGGATTGAAATAATCAGGAAGAATGTGGTACAATCGTCTTAGCGAATATTTGCTAAAAGAAGGATATAAAAATAATCCAATTTGCCCTTGTGTCTTTATGAGAAGGTCCGGATCTGAATTTGTCATAATAACAGTATATGTTGATGATTTGAATATTATTGGAACTTCGAAAGAACTTTCAAAGGCAGTAAAATGTCTGAAAAAGGAGTTTGAAATGAAAGATCTTGGAAAGACAAAATTTTATCTCGGTCTACAAATTGAACATTTTACAAATGGAATATTTGTCCATCAGTCAACATATACTGAAAATATTTTAAAGAGATTTTATATGGATAAAGCACATCCATTGAGTACCCCAATGGTTGTGAGATCTTTTGATATTAATACAGATCCGTTTCGACCCCATGAAAATGATGAAGAACTTATTGGTGCTGAAATACCATACCTTAGTGTAATTGGTGCATTAATGTATCTTGCCAACAATTCTAGACCAGATATAGCTTTCTCAGTAAATTTGTTAGCAAGATTTAGTTCTTTCCCAACACGAAGACACTGGAATAGAATTAAGCGTATATTCAGATACTTTCGAGGTACCATTAATATGAGATTATTTTACTCAAATGATTCCACGTCATAATTGATCGGTTACGCAGATGCAGGATATTTATCTAATCCCCATAAAGGCCAGTCGCAGACAGACTATTTATTTTATATGTGGTGGTACAACTATATCATGACGTTCAACAAAGTAAACTATGGTTGCCACTTCCTCAAATCATGCAGAGATAATAGCCATTCATGAAGCAAGTCAAGAATGTGTTTGGTTAAGATCAATAACTCAACACATTCAAGAAACATGTGGCCTTTCTTTGACAAAAGACGCTCCAACAATATTGTATGAAGACAATGCTGCATGTATAGCTCAACTGAAGGGAGGATACATCAAAGGAGACAGAACAAAACATATCTCACCAAAATTCTTTTTCACTCATGATATTCAAAAAAAGGGTGAAATAGATGTCCAACAAGTTCGTTCAAGTGACAATTTAGCAGATATGTTTACCAAGGCATTGCCGACTTCAACCTTTGAGAAAATGAGAAACAAAATTGGAATGCGTCGTCTTCGAGATGTTAAGTGATGTTTTCATTAGGGGGAGCAAAATATGCGTTGTACTCTTTTTCCCTTAGCCAAGGTTTTATCCCACCGGGTTTTCCTGATAAGGTTTTTAATGAGGCAGCACTCAAGGCGTATTACCAGATGTGTGTACTCTTTTTCCTTCACTAGGCTTTTTCCCACTAGGTTTTTCCTAGTAAGGTTTTAACGAGGCACAACATCTATGGATGTTCAGAATAACTATGTATATTATTTTTGTAAAGTTTTAATGAGACACATTTCACATGGACATCCAAGGGGGAGTGTTATCAACTAAGTTAATTGGATGTCCACTTTACAATGGTGGATAGTCCATTTACTTTTTAAGTGGGTAAATTGCCCACTAATATTTTCCTCCACCTTTATATATATGGCTATAAATATAGCCTTATTCTTTAATGTAAATTACATACGCTGATAAAGAAAATATACACTGCTTTCTCAATTCTCTCAACTCTCTCTCCGTCTTCTGTTTTTCCTTCTTATTCTCACCTTATTTTGCAAAGTTAATTTACTTTATAACACTCTCTTAATACTTATTATTACTTGAAAAACTAGGCGTCCTCAAATTTAAAGGACTAAGACACATGCCTTTTTATTTTCTTGTAAGATTGTTTTTTTTTTTATGTCTACATAACTAGTGATACTTTTCTCCTATATTTGGAAAGGGTTAATTCAAGTTAACAAGATGTAAGATGTTAGTCATATGTTTTTAATACATTATCTTGAATGTTATTGTAAAAAAGTTATTTATTAATATAAAGATTTGAGTAGTTTAATTAAAAGTTCAATAATATTCTATTATTTAAAAGTACATTGACAATGTTATTTTCTCTTTTAATTTTAATTAAAATTTTTAAAGGGAAAATTAAATCATAAAATTCACAATCAAAATTTTTTTTGGCCTCAAAATTTCTTAAGCCTGAAGCAAACCCCCAATTAATATGTTGTGTTTGTGATATTGCAGCATATAAAACTGAAGATATATATATATATATATATATATTTGTTAGGGCTAAGCACAAACATCTAAAAATCGAATTAATTTAATATTTTGATTCGTTAAGTTTATTTTTTCTACAAATCGAATTAAAATTCACATAAAACATAATAATTCTTATCCCAAATTACTATTTCAAATTTGTCACTTTAGCGTTATCCGTGAGAGTATTATTATACACATTTTATATTCTGACTTATTATTAAAAAAGTGTTTGATAAATACATCTTTTTAGTAGTTAAATAAAAAATGCAAACAAATTTAAAGAGCCGCTTATGACTTTAAGCCTTATTAATTTGGCATAATACATAAATATTTATTATGCATTTTCTTGTTCATATCCTTCTTCCATCTCTTTTTGTGTTTCATCTTTCACATCTTAGCAAATTTACTGCCATTAGCTATTTCTAATCTCTTTCTTGATCAGTTTTTAAGAGTTAATAACTAAATGTTTTCTCCTAAACTATTCAGGTTTTGCAAGTTTAATACTTCTTGTCGTTACTCTTATGAATTATAATAATAGTATTTATTAGCGATGTTAAATGGACGTGTTGGACAAAATTTGAGCATGTTAAATTGAGTTGAGTAGATCCAACCAATAATTACTTGGGTTGAAACAGGATTGTGCAAAAGACCAATCATAATTCAATCCGTTCAATTGTTACTAAGTTTTATTTTCTTATAATTTATTTGAATACCTAATAAAAATTTATATTATGACTATATATATCACATCAAATGAAAAAATATTATTATAAATATATTTAAATAACATTTCTCATGGATCAATTTAAATTGCATATCAGTCCAATTTAAAATAGGGCAAATGATACAAAATGGCCATTGGTCATGTGCATTACCAAAAATTTAACCAAATTTAAATTGTCAAAGCCTTTTCTTCCTTCCTTTCCAAGTAGCCACTAATGGCTTCTAACATTTTTCTTCTCCCTTCCCATTTCTCCATTAATGACTTCTTTTCCTTCCTCCTTCGCCGTCGCCTCCTTTTTTTTTCTATGTCATTGTCTTCTTCTTCGTTGTTGTTTTTTAAAAATAAAAATAAAAAATTGACGTCCTTAAACGTGAATCGTTTTGAGCGAATTATATATCAAAAGACGAAACATCGAGAGGATCTCATATCTAAAATTTGGCACTGTTTCGAGATGATTTTGAGTTCATCGAGATTGGATAGTCAATGTATACTTGGTGTATAGTCAATGTATACTTCATGTATAGTTAAATTATATTTAGTTTTTTGAGTATATCATAATGTATAGTCAATGTATAACTCATGTATAAGTACGCTATATTGTATAGTCAATGTATACTTTCCATGATTTTTTGGCAAGCTATAATATATAGTCAATGTATACTTCCTATGACTTTTAGCTATTATTTATGTAAATAAAACATGACTATATTTATTGCAAACTAATTAATTTATTGTATATATTTGAAACTATAGGTTGAACTAAGAAGGTCAAAATGGATTGAGTTGATACAATAAGTGGATCATTAACCCATCCAAAACTAAATATTCATTTTTAGTGATTTATAGGAAATTATGTTGCAGCAGCAAGCTAGGGAATAAAAGAACTGAGGGCTGCAGAACCACACACACTTGTATTAAGAAGATTGAAGAAAAAATAAAAAATCAAATGAGATGGCAGTATGTACATAGATCTTAAACTATAACATGTAACAATCAAACGAAAAAGTTTTAAAATTACTTTACTAAATATATGCAACTTCTATAGCATGCATGCATATTTCCTGATATACAAGACAACTAAACACCAGGCTGTAGACCAAGTCCCTTGCGCGTCTTTCCAACAAATAGATCCCCAGATTTTATCATGCCTGGAACGCGTCCAGCTATTGACAAACAAGGAAATTGCGCCACTGCATCTTTTCTCCCTAGAGAAACTATAGCCAATGCCTTGGTTGCTGGCTTATATACAGCCAATTTGTGATCATCGTCTACTCCCTTTATTAACGACGTGATGTTCTTGGCTACTACCTTTGCGTGTTCTTGAGCCAAATATCCTTGTTTAAGTTCCTGCATTTGAATCACAAAGTAAGGACGTCTTGCACATAAAATGCTTCTTATGGCGTGTGAACTACTACAATCCATTGGAGCTTTTATCGGTAGAGTATTAGTTATTTCTTTACATAGTTTACACATATTAACAAGGTCTAGTTACTTGCTTGGACTTCGCTATACGAGGAGGAGCTAGGAAGAGAAGATGCATAGACAGAAGTTCATGAAAAACGCTTTATTGAATGTACCTTTAAAGGTTTATAGGGATGACAACAAGCGTGAGGAATGAGAACTTGTAAGAGACTAAAAAAGGTATGACTGACTTACCGGAACATCAGTGATGTCCCCAATAGCAAAGATATTGGTGCGACCCTCGATCCTCAAATTTGAGTCAACCATTACCCTTCCACGACTGTCCAAACTATCCTTCAAGATGGTTTCTTTTAGCCATGCTGAACCAAATGGTGTACCGATGCACAGAAAATAGCAATCAGCAGCCACAGTTTCTCCTCCAGATGTTCTATAAACACCATCTGATGGAGAGTTTACATCGACAGATTGCCCCAATATGACTTCAACTTTCTTTGAAGTAAGCCAATTCAGTGCCTTTTTGCTGGCACTTTCTCCAATAAATTCCAGCAATCTTGATCCCCTGTGAACCAATGTCACCTTCTTAGCAGGAAAATCTGCAGCAATTTCAGCAGCCAACTCCACACCTGTTGGCCCTCCTCCGACTATCAATATGGATTCAGCAGCCCTTATCTTTTCATACTCTGCAAACCAAGGAACAAGAGTTGAGCACAAGTTATGCATACACTGATTAAGTACAATTTAAGCTTGGTTTAATGAACAATCACTACACCAAAAATGATCTTTAGCGGCAATTAATTAATGACAATAGCTTAATTGCTGCTAAATATGTTCTTTTAAAGGCAATTACTAGTGACAATTACATTTTAGCACTCTTTGTAAATGCCGCTAAAGCCTATAGCGACATTGAATCTAATGAAAATTAACTAACGCCGGTAAAGACTTAGCACTCTTTGTTAATGTGAATATTTATTGCCGCTAAAAACTATTTTTGTTGTAGTGAATGGAAATTTGATTCGTATTACTACTCTTTCATTTGTTACTTCATTTGCTTTGTATCTTGCTATGTGTTGTTATATTTTTCTTGTAATCCTACTTCAAAAACACTTCTTTTAAGCCAAGGATCTATGGGAAACAATCTCTCTACCCTACAAAATGTAGGGTAAGGTCTGCGTACATCCTACCCTCTCTAGACCCAACTTGTGAGATTATACTAGGTATGATGTTGTACTCTTTCATGATAAATCACTCATAACTAGGTAAGTCATCCTCCTCTCAGACGAAATGATTTCAGAGGTAATAATGTATTAACGCCGTGATCTAAGTCCCAATACACTTGGTATACCAAAAGTAAAGAGCTTACATCAATCTATTGTTTTCTACAAATAACATCAAGTAATCTGTACTGCCAACATAACTAAAGCTAAGAATTTCTTTTAGCCTCTCTAGGTTCCTAAACAGAAAACAAGAAGATAAATCTGATTCACTTTTCTCTTTATTCCTTTCTTTTCCATATACCTTAGCCCCCTTCTCAAAGTTTTCTTCTATTATATGGTTTTGGAGGAGACGGAAATTATGAAACAGAATGCACAACTATGATACAGGTAAAATGTCGATCTAAAACAAGGTAATTGTGCATGTTCAAAAACTATGATATTGTAAGTAAGACAAGCTGTTTGTAAGGTGATGGCAATATATAACCATTTGAATACTCAATTACCTATCAGAAAACCGTTGAATTTCTTAAGGTTAGTATCTTAAGATAAAAGTACATTTAGTTACACATAAGGTTTTGAGTTCTATGAAAGCAGAACACAAAAATAACCACAAGATTGGACCAATACCTGCTTGGTATTGACTGATCTTCTCTGTTTTTGCCCCAGCACCGCTTTGTGTATGACCAGTGGCAACAACAAGATAGTCATATGCAATTCGGCTGCCTTGTTTGGTCAATACATCAGTGTCTGTGATGTTAACTGCTGCTGATGAAATGATTTTTGCATGAGGAAGGTATTCAGAGTGAGAAATGACAGATCTTTTAGCAAATTCAGGTTCAACCATACACCTTAAGCTTGCCCATGATATCTCATAATATTCTTTCCTGTTCCATTTTCATGTATTCAGTTAATTTAAGCACAATAAACTAATAGTATAGTAATAAACAAGCGCAAACAAGTAGTCATGATAAATAATCAAGAAATTGAAGCAATCAATCCTTAAATCACTCATATATCAAACAACATAACCGGTGTAATCTCACAAGTAGTGTCTGAGAGGAGTGTAGGATGGACACAGACCTTACCCCTATATATGCAGGGTAGGGACACTCATAAATCTAACAATAACAACAACATAACCGGTGTAATCTCACAAGTAGTGTCTGACAGGAGTGTAGGATGGACACAGACCTTACCCCTATATATGCAGGGTAGGGACACTCATAAATCTAACAATAACAACAACATAACCGGTGTAAACCCACATGTGGAATCTGTGAAGGTAAAATGTACGCATATTTTATCCCTATCTTTGCAAGATAGGGCCACTCATAAAGCTAACAATATAACCGGCATAATCCCACAAGTGGGGTCTGGAGAGGGGCGTACATCCCTTAACTATCCATGATAAGGACACTCATAAATCTAACAACAACATAACCGGGTGTAACCCCATGAGCTCCCTTACTCCTAACTATCCATGATAAGGACACTCATAAATCTAACAACAACAACATAACCGGGTGTAACCCCATGAGTAAGGTGGGGTCTGGGGAGGGTCGTACATACACAGACATTATCCCTATCTTCGCGACAAGTTAGGGACACTCATAAAGCTAACACATAATCAAAATTCACACTAATTTACAAACAATTAAAGAATGAGAGACAAAAAGTTGATAAAAGAGAAATGCTTACTCATCAATGAGGGAAACATTGACCTCATTTTGAAGGGTTTTGGCAACAAGAGAACCAGCAACTCCACCCCCAATCACAACAACACTTTTCTTTTCTCCCCCTAAACTCATATCCAAAATTCCAGATAAAAATCACAACTTTAAAACAGAAAATTCAAGAAATAGCAGACCCAAGTTGAATAAATGCAAAATTTGCAATTTAATATTGTTGGGAGAACACAACATCAAATACCCTCTTTATATACAAGAAAAAATTACGTGTGTGCCAACATAAGAAATTGGGAATTTTTTTAATTTAAAAATATGGGATCTCCTAGAACAAGGAAATCAAAAGGAAATTGTTTTTTCTGAATAGAAAAAAGAGGAAATTCTGTACAGAATATGTTTATTTTTTGTTTTTAAAATGCTAAGTTTAGAAGAGAAGAAAAGGACAATTTGTCTGTTGAAACTCTTTTGCATTTTTATATTGTTATAAACCAAGTAAGGTAGTTGAAGAATATAAAGGGGGCTAAAATGACGTAAACAATGATCAAATTTACGGTAACATACTCATATTATAGATAGGGATGTTTTTTAAAATTATTTTTTAGTATTATCATACGTGACAAAAGTCATAATTCAGTTACGAGAGAATATAGTGATTCATGAAATTAAATATCAAAATATTCAATTAATTTTTTTCATGGAAAAATTGAAATGAGAATGAAAGAGTTTCCATTTTTTTTTGGTTTCAAAAAGCGTAAATGAATGATAATGATGAATCTATAGAACAAACAAACAGCTAAGGAAAGACAGATGTTTTCTTATTTATTTATTTATTTATTTTGTCTTTTATTTAATATATAAGTAAAAAAGTATTAGTAATAGTAAACATCAAAATTCTAAACGCTTAAAATTCAAGACTTATTTTTCCTAACGAGATATGTTTATGAAATATTTATTTTGATTTTGATTTTTAATTTTTCATCCGATGTTCAGAGTCCGTATTAGAAAAATATCACTGATTTTGTTGTTTATTTTGTTTCTATGTGCTTCATTAATGGCTACTCAGAGTGTAGTTGAGTTCGTCGGCTCAGATGATATAATCATTGAAAAAAATTTAGAATGGGAAAGAAATCACAGAACGGAACCCTATCTTGAATCTGATCTCGTTGACGATGGAGAGAATTTTTATTTTTTTTGATTGTAGATGGAAAGCTCTCCAATGGCTAGCAATGGAGATTTTAGGAAAGGCAGGAAAGTGGGCCTATTTAATAAAGAGGAGAAGTTTTAACAGGGGTAATAAGTTAAGGGGGAGACTTTATGTATTTTCTCTGTTATAACTTATGACTTTTGCACCCAAGGTTTGGCCTAGTGGTCAATAAAGTGGTTGAGAATCTTAAGGTCTTAGGTTCAAAATTCAGCATAGACAAAAAAAAAACACTCTTCCCCGTACGACTCAGACAAGACGTCGATTTATTATTCCAGTTGGATTACATCACAATGATAGATCATGTTGTCCAAGGACTTCAGAAACAAAATAACACAAATTTATTTTACGTGACCATGACAATCCATATGTTACATGTATACAACGAACATCCAAGTTTCAGAACCATGTTAGGTTGTTGCTTCTTGCTACGAACTTTTCCCCTTGAGTAGCTTTGTGTTGGTAACAACTTAAATGTAAGAAAATGAACATAGATCAGCCGTAATTCACATCTTTGACCTAAGACGACTGAGAGTCGCCTGAATTGTTCCATGTGGTTCATCCGTTGGCAAATAAACATCGTCAGCAAACTGAAAGGTTACAATAGATTAAATATCAGCCATTGATTGAAGCTCATGAAAACATGATCAGAGGTAAATAATGCCCAAGAGGATCAACTTGTAGCAGCATAACTTTTTTTCCGACTGAATGAATGCAATATGCAATGCAAGTACAACAGATAAAACTGGAAAACTAAAACATCTGAAGCAACTGGACAATACATGGTTAAAGATATGTAACTCAGGAATCATTTACGTGGTAGATACTGTATCACCACGATTTGGCATGATGCTCTAAGTTATTATTAAATTGAGAATGTGGATTCGTTATTGCCAATAAATCCCCCCCCCCCCCCGCCCGCCCCCGCCCCCTCACTGTTCTCTTCCTTCCCCGAGGCCAAATCCATGCAACCATCCCTCTAGTATTGACATGTTTTCACAGCTTCTGAAAAGCTAGTATTTTCCGGCTTCCAGAGATTAGAGCATATGATGATTATGCTGCCACCATGCCATTGCAAAAGCAGGGAGAAATAACAGCTACATAGTTTGTTGAAGTTTCTTCTTAGCCAGTGTCGGGTACTCTAGTATTTGTGCATTTATCAGGCATCAATTTTGATGTCGTTGAAATATATCTACTTTTAAGTTCTCTTTAACGTAAAAGTAAAAATAAAAATAATTGGACCTTATCACTAAGAATATTCCATCACAGGTCCACTGATTTACTTCTAGGATTGTTCCCCTTTCCCAAGCCCACCCTTTCCCCTTCTAATCTAGCCTGTCTTGCTTTCCTAAAACAACTCAGTTTCTCCATTGGTCTTCTTATCTTTCTTTTTCTTTTTCTTTTCTTTTGGAAAAGGTAAAGGTAATGTATATACCACAAAACATAAAACTGGCACTAAGATGATGCTAGGAAGATCAATATCTTATCTTTCTCTTTTCTTATATTTGTTTCCTCACTTTTGCGAATTTTCTTTCCTCTTAGATCCATATGTAATCAGTAAGTATCATTCAACACTGCTTAAACAATCAATATGCATGAATGACGCCATTTTGGTCGAATTATTCTTGAACTTGACAACGTCCACTACTGTCATCACAAAGGGAAGGCCTCAATTAAGGGTTATTTAGTTTTGCTAAGCTAGAGAGCAGGTTTAAGTAATTGACCATCTTTTCTCATGGAAATTGGTCCAGTTTTGGACGGGCTGTTGCCTAGTAAATATCATTACAAGGGTTGGGAAATAACTTGGTTATCAAATTCACTGCATTTCAGCACACAGTTCCACTGCAGTCCAGCAAATGAGGGAAGGGAAACTTTACCTTAACAATTACTGGATTATCTTTGCTTGGCAAATTGACCGGAAGAAAATGGAGATTTGGCATCTTCAACTGAATGAATGAAATGTCAGGAAACCTGAAAGAACAATACCTAGAAACCGTAAGGACTCGTAGCAATTATGAAACTTGAAGAAGAAAATAAAGTGTTTTCGAGGTTTAGTTTCTCTTATGTGTGCGCAGGGAAAATGGGAAAACATCTTATGAGTTGATAGTGAGAGAAATACCTTCCAAGAACAGCCTTTGCCATTTCGTAAAGTGTGGCTTGAACAGAAGGACTGTATACTCCTTCCTTAGATGGTCCAAAGAATGTGTTAAGCAGGATCTCTTTCACATCCATGTATCTCTCTGTGAAATACAGAGGCTTCAGGGGAAGACTTGAGAGAGATTCAAAAGAGTACCTATATGAACCGATGTTCAGGTTCACAACATGATCAACAATGAGCAGAAATGAAACATGGTACAATGACTAACAACTAACAAAGCAAGACTAAGATCTCATTCATGTCGGAAAACTTTAACACTATTTCTTTTAGAAAAATAAAAGATGAATAATTTACCTCCAAGATGCAGTGACCTCTGTAGCCATCATCCTTTCCCGTGTTTCAGGCAACATAGTGTACTGGTCCCTAATGAATCCTTCAAAACCTGACTGTTTCAATGAGCTATTTGTTATACAAATCGATACTTCACTTATTATGTGAAATTTCGGTAGCCATTTGTTTAGGGTGGTGTATCAAGAAAGGTGGACTACCAATTTCTATCACATGTAGGAAAAAAATTCCCATAGGAAGAAGTATATTAGATGCTGGCGCTACAGTTTTAGAGTAAGGGAGATTAAGGACCTGTGTGGTGCTCAATGGATCTTGTCTGACCCACATAAACCATGTCAAACTGTATACCGGCTATTTCTCCATCATTCCTGAGAGTATTACCCGTGTTGCCTTGCAGCTGATCCATAGCGCCACGTCTCCACTAACTCCCCAGAGGGTGGAAGAGTCAAAAGAAAATAAACTAAAAAAGACTTTCTTTGGAGGGTTGAATATCTCATTTTTACTAAAGGAGGATCGCATATCTTAATAGGAATACTGTAAAAAACTTTCATTTTCAAACTCCAGAACCCTTTTCTTTCTTGTTTTTAGGTATGTGGAACTGTAACTTTACCCGCCATCTTTTGAAGCAGAAAATAAAGAAACAAATTTAGGCAGATGTATAACAGGGATTACCTTAGTTGTCTTCAGAATTGATAATCCTTCAATACCAGATGTCACGCACAATGTTCCTGATTTATCGACCATTACTTCAGTTGTGTGTCTCTCAGAACCAAGTTTAAAACCTTGTAATGATGGCAACATACAACAATAATTAGTCTCAAGGAAACCCAATTTCTTCATTAGTCTCAGTGGATCACGGCATCAGATAGAAAATCAGATTGTAAAAATGGAAAACAGAGTTAGGAGGTGCAACAAAAACAACATTATGGTTTAAGCCACTCGGGCATCCCAAAGCTAGATGTTTTCCCGTGCAACCACTTGAATCCTCTAAACTCATTGAACATTGGATCACTAGCGACAACTCTTTTTTGATTCATAAAATGAGGCCTCTTTTTGGGATTTCAAACCCCTTTATCAAGGCGTCTCCTCCAGTATTCAACTCCCAGATTAGACCATATTCTGAGCCAATAAATTCAAGATATAAGGGGTCCACAAACTACAACTCTTACGATTTCGCAACTACATTCCTGGAAAGTACAGCTCCTTGAAATATATGATAGAGGACCAACTTTAAGGCCTTTTATTAGCTAAAAATTGATATGATCAGCAAAATGGATTTGAACAGTATTCCCAAAAAAGTATCTTCAGACATAAAACAGCTCTTGGAAGCATTTGACAAAAGGAAAACTGACCACATTGAGCTTCATTCTCAGTCCAATTGAGGGCAAACTAGTTGAACCAAATCTCAGTGAGCAGCAGTACGAGGATAGCAAATGGTGATTGATTGAGAAAAGGAGAAAGTTACAAAGGTGTAGCCTTTTCACCATGGAGCAGACAAGGGTTTTGGAAGATAGATATCCTTTTTATCAAGGAAACAAGGTTAAGGCAGATAAGTTTCCTGTTGCGGAGATTTAATTAGCTAATTTACGAAGTTGCAGTTTTTTGGTTGAACATGAAGGTTGCAGGTCCAAGACCTGCATGGGCCACAAATATTCTACTGTTCCCCTGAAGACGTGGGTAGGGCCAAGATTTTCTCTTACCCCCCTGAACCACTTGGACCCATTATTTTCTTGATTAAAAAAAAGGTTGCAGTTTTTGCTTGAAAGCAATATCACTAAATTGCTCAGCAAACTTTGAAAGTCGAAGTAGTTCAAGGATTACCACTAGATTGAACTCATTCTTTATTTTCCTTTTGGATAATTGTTGTTTCCTAACCCGCTTGCACACACCTCGACTAATCCACTGGGTACCTAGTACCTCCACTAGCAGGTCCTAGTCTCCTATATAACCTTTTTTTTGAAATAGAGCTAGTCTCCTAGATAACTTGGCCTACCAAGATTTGGAAAGATGAGAAGAAATCACCTAGATTGAGCTCATTCTAATTTAAACCAAAAGCAAGCAAATACAAACTAAGGAAACTTATGATGCGTCCAAACAAGGATTACAATGTTAGATCAGATTTATCTAGTTAACTGCATTAACCAGATTGTAGCCATTATCAAGCTTAATGTTTTAGCTTTTCATAAAGATCTAATTATCAAATATGATCATGATCAAATGAGAAATAGGAGAATTTAGACTCGTTTTTTTTTTAAAAAAAAAAGGAGTACTCAGACTATTTAGGAAGCTTTGACATAAAGAACTTATTATTTGGAAGCAAAATTGTCTCAGACTTCACTTTGAACTTGATCTTGCCTTATCAAGTTTGACAGTTGACACCATATTGTCAAATGAAAGCTCAGAAGTCCGTGACGCTGGCTAATTCTCTGAAAGAGATAATAACATAGGGGGAAAAGGAAGTTAAATTACTCACAAAATGTCTTATCATAACTTACAATGGGACTGGAATTCCAAATCACTCATGTGCTGGTCTAAGAAAACTAATTTGCACCAAGGAGATGAAACAAGAGTCAAGAAAGGGAGGGAATCAGCCAAGCGGCAGATGAGAAATCAAGAAGAATACTCACTAGAATTTATGAGATTAGCAGCATAAGGTAAGTTAGAGCTTCATTTTGACTTCTAAAGGGAGGGGGAAATTCATTACGGAAGTATGCAACACATTCTGTAGTAAACCAAAAGGCTTACCATGTTCATGTTGTTGGCCCTTTATGCTAATGCGTTCCCATGGCTTTTCAATTATATTAACAATTGCAGCAGTGACCTACAACAGAATATGAATAGCACTTAAGAAGATCCATGTAAAATGCGTTGTAGAAGCCATATAAGTCAGTCCTATAATTATGTTAGGCAATGTCATGAGCAAAGCACAAGAATTCCCAAACTCTGCACACAACATAAGGCAACAAATACACAATTGTTTTTTCTTCTGAACAGAGCAATTGACAGATTCTTACTTCAGTGGCTAAAATAATCAAGTAGTCAATGACAATAAATAACATCATTACATGGCAATTGGCAAGAGTGTAATGAACTCGGATATAATTATGATCAAGTGAGGGGCACTAGTTGAAATTAGTCGACTGTCTGCTCGCTCATATAAAATGGGTTGGACCTATGGTGAAAAGCATACAAAATTGAGGATTATCTCAGTTCTCTCTTTCCACTTCACGTGCTCTCCCTCTCTCCTCTGAATCTTCTCTTCCTCTTCTAATCTCTTCTTTTCTCATTCTCTGTAGAAATCAAGCTCATCAATGGCTGCTATGTTCCTTCTCTTTTTCCCTTCAGTTTAAGAGCACTTTATTTCTTGTAACAAGTTCATTTATACTTCCAGTAATTAAAACCACAAAATTGTCCCAAAAATACTGTTCCATTGACATTCAATTATTATCTTACTGAGATTTCATTATTAGATCTTAAAAACAACTACGCCTCAGTCCCAAATAAGTTGAGGATTATTAAATCTTGACAAAGTGTTACCGGCTGATAAAAGGAGGTGAAGTGCTTTGCAAGTACAATGGCAAAATCTTCAGCTGAGAGTTGCTCTGAGCATTCCTTAGCTTTTGCATATACCTGTTTCACAGTTCAATAGTCAGAACCGACGATACAAAGAAAACCTCAAGTATAACATATAATCCAGAATTTAATCAGATTTTGTTTCCAAAAAAAAAGTACAAGCTGATTGTCTAATCAACGAATAGTGAAGAAAATCCTTGGTCATACAATAGCTTAGCCAGTTAGATCAATCCTACAGTCGTATTCATGACTCAGGATCGTCCAATTTCTTCAAAAAAGAAAACGGTGAAAACCAAAATACTAGCATTTCTGTAGTAGTTTCACGGGTGAATCCCTTGCCTGCCAGCGGATCAAGAAAGCTCAAATCAAACACTTGAGTTAAGAAAGTATGAGTACCAATTTTTAATCAGTGAACTCGACAGATTTTATTGAGCCGCCCTGATCTAACAAAATTCTACATATATATATGCATATGAATAAGCTGTTATATAAAAGAAAAAGAAAGAGGAATTACAGTGTTCTTCATCGTATCGGTGGCGACGATGTCGGAATTATCGCCGGAGACATAGGCAGGTAAACAATCGGAGAGGAGGCTGATGTTAACACTCCATTCAGCAAAGTGATGTTTTCCATCTCGATCTCTCCAAACCCTAGCTACTCTCACTTTGGATTTTCCATGCCGCTGCTCCACTTTCAGTCCACTCAATTCCGCCATCTTCGTTTGACTAGTGAACTTGTTACTCTCTATGAATCTATCAAATTCTTCTTTGCTTCTATTCTATATTACTATTAATTAATTCAAATTGATTATTTTATGCTTTAATTATTTTAGTCTTTTTCTTTAACTTTTATTGTGAAATTAATAAATTATACTGCATAGTGGATTGGATATGTTATTGTTCTTCGTTAATTTTTCTTTATTTCTATTCTTTATTAATTCATATTGATTCTTCTTTGCTTTAAATAATTATTGATTTTCTAACCTCCACATTCAATAAGTATTAATCTCTTGATACGAGTGTTGTATGTATTTCGTAACATAAAAGTACTAACTTTAAAATGTTATATAAATATTAATAAAAATATATTTAAAGAGTAGTTTTTTTTAAAACAAAATACTATTTAAATTTTAAAAATAATAGATATTATTATGTTAGAAAATTTAAAAAATTAAAAATTATTAATTATTTTAATCTTTTCAATGACATTCGCGCTAAGTGAAAATGACTAGATTAAAGCTACAATTCTTAATCCTTTTCAACTATATATCCACAACAACACATAAAGACAATGAAATATTAGATAGTTCATACAAGTTTGAATTCTTAACAAGAATTTTCTCTCAAAATTTTAGAGAATAAGATTTTTTATTTCTAAGAATTAAAAAAAGTGGACTGCTTAAGTTTCTTTAATATCAGAATATATAAAAGAGCACGTTACCAAAAGGTGAAGCGTAGGTTGCAGGAGAGAATCATTCGTTGACTGTGTATTGGAATTGAGACTGTTGACTTTTCTATATGTGTGTTTACTGTGTTGCAGTTACTTGTTTCATATCTCACTTACTAGAATAGCTGCGTGATCCTTATCAGTATACCATTATTTTGTGTACTAATATTGCACTTGCTCTTTTTTTATTGAGTACAGGGCATCTTTTAGGCGGCTATTGAGAGACCTCGAGTAGATGATCGCTGAGTTACAGAATTCAAGGGTGAACCAGTTCTTTCAGGCTACCATGAGTTTTTCTCTATCTTGATCTCTCCTTTCCGGACTCAAATTTTCAGACATTATTTATTTTATGACTTTTCGAGGTTGCATCCCCTTTCTTTAGACTTGTTATTTCGTAAGATTTTTGGGACAATGACTTTCAAATTCTATGGATATCTCCGCATGTTTTAAATTTGAATTGACTGAGTTTATGGAGAGTTTCACCTTTTTCTTATTTAACCTATTTTCACATCTTAAGTTGCCTATTTCTTCTTATTATTGATTAGTCTAGGTTGTAATAGTTATTCTTCCATCGGAGAATTAGAGTGAGTGTCAAATCACGGTGGGTCAGAATCGTGAAAGTTATGAACATGATTATTCAAGATTAAAGAAATTAAAAGCATTTCATAATTGAAACAAAATAAATGAGACTTTAAATTTAAAAAAATAGGGACTTTTAAGGGGGATTCAATTAGATCACAACAAATAGAATTCTACAAATATTTACAACAATGCAATATTACAATGAAAATAAAAGTTAACTAAACTACAAGGATTACACAAATCACATAGTGTTAAGAGTTAATTACATCATATTCCTACTCTTTTTTAAATTACAAAATTTCTTACATTTGGTAGGATCTGGATATATTCCAAAACATCCTAATATATCACGTAAAGTGATGTATTCGAGAATAGGAGAAAATAGAGATTTTTGTAATTTTTTCAAATGATAAAAAATCTTTAAAAATATAATAAAATAAATTATGTATTTATGTAATTTTTTCCTTCAACCTGCATTTTCAAATCTTTAGCCTTATGTTAGCTTCCCTTTCATCGATCCATTGACGAGGCTGAATGTTCTTGGGCTTTAGCCCATAATACTTGCTTCCCTTTCATTTTGATCTCTTACCTCAAAAAAAAAATTCTTGCCTAGTTGGAAAACAACAAGAGATCAATTGAAACTTCATCCAAAAATAATTTGTGAGGCTTCAGCTAATTTGACGTCGCGTAAAATTGATGAAAGCTTTTTCTAATAAGATAACTTTTTCATTTATTAAGGTGGAATTCATGATCTTAATTAAACCAGGTGGTAGAATCTCATCAACCCCACCATTCATTTTACAAATTTGGTTTGTATGATAAAAAAGTACTCTAGTCTAGAACTAAAGAAGGAACGATAATTAGATATAAAATTGTCTTACTAATAGTCTGTTTGGATTGACTTATTTTTAAGCAGCTTATAAGTTGAAAACTGTTAAAAAAAAAGAGTAGGTGCAGGTCAACTTTTTTTTTGACTTATAAGATATTTTCAACTTATAAACTGCTTAAGATAAGTTCATCCAAATAAACCCAACTATTTATTGGGGCTTATTTTAAGCACAAAATGACTTTAAGTTGGCCAGCTAAACACTCAAAAAAGCTGAAAACAACTTATAAGCCGCTTATAAGCCAATCCAGCTTCTAACTTGATAAGAAATAAAGCAACGGTGAGGTACATAATAGTACTTCTTCTTTTCCTTTGTTTGGTGATGGATTTGCTTCTCTCCTCTTTCTTTTACTTCACGTACTTTTCTTACCATGTTTATTTTTTTATTTTCTATTCATCTTTTAGACGCCTTACTTTTGATCCCAACGGAATCACTATTAAATGGGACATCAAAGCTGGTCCCCAGATGGATATATTGAAAGTTAAATTCACTTTGTATTTTTTTAGTCAGCATTTAATTAACTAACTCTACTAATCATTTTCATTGCCAATGTGTACGATATTCAACTTCCAGCAGTACAGGCATATTCAAGCCCCAGGGGGTGAAAAAAGAAGTAATATGGAGCATGATGGGGGCTCAAACGATAGAGCAAGGAGATTGCTCCAAGTTTAGAGGAACCATTCCCCACTACTGCAAGAGGGATCCAACAATTGTTGATTTACTGCCTGGAACACCTTACAATCAACAGAGTGCAAATTGTTGCAGGGGGGGTTAATCAACTCACTGGTGCAAGATCCATAAACTGTTGTTAGTTTATTGTAAGTTAATGTTGATGTTGCGGAAACAATGAATAAAACAATTAGACTTCTTTAGCAACGATTTTCTACTTTTTTGGATGGAGCTTACTCAGTACTAACCGATTGAAAATTTCTGATCATTATCATTGCCAATGGACATGCTATTGTGACTATGTTCAACTTGTGTTGCAAAGAATCGTTTTATACATGGTGATATTACATAAAAGATAATAAATCAAGAATAATAAAAAATATAGCTTTCGACGATTATGAAAATCAAGAAGAAAGAGAAAAAAGAGAGGGATATAGAGTTGTCGGGTGAGACCATAAAAAATGTCACTTGTCTAATAAAAAACACAAAATACATGTGAAACACGCAAAATGCACGTGTGATACACGAGATGCACGTGTGACGCACAAGATGCACATATGACATACAGATGCACGTGTGACGCATAAGATGCACATATGACACACGAAATGGACATGTGACACACCAAATACACATATGACGCATCAAATGCAATACTATATTCATGCAAACAAAAGTCAATCTCCAGGTAACAAATTGTGTAACAAATTGTGATGACTAGATTCATGATGAGTATTTCTGCCCCATTTTAAGAAAAAACTCCTGTTGTCACGATCCAAGACTATTTCTAGTCGTAACATGGTACTTAGAGTCACAAGTGATCCCAAGCTAACCTTTGATACTGATTTAAGTTACGAGCAACTAAATGTATAAGAGCTAATATGACTGAGCGAAAGCATAATTATGAAATAGACCGGTCAAATACATTACTAAATAAAATGTTGTTTACAACAATTGTAATATGAAAGAAACTGAAAGTAAGAAAATTGAATACAACAACTCTAATCTCTGAATAATAATTGGTTCAAGCACACACTGTTCTTCGCTAAAACCAAGATAATAAAATAAACCCTAGTAAACACTATTTATAGTCTCAGAAAATTTAAAATTTAAAATGTGAAAGCTTGCCTCCGAATACGTCCGCTGTTTCGTGTGGCGGCCTTTCACAATTGTGAGGGTCCATGGCTTGCACCGTCGTCCTATATCAGTAGCTCGGTATGAGACCAAGGCTCAATCCAATTAAGTCCGTTGCGTCTACCGGCCCTTAGCAACGGTCTGTCTGACGGTGTGAAAAGTTATATTGGGTTATATTTTGATAAAATTATATTGTTATATTTTAAAAACTCATGTTAAGTTTTTGTAATATTTAGTCTTATATGATACATTTATGTTTTTTTTGCCATTAAATATTGAGATGTCCTAAAATCACAGTGAACAAAAATCAATATTAAAACAAAAGGAGTACTTAAAACATTGAAATTTAGACAAAGGAGGCATAACATTTACACTCAGAACTGATTAACGTTTTACGTATGGACTCAATTGGCTGACTTCGGGTCCAAATAAAATGGATGAAGGGACCAGTTTTCTTATAGTGCATTTTTCATCAATAAATCAAATTCGATGAAATAAATACGAGATGAATTAAGGATTTAATTAATTCATTGAACTTTTATAAAAAAGAAAATAATTAAATCAATTAAAATAAAAAACTAATTATAATTTGATTAGTTTAAGAAAAGTGAAATCGTGTTTAAGTAAACCCTTACTTTTTTGAGATGATCTTCTAATTATTTATGAAAAAAGCTATAATCGTATATAAATATATAGCTCTTATTTGAAAAGTGGCAATAAATTATCTTGAAAACTGATTTAAAACCATTAATGAATTTTTTAAAATAATTATTTTAAGTTATTTAAAATTAAAGAAGCTCGACAGTTAATTTAAATTATAGAGGATCAAAATTGAGTCTCAAACATGCAAATGGTGTTGTACTTATTGTTAATGTCTTTAAAGATTAGACATCTATAACTTGGTTGCCTTTTAAGCAGCATTTAATAATGAATAAAGTGTTTTTTTTCATGAAACAATTTCAAATTATTGTATTTAAAATGATTGTCCGTTCATTTACTTCTTTGGAGGTACAAAAATACAAATGGCATTTCTTTTTAAGATGTCATTATCTTTTTTCCTTCTAATGTTTGGATTGTTATGACGCGTAGGAAATTAAAGGTAATGTTATATAATGACGTAAATAAAACAATTTACTTTTAACTGAACTTGTAATCAAACATTCAAGAATTCATTTTTTATGAAAAATATTTTTATATTCAAGAACCATAAGAATTGTTATAAATTTCAATGAAAATTAAGGTGGTAGGTGTTTTTTATATTCCAAATACAACATTAAATTGTATTTGAATTTTTCATAGTGAAACACTAATTTTCAAATAGGTTATCTTTTAAAAAAACAAATATATATATATAAAATGGCCAAACGGTTCCATATGAAAATGTTTTCATGGAAAATATTTTTCTTAGAAAACAAGTTGGTTTCTAGTTAAGAGAGGAGCAAACCCTATCCATTGCATTGCATTCTTTGATAGTTATAAATTTCAAGATTTTTGTGTTACTTCTGTATTGTTCCTTTATTAGACAAAAGCTTCGTAAAAAACAAGTTAATTTCTAATTAAGGAAGAAGTAACCCTATCTATTGCACTACATCCTTCGATTATCAAGGTAGTTATATTACTTTCGTGCTGTTCCTAACCCCATTAAATAACCTTGTATCTTTTATTGAAATGTACTGATTCCCCAACAACTTTTTGCATGTTACTTTTTGCTCCTAAAGTTTTTGTTATTTGTCCTTCGTATAATTTGGTAAATAAGGTTAATTTTAATGACTTTTAAATGCTTCAATTATAGGTATGTCCTCCATTGAGAACCTTTTGTTTTCTTGTACTCCCTTCGTTTCTATTTAGTTGTCACCATTTTAAATTAAGAAGTGCTATTCGACTAAAAAAATTTAGTCCAAATTTGACCAAAAATATTAAAAAGACTAGAATAACCTTTTTTTAAAAAACAAAGTTAAAACTTTTTTCAAAAAAAAATTACTAAATTTTAGGAAACATTTATTATTTTGACAAAATAGACTCTTTGGGTCCCACAAAACATTAATGGTCTCATTCATTTTCAATTCTTTATTTTTTTTCTTTACCAGTTTACTATTTCTTATTACTGATTTTTTTCATTGTCTTTTTAAATTTTTTTTTAAAAAGGGTGAAAATAAATGATATATTGATATCTTTAGCACTCAAATTGGACAAATGACTTTATAAAATGAAACTAAAAAAAATTATTTACTTTAAATTTCCGTGAAGCTACATTAATGTAAAATAACTTTTTAAAATCACAAAAAAAAAATCAGTTATGAGATTTAATTTTAGATACTTCGTATATAAATAATTAATACATTAAACACTTTTATAATATAACTTAATTTAAATACACTCTCTCTATATTAAAATAAACAATTATACTTCATGAACTATAAAATTTTTACACATACACCTATTATGTGTCATTGTCTACCATGTCTAAATTGTTTTAAGTTTGACTATCGTTATAAAAATATTTTTAAAAATTATTTATGTGTGTAGTTTAAATTTATTTAAACATAAGAATTATTAAAACTATCTATCTAGAGTTCATATTAACAACAAATATAATTAATGATTCACAAGTTATCAAAGCAGCGTAATATTGGGGCGTAAGACTGCAACATTAATGTGTGACTTTCTTGAGCTGTTGTTAACTAGGATCGACCTATAACGTGTTAATTGCTATCATTTCTAAAGTATTTTGATTTTGACTGTCGTTATTAAAATATTTTTCAAATTATATTTTAAAAAAATACTTAAATATGCAAAAATTTAGATTTAAAACTCTTAAATATTTTTAATTTGAATTACTAAGTGTTCCTTTAAATTGAAATATAACAAATTTTAGAAACTCTTGTATTTTTAATTAGCTATATTGTGTTCATTTAAACATAAAAATGAATTGAATCGAAATGATTTTTTTCCAGCAAAGAAATAATTAATCTGTTGTATTCTTTGACTTCTATGTTACACCATTTTGATTATTTGCGAATCATTTCTTATATTTGTTATTAATATGACTTCTAATCAAACAATTTTATCAATTATGTATGTTAAATAAATTTAGACTACACATTCAAATTGATTTGTAAATATAATTTGAAAATAGTTCAATAACTATAGTCAAAACTCAAAATACTTTAGACATAGACACATTATACAAATCATAACCATCGTATAGTTCATATGTATCGATTCTAGTTAACAATAATCCAAGAGAATCACACATTAATGTTGTAGTCTTGCGCCCCTATGTTATACCGATTCGATAATTTGCGAATTCTTGGTTATATTTTGTTATTAATAGGTCTTTTAAATAAGTAATTTCATCAATTGTAATGTTTAAATAATTTAAAACTCTATATTTAAATATGTTTTAAATATACTCTGTAAATATTTCAATAACGACAGACAAAACTCAAAATACTTTAGATATGATAGACATCGGCACATTAGAAAATTCACATAATTCATAAGTGTCGATCCTAGATAATAACAACCCAAGAGAGTCACAATGTTGTATTGTTGCACACCTATGTTACGCTAATATGATAACTTGCAAATTATTACTTAAATAATACAAACAAAATAAATGTGACTTTAAATAAAAAAAGCATAGGGACTTTTAAGGGGAATTCAATTAGATCACAACAAATAGAATTCGACAAATATTTACAACAATGATATTAAAATAAATTAAAATAAAAGTTAACTAAATTACAATTGAAATAATACGAGATAAATAGAAAATTTAAGGCTAGAGTTAGAAAAAAACCCAAATTATTTCGTGGTTTGAGACCCGCGTAAGCTTTAATCTGCATTTTCAAATCTTTAGCCTTATGTTAGCTTCTCTTTCATTTTGATCTCTTAGGCAAAATTGCCTCAAAAAAATTCTTGCCCAGATTTAGTTTAAAAACAACAAAGAACAATTGAAACTTCATTCAAAAAAAAAAAATTGTCAAAAAAATTTAAAAATTGGTGGCCAAATGCTAGCATGAAAATTTCAAATACAAGTTCAAATTGTATTTGGAAAACACCCAAAACCTTATTTTTACTTTCACTTTTTTAAAAAAAATTATTTTGATTTTAGAAAATTCTAAATTTTTATTTTCATAAAATAACCTCATTTAAATTATGTTTTATGTTCAAATAATGTTTTAAATTTTTTTAAAGAATACATTTAGATTCGGAATCTAAGTAGTGTACATGTTTTTTGTCATCCCAGCTGGACCTCATATGTTGAGTTGTAGCTTTACTAATATTGGAGATAAATACAAGTATGTATATTCGCACCCAATAAATTTGTAGAATTTAAAAAGAAATTTAGTTTTATATAAATGACAATGCAAAATTAAGTTTAATATAAATGCACACATATTAAAAATGATTGTCCGTTCATGTACTTGTTTGACTCTGTTTGCAATACTCCATAGATGGATTTGCTTCTACGTCCTCTTTCTTTCAGTTCGCGTGTTTTTGTTACAATTTTAATTTTTTTACTTTCTATTCCTTTTTTACTAGCATATGATACTTTTGATCCCAACAGAAACATCACAGTTACATGGGATGTTAGCGGCTGGTCCCCCGATGGATATATTGTAAGTTCCACACTGAATCTTTTAGTTTGTATATTATTAACTAACTCTACTTTTAATAATTTTCATTGTCAATGTACATGCTACTGTAACTGTATTCAGCTTCCAGCAGTACAGGCATATTCAAGCTCCAGGGGGCAAAAAAAGAAGTAATATGGAGCATGACGGGAGCTCAAACGATGATTGCTCCAAGTTTAGAGGAACCATTCCCCACTGCTGCAAGAGGGATCCAGCAGTTGTTGATTTACTGCCTGGAACACCTTACAATCAGCAGAGTGCAAATTGCAGCAAGTAAGGAGTGATCAACTCACTGGTGCAAGATCCACAAACAACCGTTAGTTCATTTCAAGTTAATGTTGATGTTGCGGAAACAACGATTAGACTTCTTTAGCAACGATTTTCAACTTTTTTGGATGGAGCTTACTCAGTACCAACCAATTGAAAGTTTCTGATCATTATCATTGCCAATGGACATGCTATTGTGACTATGTTCAACTTGTGTTGCAAAGAATCGTTTTTTACTTGGTGATACTACATAAAAGATAATAAATCAAAAATAATAATAAAATATTGCTTTCGATGATTATGAAAATCAAGAAGAAAGAGAAAAAAGAGAGAGATATAGAGTTGTCGGGGTGAGACCATCAAAATGCCACTTGTCTAATAAATATCACAAAATGCACGTGAAACACATAAAATGCACGTGTGATATATGAGACGCACATATGACATACGAGATGCACGTGTGACGCATAAGATGCATATTATTTTTTAACGGAGGACCCCAAACGACAGGTTTGATCATTTATTTATTTATATTATTTAGTTTGGTTTCTTGCTTGTTTTCGCGCTATTTGTATTTAAATGTAGAGGAAACTTTTATTTTTGTTGCATTTTTAAGACTTTCAAGTAAGATGAATCGACGTTAGAAATATGAAAAGGCTGAAGTGATTATAAAAGAATTAGGTCTTGAAATGAATGTTAGTTGATCAAATAGCTTATGCAAGAATAACTTAGTAGGAAGCTCTTGATGTTACTACCATATTATTAAAAGTAAAAATCGGTAAAAATGAACAGAGGGAGTAATTTATTTATAATTTTTGGACGTTTTAAGTCACGATATTAAAAATTCTTTTGAAAAAATTGAAAATAGAACTGTAGATTATAATCTAAAATTTTGTTTGTTATGTGTATATTATATTTTAGAGAGGATTATTCCCGCCAGAGCAGGTAGTCGCGACTTAAGTCGTGAAAAACCCTAGAAACGATCTTTTTCTGCAAAATCAGTTTCTAAAACTTCAAGAGGCGACCTAGGGCGAATTCTATCAATTTCTCATGGATTTCCACGCTTAAGGTAAGGATTTTACTCCCTAAATTCATACTTTGATTCCTAAAACCTAGAAAGTATGGTTGGTAATCCGTGGGGGAGGGTTTGAACTAAAAACTAATGGTGGAAAATAGCCCTAGGGTGAGGTTAGGATCATGGATTTGGCATAGGGTGTGAATTGTATTATATTTCATGATAGTTAGGCTATTGTGTTGTTCCTTTATATGTATTTACTGTTTTCTAGACCAAGAACGAGAAGAACGAACCCGAAAAGGGAAAATTCTTGCATTGTAAGGTTGTTGAAGCTTGAAATTGAGGTAGGTGATGGTCTAGTTTCCCGTATGTGTTTTATATACTTGTTAAATTGCTTCATGATATGCATGCGTGTATATTAATAGGGAAACATCCTAGATTATGTGTGAAATGATCACTTGTTGGCCTATTTTTGTGATGAACCTGTTCTTGGTGATATAAATACTTTAAATACTAAATGTATTTGTGATTGTGGTATGCTTGGATCGGGTGTCATGTTTCGACACATATTTGGATCGGGTGTCACATTCCGACATGATATATTTGGATCGAGTGTCACATTTCGACACATATTTGGATCGAGTGTTACGTTCCGACACAAAGTTGATTGTTTATAAGTCCCTTGAGAGGACCCTTATGTGAAGTTATAGCATGTGGAAGATATTGAGATTGCTGAATATGGTTGAACTTGAGATTAGTTGAATTATTCTGTATATTTATATGCCTATTGTGTTGAATTTACTTGTGTATGATTCGCTTACTGGGTAACCGCGTGATCCTACTAGTACACTGTTGTTTTTTTGACTGATACTACTCTTGCTCTGCCTTTTGTTGATTACAGGGCATATTCAGCCATCTGCGGAGAGACCTCGGTTAGAAGAGTGAAACTTGTTCGAGATCAAGGGTGAGATGTTTGTTTCAGGCTACTGTGGACTCTTTTCTGTTCTAGTCCTTTTTTCAGGACTCAGATTTTCAAAAAACTATTTTAGTTTTACGACTACCTTTTGGGAGTGCTTCCCTTTTCTTATTCGGATATTTTGTTAGAGTTTTGGTACGGACGACTTTTAGTTCTTAGGATGTTTCCGCATTTCATTTGTTATTAAAATTGTTGACTGAGTTTATGGGAACTCAGTATTATTTTTGGTTTTATTCCTGCTTCCGCAAGTCTTTAATTGTTATCTCTTAAGTTTGATAAGTTGGGATGTAAAAATAGTTCTCCCACTGAAGGGTTATTGTGGGTGAAAGTCACGGCGGATCGGGGTCGTGACACATACATACCACAAATGCAAACAATGAAAAAAATAGAAGAGTGAAAAGATACACCAAAGTTTTCCATTGAATAATTTAGTGATGAATAAAGTAGCTACTTTACCTTTCTCTAATAATGGTAGAACTTGAGAGATTATAGTAACAAAGAAAATTCATAATAGGTATCTTCTTAATGGAAGTCAAACATATCATGTCGTGTTTAATTAACTTACCAATTGAGGAGGATTTACTTTTTGAAATAATATTAATAATATGGAAAACTATTAATTGTAATAACAAATATTATGTGTACAAAGTAAAAGTTTTAATTATAAATTACGCTAGAAATTTTGTTAATGATACTTAAATTTAGATATATGCCATTATTTTGAATGATATGAAGTTTAAGGAAGAGCTGAATTTTTTTAAATTGATAGAATAAAATAATTTATTGATATTTTTGTTATTATAAATAAGTCTATTAAAGGTAAAATAATAAGTTTAGAGTTAAATCTATATCTATATATCTAAATCTAAAATAAACTAATATCACAAAGTGTAATGACCTGTCCTTGTTGTTATGGATAGGACAATGAGGAAGGAGTTTGGGCCAAAAAACTTCGGATAGTAACTTCGGAAAAATTTAGCCTAGGCCAGACTTGGATGAATTCTGAGTCAGATGAGGTCTATGGTGACCTTATGAATGGTGGGGGATCGAATCTCTAATTTTATTTGGGTAAGCTGATAGCCAAGGCAATACGGAGCGTTTACTACTTTGCGGAATTGTATTCAGGCGAGTAAAACTTTCGAAATTGGACTTGGCGTGAAGAGTATGATTTAATACGTCTTTGAAAGCGGGTGTGTTGTGAAATGGGGGCTTGTAACTCAAACTCTGAGCTCACTATTTTCGAATATCCTGCCAGAGCGGGATTATTCCAGCAAGAGCGAGATAGGTCCCGCCAAACGGGAAAAACCCCAAAAACATTTTTCATTCTGCAAAAACTGTTCCTAAAATATCAGGATGCGACATAGGGAGATTTTCATCAATTTTCCATGGATTTCCATGCTTAACGTAAAGATTTTATTCCCTAAACTTATCCTGCGATTCCTAATAATTATAAACTAGGATGGATGATCATTGCGGGAGGGTTTGGCCTGTGGATAAGGGTGGAAAATAGCCCTAGGGTGGGATTAGGATCATGGATTTGGCATATGATGAGAATTGTGTTATTTTTCATGAAAGTTAGGTCATTTTGTTGATCCCTTATACATATTTATTGTTTTTAGACCAAGAACAAGTGGAACGAACCTAGAAAGGGAAAGTTCTTGCACTTTAAGGTTGTTAAAGCTCGAATTCGAGGTAGGTGATGGTTTTGTTTCCCGTATGTGTTTCATGTACTTGTTAAATTGCTTCATGGTATGCATATGTATATATGAATAGGGAAATATGCTAGATTTTATATGAAATAATCACTTACGGGCCTATTTTGTGATTAACCTGTTCTTGGTGACATAATGTTGAATATTGAATGTAATTGTAGTTGTTTTGTATGTTGGGATCGGGTGTCATATTCTGACACATTAATTGGATCGGGTGTCACGTTCCAATACATATTTGGATCGGGTGTCACGTTCTGACATAATCCTTGGATCGGGTGTCACATTCCGACACAAGTTGTGTGTGTGTAGGACCCATGAGAGGATACTTATATGAAGTTATATGATTTGAGGTGGTTAAACTATGATCTTGCTGAATATTGTTTGAGATGACACTGATTAAGTTATTCTGTATATATATGCCTGTTATATTGACTTTACTCGTCCATATTTCGCTTACTGCCTAACCGCGTGATCCTATCAGTACACTGTTGATTTTGTGTACTGATACTACACTTGCTCTGCCTTTTGTTGAGTACAGAGCATATTCAGCCGATTGTGGAGGGACCTCGCCTAGAAGAGTGATTTGGTTCGAGTTCAAATGTGAGCTATTCTTTTAGGCTGTCGGAAACTTTATCTCTTTGTTCTAGTCCTTTTTCCAGTACTTAGACGTTCAGACAATGGTTAAATTGTTAATGATTTTCTGTTGGGAGATGCACTCCCTTTCTAGACTTGTTAGTTTTAGAGTTTTGACACAATGACTTTCAGTTGCTAAGATATTTCTGCATGTTGAGATCATTGACTAGATTGTTTTTTGAGTTTATGAAAACTCAGTATTTCTTATTGATTTAAACTGCTGCCACTTCTTTAAGTCGTTTATATTCTGCAAGTATTGTTAGTTGGGTTGTATGGATGGTTCTTCCATTGAACAGTTAGTGTGGGTGTCAGTCACGGCGGATTGGGATCGTGACATAAAGGTCCTTAGCGAAATATCATTCGTCTTTTATGCCCTTTTGAAATAGATTTTACACTAGACCAAATTAAATTTAGTTCCTTCTTTATATTGTGAACTTAAAAATGAAATAACAAATGGAATGAATTCTTTTTCTTGTGAACTCACATTTTTTATGTAGATTGATAGCTTGTTTTGCAAACTTATAAAATTAACTTATTTTGAAAAGTATTTTTAAAATGTGTTTTTGATAAGAAGCAATTTGTGCTTGGCCAATAAATTTGAAAAGCATTTTTTAAACAAATGGAAGCATTTGAAAAAGCTTGACACTAATGTTCAAAAGTAATTTTAGGGTCTTTTTGGAAAGTCACCCAATAATCAGAATTGGTGCAATTACTAGTCTATATCCACAACTAACGTGACTCTGTACCGACGCCTTTCCCTTTGTATAGTATACAACTAAGTGACTTCATAACCTCAATCCACTTTTTTGCTTACTGTAGCATAGGCCTTCGGCTAGGACTACTGGGGTATCTAATCCCATTCGTTCCTCTAGCTTTCATCTCTCAATGTCAGTGTCGGCCCAGTAGAGTGCTTTGGGTAGTAATTACCAAGCTATTAATTACACAGTCTAGTAATTACAATGACATATTTATTTGCCAGAATGTAATTACAAGTGTACTGTTTGGTTGCACAAGTACAATCATAAGGTTATATTAAAATTTTAAAAATAAATGTTAATCATTTAAAATTTATATTTGACAAATAAAGTGTAACACCCCAGAAATATTTTCGCAAAGACTCGAACATTTCTTCACATGAGTGTGGACTCGGACCGGAGGACTCGTAATTTTTCACATGAGTTAGGATTAACTCCTAAGAATTGAAGTGTGTTATAGGTGTTTAGGGGTCATAAGGGATCTCTAACACCAAGTCGAGTCCAAAGAATCCCCATCAATTAAGTTTTAGGACGAGTTAGTATAAGGGTCAACTTCAAACAATCATGTCTCCTAAAATAGGATGAAACATATCAAATTAAAGGTCTTTGAGTCTTCTTTCCAATGCCATCAAGATTGTAAATTTTGGAGCTCGGAGTCAAAAGTTATGACTATCCTAAGACGGACTAGTACTGCAGGAATTTCAGGCCTGGTGTCACGCCCCGAGAGGGTACCCTAGGTGTGACCGGCACTCAGAAACCATCTCTGGCCTCTGAGAGAACCACTTGGTCTCATCACTTATTCGTTCATCAGCGGAAGACTTAATAAGAATACTTATATGGGCTCTCCATTAACAACATCTAATGAAAGAAGAAGTTTTTTTTTTTGAAGTAGTTTCAAAGGAGAACTACTCCAATTACATCATTAAACTCTGTCTATGAAGCCTCTAATACTCTTAGATGGTGCCAATGACATGTCCATGGCTACCTTAAAAGAAACATAATACTCAACAATAATTAAAGGATAAAGAGTTCCTCCGAATATAAGAAGGACTCACCAAATAGCTGAAAAATAATGATCTTCAACGAAGCGCCTGTTGAGGATCTCTAACACCTGTATCTGCATCATAAAATGATGCAGGTCGAATGACTTCAGTACGTGGAATGTACGAGTATGTAAAATGGCAGGAAGGTAAGGACAAATATCAAGAAACTCCTCTCAAGAAAACTCAGCTCAGAACTCAACGTCATCTCAACATCAATATGTAATGCAAGTTTAAAATATAATAATAAAAATAATAGTAACAAGCAATGCTTACTAAATTGGGAGTTTCTCTAACCGACAACCATCACTTATGAGCTAGCGGTGATACAACGAAGCGATGTCGTGGCCACATCCATCCAATACCTTGCCAGGGTAAAGGACATCACCATCTTGGATCCACTCATCAAAGTCCTCTTTTTGGGACTTAATGTCACGCCCCGAGAGGGTACCCTAGGCGTGGCCGGCACTCAGAAACCATTTCTGGCTTCCGAGAGAACCACTTGGTCGGTTTCTTATTTATTCATCAGCGGAAGACTTAAGAATACTAATGTGGGCTTGTCATAATCAAAGGAAAAATAGATAATTCTTATAAGAAGTAGATTCTAAGGAGAACTACTCCTATTACATCATCAGACTATGTCTATGAAGCCTCTAATACTCTTAGAAGGTGCCAATGACATGTCCATGGCTATCTCAAAAGAAACATCACACTCAACAATAATAAAAGGATAAGGAGTTCCTTCGAATACAAGAAGGACTCACCAAATAGTCGAAAAGAAATGATCTTCAACGATGCACCTGTTGAGGATCTCTAATACCTGTATCTGCATCATAAAACGATGCAGGTCGAATGACGTCAGTACGTGGAATGTACGAGTATGTAAAATGGCAGGAAGGTAAGGACAGATATCAAGAAACTCCTCTCAATAAAACTCAGCTTAGAACTCAACATCATCTCAACATCAATATGTAATGCAAGTTTAAAATATAATAATAAAAATAATAGTAATAAGCAATGCTTACTCAGTTGGGAGTTTCTCTAACCGACAACCATCACTTATGAGCTAGTGATGATACAACGAAGCGATGTCGTTGCCACATCCATCCAATACCTTGCCAGGGTAAAGGACATCACCATCTTGGATCCACTCATCAAAGTCCTCTTTTTAGGACTTAAGAGGCATAGCCTCCATCCTACGCTGGCTATGTAGTTCTGGGGTTTGAGTCAATTAAACTCTTACCCAACTCGGTGCTCAATACTAATCCCAAAATATGTGCTCATATTAAACTCATCATCTAGTGTCATTGGACTTTAATTTAAATCATCAAACTCATCTCATTTCATGTTCATCAATCATTATACTTTCAAAAACATCATTTACATCTCATCAAAACATCTTGCTCAAAATATCATTTTCTCAAATTCATTCAAACTCAACTCTTTTGCTCTTTCAAAACTCAATAAAATACATATATAGTATTAATTCATATAACTTTCTTTTTATCAATGAAAATAATAAAAAGCCAACATCTTTACTCAAAACATGTATAAAAATATTCATGAACATCAAATCAATTAGGATTCATGGGAAAGTAGCCATGAATAATAATTCCAATAATATGAGAGATAACAATAATAATATTAATGCATAAATATATCAAACTCAATAGAAGAAGAATTAATTCATTTAGAATTCAAGATTTGGATAAAACTCAACTATAACTCAATTATAATGAATTTAAATATTGGGCGCATGGACGAACTCAATCCAATGCTATGAAAGCCTTACATACCTTAAATCCGAAGGTTTACTCCGAATTGGAACACTCTTGGACCCCTAGCCTTTTTCTTCTCGCCGGAGCGTTTTGTGTACTACCCGGAGTATAAGAATAATCGAAGTAGTATTTTTATACTACTAAAACTAAAACTATATTTGAGAAGAAGTATATAGAGAGAAGAAATGCTTAAGAAAGCTTGATGAATAAAATGAGGAAATAAGGTGGGTATTTATAGGTGGGAAAGAGGGACCTAACAATAAATAAAATAATTATAAAGAAAAATCTAAAAATTTAATGGAATATATTGATGTCATGGATGATGTTAAATGGAGGACAATATATGTCATGCATGATGTCAAATGTATCTAGATCTTTCCATTGTAGGTAAGATGAGTTCTTTTTAACAGAATACTCTTTTTCGAAGCTGCGTTTGAATAAGATAAATTCCTTATTAGGATTTGGTGTCTTCATAAGAATTGTAGATATGGAAGTCTAGTTGCATATCGTTCAAGAATCAACCAATTTGGAGCAACCTACAGTGAGATATGAATTTTCTTCTATAAACACTCAATTCCGTCACAGTACTATATCTTGCAAAGATTAATTTATTTGACCTACTTATACTCCGAATCTTAAGATATGTTCTTCATGAAAGTTGTAGGTAAGGATGTTGTGGTTACCCAGAAATTTGAATCACCTAATTTGGACCAACCTATAAAAAGTTATGCCCAAAATACATAGGCTGTATTATTTTCGTCGAGAATTGAAATACCGACATACAACATTTTAGGGGTTGTTACACTTAAGAGGCATAGCCTCCATTCTACGCTGGCTACGTAATTTGGGGTTTGAGTCAATCAAACTCTTACCCAACTCGGTGCTCAATACTACTCCCAAAATATGTGGTCATATTAAACTCATCATCTAGTCTTATTGGACTTTAATTTAAATCATCAAACTCATCTCATTTCATGTTCATCAATCATTATACTTCCAAAAAACATCATTTACATCTCATCAAAACATCTTGCTCAAAATATCATTTGCTCAAATTCATTCAAACTCACTCTTTTTCTCTTTCAAAACTCAATAAAATACATATATAGTATTAATTCATATAAATTTCTTTTTATCAATAAAAATAATAAAAAGCCAACATCTTTACTCAAAACATGTGTAAAAATATTCATGAACATCAAATCAATTAGGATTCATGGGAAAGTAGCCATGAACAATAATTCCAATAATATGAGAGATAACAATAATAATAATATTAATGCATAAATATATCAAACTCAATAGAAGAAGAATTAATTCATCTAGAATTCAAGATTTGGATAAAACTCAACTATAACTCAATTATAATGAATTTAAATCTTTTCTCCATAGTAGTCGTAGTCGCGCTCATTTGTTTATTAACATATGATTTTTGCATGGGATTACTGCTTATATTAGTTGGCCCAGTTTACTTTGGGTATCCTATTTTATCTATAGTAGTTAATGCTCCTTTATCCTCGATCTTTTCTATCCTGACTTTATCGCTCTCATTATTCATATTTTTATATTGTTTGCTATATGCCTGGCTCTACTGACCTATGTCTTGTTTTCCTTGTTTCTCCTCCCTTGTTCTTCTCTCTTAAACCGAGGGTCTTTCGGAAACAGCCGCCCTACCTTTTAAGGTGGGGGTTAGGTCTGCGTACACTTTACCCTTCCCAGACCCCACATGGTGGGACTATACTGGGTTTGTTGTTGTTGTTGTTAATTAATAAACATATGTTCTTAACTAATGTTATTTTTTTATTTTTATTTTTTAAATTAGTATATTCTAATTAATTTAATCAAAAATATTAAAAGTATAAAATTTTTATGAACACCATGAAATGTATGTTTGACAAAAAATGTTAATATTGTAAATATAATTTCATAAAATTATTAAAACATCTGACAAAAAATAATATATCAAGTTTAACTAAAAAATAAATGGTTTGCAATGTGAAATATTAAGTCAATACTACTAAAATAAATGAAATTGAAAATATGACATAAATTCTAAATTCAAAAACAAAAAATTTAACATGATACTCTTGTACCAATTTTTAACACAACGTACATAAATATGATTTAAAAGAAAAGGAAAAAGTAAGTCTATAATCTTATTTAATAATGAATTCTACTTTAATTTAAAAATTAGAATACTAACAAAATTATGCAAATAAAAAAAATAGAATATAAATAATACAAAAAATTGCATAGAATCGCATGAAAAAGTAAAGGTTTAGAATGAGAAGGAAATTAAATATAATTAATAAAAAATAAAAAAGATATTTTTAGAAAATATTAGAATAATAAAAATATTTTTAAAAAATAATAGGAATAAAAAATATAAATATAAATAAAAGAAGAATTTTAAAAACTTTCATGTAATTACATAATGTAATTATATCATTTCCTTACCCTCTCTTGGAAATTCAAGAGTGTAATTACTCACTTTCAATTATATCCAATTCCTCTCTCACCAAGTAATTACTTGGTCTACTAAACATGCCAAATAGTGAAATTACACAAAATTACACCAATCCCAATTACATTGTGGCTTTCCAAACAGACCCTTAAAGTTTATTTGTCAAAATAAACTTTTTCTTACCAAAATTATTTTTTTGAAATGCTTTCCAAAGTAAGCTAATTTTAAAAGTTTGACTAAACAGACTATAAATCTACATGAAAAAATTGTGCGTTCACAAGAAAAGAAGTTTATTCCATTTTGTTTTTAACCTTAATAGATTTTTAAGTTCATAATATAAAGAAGGAAGTAAGTTAGTTTTATCTAGTGTAAAATCTATTTTTAAAAGGCGCAAAAGGTGATTGATATTTTCCTAAGGACCTTCGTAATATTAATATAGTTTAGATTATATAGATATAGATTTAACTCTAAACTTATTATTTTACTTTTAATAGACTTATTTATAATCACAAAAATATCAATAAATTATTTTATACTATCAATTTAAAAAATTCAGTTCTTTTTTAAACTCCATGTCATTCAAAATAATAGCATACATCTAAATTTGAGTACCATCAACAAAATTTCTAATGTAATTTACAATTAAAACGTTTACTCTGTACACATAAAGATTTGTAATTACGATTAATAGTTTTCCATAATCTTCATATATATTGATTTCAAAAGTAAATCCTCCTCAATTGGTAAGTTAGTTAAACATGACATGATATGTTTGACTTCCATTAAGAAGATACCTATTATGAATTTTCTTTGTTACTATAATCTCTCAAGTTCTACCATTATAAAAGAAAGGTAAAGTAGCTACTTTATTCATCACTAAATTATTCAATGGAAAACTTTGGTGTATCTTTTCGCTCTTATGTTTTTCTCATTGTTTGCATTTGTGGTATGTATGCCTTTACAATTGCTTTTGCTTTTCAAAATTAATATTCTTTCTTTTTGTTTTTGATTTTTTATTAAATTGACAGGTGATAAAAGGGTGATCTAATGGTAAATGATAATTATATATAGAAGATAATAGTTCAAATTCTTTTTCTTTATATTTATTTAAATTTTTGTGTTGGTGAAAAGTATTGGTGTGCGCACATACTGATTCTAACCTCACAATCATGAATCTCCTTCTCCTCCACCCCTCCACCTGTTCTATTAATAATTGTGTTCATATTCTTAATATAAACACAAAATTTAGATAAAAAATCATTCCATTCGACTGAACCTTTAATTCATTCTTTTGATTTTGCAGGCATGTTGATGATGAAACAAGTGAATGCCGATGGTACATGTGACGAACGTTTTCCTACTCCTATTCCTTGTTCGCAACAATCACCACCTTGCGGAACTTTTTGTAAACAACGTTATGGACAACAACTTTTAGTGGGATCAAGGTGTGAGGATGAAGGCCTAGGACAATTTACTTGTATTTGCACCATCAATATACCTTGTCATCCTCTTATTTAGTTATTAGAATTTATATAATTTTTTAGTCCATTCTTAAAAAAATTAAAGATGAATGAGAAAGTGATGTTTTAATTTACTTTTTTGTGTTATTAACTGCACCATTAAAAATTGCCTCTCTTTTTCCGAAATTTGGGATTGTCATGACCTCATACTAAAGCGAAGTGATTTGAATTGAGAAAAAAAACATAAAACTCATAAGCAATAGGAAAAAAACATTTATCTATATGACTGTTGTAACAATCCTCACAGCCATTAAAAGATTTTTGTGTGTTCTATTTTACCTCTTTGACGTAGTTTCTTTATAGTATTTGTGATTTACGGGGACAACTAATTTGATTTTCAAGGTGTTTGATTGGGAAATATGCAAGCCTCTTGTTTTGGAAGGTTTGGAAGTTGATATGATTGACTTTGTTCAACATCCATAGAAATTAAGCTCATATTGAAATTACGTTTATGCCATCAATTCTAGAACATGATTTTTGGGTTAGTAGGACCTTAGGTTCGATTCTTGAGCCTTTTTGGTGCATTTTGAGTAGTTGGTTGGAAATTGGAAAAGTTAGAAATTAAAAAATTGACTTTGGTCAACATCTGGTCAAGATGACCCCGTTTGGGTGTTTCGGTGATTTTATTAAGTTTCAAATATCGTGTTTTTTTTTTTTTTTTTTTTTTTTTTTTTTTTTTTTGGGAAGAGACCCTACACGAGGCTCCCACCTCTCGTGCACAGTCAGGGGTTAAGCAACACCCCCAAGCCTTAACATAAATAATCAAAAATAAAAATACAAGGAGGGGGACATAAACCTTACCTCCGATCCTATGGTGGTTCATAAGTCGGCTAACCTATTAAGGTCGGCTAACTCATCCCCAATACAAAAAGGGCTAACTATAACTAGAAAGCAGTAAACCTATGAGAGGACTCCTCCTGATACAAGTCGACTAAGAAAGCATAAATGAGGGAGACTCTCCCCTTCCATGAGAATACAAGAAAGTAACTTACACTAGTCCTATTCAATTATGCTACGACTCAGGCATAGCTACATTGAGAAGAACAAGTATACGAACCTTCTATCTCGCATGGGTTGAGGAAATTCTTTTCATCTTTGCCCTTTTTAGTCATATCGTACCAAGTAGGTCCAAGGAGTTATGTAGCAACAACAATAGCAGCTAAGGGGGGTGAAATGATAGGAAATAAATGGAGCCATAGCAGCCAGCTTTCTTGGGGTTGTAGTTAAGGAAGCTGAGAGACAGAGTATGTGTTGAATCCCTAGCTTAAATGTATGTCTGAAGGTGCTGTGTCTGTTGGTGCTCCATCTTCTTGTCTTCTCAACAATGAAAGCAGTCAAGGAGTTCCAAAATACTTGGATGAAAGGAGGCTGCTGCAGGTGTTGAAGGTATAAAACATGTATGCATGGAGAGTTGGTGGGAGTAGGTGAGGCCCTTGCAATTGTGGTTGTTATGTCCCTTTGTCTGTGACTTTGTTTACCTGCACAAACAAGCAAACAAATAGACAACCAAGTGTGATAGTTGTGGTGTTTGTTGCAAACCTGTAGGCAGCTTCTTGTTGTCTTCAAAGAAGGATTGAGCAACTCCTTTGAGGTTATCTTATGTGCCTGCACATAACAATTAAAGGAGCAAGGAGGTTCAAGAGTTTTTGGAAGCAGTGGATCTGCTACAGGTTTTGCAGGAATGGAATGTGTATGGGTGTAGGGATGCTGTGTTGGTGAGGTCCTATCTTGGAAGGATGTTGTCTCTCTGTTGATGCTTTTCATCTGCCAGGGTTTCCCATCAGTTGTTGTACCTGCACCATAACAGAAAAACAAAAAACCAACCAGACAGACAGGGGTCTTGGAGTTGATGGTTGTATCTGTGGTGTCTTCTATGTAGTTGTTGTTAGTGTATGTTGATGAATCAATCCAGCAACCTACAACAATACAACAAATAACCAAAGGCAAGAAAGAACTTGCACCAGCTAGCAACAAGGAAAGGACCTCCAAGAGTGCTTTGGAGTCTGTTAGGATTTTCAACGTCGCTCGACTAACGTCTCCAATTATCCGATTGAGTTGAAACTTCTTGAGATATGCACAAACAGTCCTTTCTTTAGTTCTGCAAGATTTGGTGATTTTTTGCACAAGTTGGGAAAAAGGCACCCTCTCAAGGCCTAAGGCAACTGACTTTTTCAAAGTCGCTCGCCTAACGTCTCCAATTGTCCGTTTGTGCTGAAACTTCTTGGGACTTGTCCCTACCTTATTTTCTGCCATCCTGCAAAGTTTGGAGGCCTTTGGACAGGTCCACATGGTGCAACTCACCCTGCACTTCATTCTCTGCTGTAGCTTAGTTACAGGTGTTGCAGGGAAGAAGTTGGCTTGAATGGGAGGCTGAAGAGAGGTCCTAACATGCCCTGCTGTAGACCTTGTTCTTGGAGATTTCAATTGTGTATTGAACCTGCACAAGTAAAACAACCAGAGGAAAACTACCTCCAGGACTTCTGCACAGCTAAAACTGTGTTGTAGTTCTGAATGTCCATTGTAGGCATGTAGTTTCTCCTTGTATGCTGCATGTTGTTGGAGTTGTTGTGTGTTGTGGCTTGTGAACATGTTTCCTAGTGTTCCATGTTTTAGTGTACCTCCAGCTATCTGCAAATGCATAGAACCAAGCCTGCAATACCAAAAACAAACATGCACAAACCTTAAATCGGCTAACTTTTTCAAGGTCGCTCGACTAACGTCTTTGATTGTTCGTTGGAGTTGAAACTTCTTGGGCTTTGCAATTACTGTATTTTCTGTTGTCCTGCAACTTTTGGAGGCCTTTTCCACAAGTTGGAAGTTCCAAATTGAGACTTGCTCCATTCTCTGCTGTAGCTTAGTTACAGGTGTTGCAGGGAAGAAGTTGGCTTGAATGGGAGGCTGAAGAGAGGTCCTAACATGCCCTGCTGTAGACCTTGTTCTTGGAGATTTCAATTGTGTATTGAACCTGCACAAGTAAAACAACCAGAGGAAAACTACCTCCAGGACTTCTGCACAGCTAAAACTGTGCTGTAGTTCTGAATGTCCATTGTAGGCATGTAGTTTCTCCTTGTATGCTGCATGTTGTTGGAGTTGTTGTGTGTTGTGGCTTGTGAACATGTTTCCTAGTGTTCCATGTTTTAGTGTACCTCCAGCTATCTGCAAATGCATAGAACCAAGCCTGCAGTACCAAAAACAAACATGCACAAACCTTAAATCGGCTAACTTTTTCAAGGTCGCTCGACTAACGTCTTTGATTGTTCGTTGGAGTTGAAACTTCTTGGGCTTTGCAATTACTGTATTTTCTGTTGTCCTGCAACTTTTGGAGGCCTTTTCCACAAGTTGGAAGTTCCAAATTGAGACTTGCTCCATCTTGAGAGTTAAGTCGGCCAACTTTTTCAAGGTCGCTCGACTAACGTCTCTATTTATCCATTTGAGTTGAAACTTCTTGGGCTCTACAGGAGGTGTATTTGCTGTAATCTTGCCCAATTTGGGGTTCTCTTGGTGTTGCCTGATGTACTTGTTTAGTGTTGGAGGTTTCCTCTGACTTATGTTGTTGATGTTAGGTTGCTGCTGCTGATGATTAGTGACATTCACTTCTGCTGATGTAATGGAGCTTTTGCAATTGATGTTGTTTAGTTGATGCAGGTCTATAGTGGGTTGTTGGTCCTTAAACATTGTTCCTGCAAAATTAAAACCAACAAGAAGGGAACTCCTAGAGTTGAATGAGCCTCCACCTGCTGTTGATGTACTGTAGTTGCTCCATGTGTTGTTGCTCAGCTGCTGCAACTCCACCCCATGGCTCAAAGTTGCATGATACCTGAACAATGAGGCACCCAACAGTAAACATAATTGGAACTTAAGCTTCCTTTTTGATGGTTGTTGAGTGTGGATCCATGTGTGTGATGTTGTGTTGCTGGTCTGGGTTGTTGTTGCTGTATGCTCTTGAGTGTTGTGATAGGTGGAAGTTCTTGTTCTTTGAGGGTGCAGATGTGCAGAGGGCACTCCTACTCTATCTTTTACTTCTAGCATTGTGATATTATTTCTACTGAAGCAATAAACAAGGGAGACTCTCCCCTTACAATAAGAAATAACTAGGTGGAATATGAAGAAGTAAAACAAAATACAGTTACTTAGTCTATTACGCATTGGGGATGAGATCAGTCAATAGGATAGTTTGATTCTTTTCAGAGTTTTCCTTCTGAAACTTGCCATTCCTAGCTTGTCCATCTTGATGTAACCTTTTGTTTCCTGTGGTAGCTGCTGGAGGTTGTAGAAGTGTTGTGTATCATTGAACATGTGGCTGCATTTTGATAAGGTATCTGCAGGATGGTTTGCTTCTCTGAATATATGTTTGCACTGAAAAAATTCCAATTGTTGGACCTGGAATTGTAACTTTGTAACATATCTATGGATGCTCCAAGGTGGCTTAAGGTCTTGTTTCAGCCACTTAGTCAATAATTCAGAGTCAACTTCCAATATCACTCTATTATGTCCATGTTGAAGACACCAAGTGAGACCAATAGTTGCTGCCTGCACCTCTGCTTGGTTATTAGTACCCAGTCCTAGTGGAGTTGCAAAGGCATATATTAAGTTACCATTGTGGTCTCTTAATATTCCCCCTGCTCCAATTTTCCCAGGGTTGCCTAATGCACTCCCATCAGTATTCAATTTCACAATGGAAGATGGAGGTCTGATCCACATAACTTTGGTCACTCTCATGTCTTGTTGACACTGTTCTAACATAGGAACCAGTTCCTTCCAGCTCTGTGGCCACTTAATGTAGGGGAAAGCAGTGTGCATCAGCATGTAAAGGTCCTTGACTATGGAGAATTTAACTCTCTTAGTACTAGAATTCTTTCCTCCATACTTATTTGCACATCTATTCTTCCATAAGTGCCAACATACAAAGATAGGAGTGGCCTGCAATATGAGCTTCTGAGCCTCATTACTGGACTTGGCAGTCCACCACTTCATCAGTATGCTTCTCAGTGAGCAGGTCCCTTGGATTATTCCCCATGAGCTAGAGAATTGTTGCCAAATATGCTTGGCAAAATTTCCAGAAACAAATATGTGATCTACATTGTCCAATCCTGGTCTGTAACAACAAGAACATGCTGCTGGTGCTGCTCCAAACTGGACAATTTTATCATTAGTAGGGAGTTTCTGTCTCACAGCTCTCCATAGTAAGAAAGATGCTTTGAAGGGAATGTTAGCATGCCAAGTGCATCTATCAATCAGGGTCTTGGCTCTTTTCTTCCTAACTATTTCCCAAGCTGATTTAGAAGTGAAGTTACCATGTGAAGTCAACTTCCAGCAAGCTTGATCATCTGTGTTAGAATGATGGTCTACCTCAGTACTTAGTATCTGCTGCACCAGTTGAGGAGGGGCGTATTTTCTGATTTTTTGCACATTCCACTCCCCATTCTCCATGTAATCAGATACTCTACTATTGTTGAGTCTAGGTAGATGGTTGTTATGATAAGCTAGGGGGCCAATACCCAGCCAATCATCCCACCAGAAGCTGCATGTACCAGAGTTGATGTGCCAGTGTATATGCGGCTCAATATCACTTTTATTAGCCATCATGTGCTTCCACATAATAGACTGACCGTTGTTCCATTTTTTTATAACAGGATTAGCTCTTTGGCAGTACTTAGCCTTCAGAAACTCTCCCCATAGTGTCTTTTTGGATCTGAAAGTCCACCATTGTTTGTACTGTAAGGCTAAGCACACATCTTGTATATTTTTCATGCCAATACCCCCTTCCTCCACAGGATAGCTGAGAGTCTCCCATGATGCCCAATGATATTTCTTCTTCTCTTTGTCCCACCCCCAGAAAAAGTTAGCTATGAGGCTTTTAATCTGATTGATAGTTGTAGCAGTAGGTCTGATCGCAGATAACAAGTAGATTGGTAAAGATTGCAGCACTGATTTCACCAAAGTTGCTCTGCCTCCAAAGCTCAGTATTTTATTCTGCCAGCCTCTAATTTTGCTTATAACTTTGGACACCATACCTGTATAGTATATGATTCTCTGTCGTCCAATGTAAAGTGGACAGCCCAGGTAAGTAATGGGACCATGTGTGCACTTGAAGCCTGTGATCCTGCCTATCCTATCAATAATATCAGGATTGGTATTAAGAGGAAGCATGAACTGGCTCTTGTCCTTGTTGATTAGCTGGCCTGAAGTTGTTTCATAAACCTTCAAAGTCTTGGTAATAAGAGTCATGGAAAAGTTGTTTGTAGCAGTGAAGATGATCACATCATCTGCAAAGCTCAAGTGGTTCACTTGTGGACCCTTTCTTTCCATATGGAATCCAGTATATAGGTAGTGTTGGTTAAGATTATTCAGCATCCTGGATAACACTTCTGCTCCTATAATGAATAAGGCAGGTGATAATGGATCTCCTTGCTTGAGACCTCTTGTTGAATGAAAAAAACCATGTCTCACCCCATTGATGATGACTGAATACCAGTTGTCAGACATGATCCTCCATACCATATCAATAAAGACTTCTCCAAATCCCATCCTTCTCATGACCATACAAGTGAAGGACCAAGAGACCCTGTCATATGCCTTGGCCATATCCAGCTTAATCACTACATTGTCCCCAACTGTGGGCCTCTTAATGTTGTGAATAATCTCCTGAGCCAGCATTATATTTTCTGAGATACTCCTACCTTTAACAAATCCTGACTGATTGTCAGAAATGAGCTGAGGTAGAATAGGAGCAAGTCTGAGACAGAGGAGCTTGGATATGATCTTGCTAGTGAAGTTGCTGAGGGAGATGGGCCTGTACTCTGACAGTTTGTTGGGGTGTTCAGTTTTAGGAAGTAGAACCAAACAAGCATGTGATATGTACTTGGGAATACAGTGACCATTGAAGAAGTGCTGCACCAGCTTCAGTAGATCATCACAAATGATATCCCAGCATGAGTGAAAGAACTTACCACTCATGCCATCTGGCCCTGCAGCAGAAGTAGGACTCATAGAAAATACTACCTCCTTTAGCTCCTCCTTTGTAGGTATGGAATGTAATAATTCATTCTGCTGATCAGTAACTATCCTTGGGATGCATTTAATCACATCTTCATTGATTTGTTTCTCCTCAGCAGTAAAAAGTTTCTCAAAGTGTGCACAGGCTGCACTAGCAATATTGTCATCACCCTGGATAGAGTTTCCTTGTTCATCACTGATTTGATGGATGAACAACCTTCTTCTTCTCCCTCTGATGATGGCATGGAAGTAATTGGTATTGGCATCTCCATCTTTGAACCAATGCAATTGAGTTTTTTGTTTCAAGATGGACTGCTCTATCTTCAAATATCTAATATACTGGGCATTTATCTGATTCAATTTGGCTCTATTATCTTTAGAATTGTCATTGATGATATTCTCTTCAGCTTGTATAACCTGTTCCTCAAATTCTTTAACTGAAGCAAATATATCACCATATTGCTTTCTAGACCAGTGGCTAAGGGTATTAGAAACTCTTTTCAGTTTTTGATGGAAAGTCCTCATTGGATTTCCATCCACAGGTCTTTCCCAGCAAGATCTTACAGTATCAATGAAGTTTTCATTTTCAGCCCAACAGTGTAAGAACTTGAAATATTTGATGGTAGGACTTTGTCTTTCAGTACATTCCAAAAGGAGAGGACAGTGATCAGAACCTGTGGAGGCCAGATGATTAAGAGTGCTCACAGGCATGGCCTCTAACCAAGCATCATTGACCATGGCCCTGTCAAGTCTCTTCCATATTCTGGCATCTGCATCTCTCTTGTTGCACCATGTGAATTGTTGTCCATGAAAACCAAGATCAGTGAGTCCACAGGCTTCTATGACACTAATGAACTCAAAGCTCTTGTTCATGTTGTAAGGTTGGCCCCCCATCTTCTCTTCAACATGAGTAATTACATTGAAATCTCCAATGGTGCACCAAGGTTCTTCTCTATCAGAGAATTGCAGCATCTTGTCCCATAGATCTCTTCTCATGTAGTCTTTGCATTTGGCATATACAAAGGTTGTGAGATATTGTTTAGGCCAAGCTGCATGACTGATCTTACAGGTAAGCTGCTGTTCATCCTGATCCAAAAGATTACACACACAGTCTTTATTCCAAAATAACCATATTTTGCTGTTGGTGTTGGACATGGCATTATCCATACCTAGCTGAATTCTGTAAAAGTGGAGTTGTGATATGTTGGAGAAAGGTTCCAGTATTGCAATCATAGAGAGCTTGTGGTAGTCTTTCAACCTTTGTAGTCTGTCTAAGGCACCTTGAGTATCAATACTCCTTGCATTCCAGCAAAGTGTACTAATCATCATAATTTGTGGGATTTAGACCTTGTGTTGATGTTGCTTTTGAAAGCAACATTATCTGAACTGCTGATGAAACTTTGTTTGCTCTTCTTCCTTTCCTGCTTACTTTTGGATGGTGGCTCATTCTTCTCCTTTTCTTGCTGATTTTCTTTCTGTAGTAAGGCTGTCATAGTGGATCTGAATGCTTCCTGTTGGTTTTCCTGTTGTTCATCCTCCCACTGGTCAGGATCTTCCTCATCTTCAGAATGAGTGACCCTATATTCATCAGACAAGTCTTCTGAACTGTCTTCTTTACTACGCACCTGCCTCTCATTGGATAAATCATGAATTTGGAGAGGTGTGGCCTGAATTTCATTGGATGTATCTTCTGTTTGCAGAGGGGTCACATGAATACCTGATTGTTCTGGAACCAGAGAATAGTTCCCACTTGGTTGCCCTGCTTGCATCTCCTTGATAAACTTCTTTTTAATAGCACCCCTTTTCTTCTTGCTAAGAGATAAGGTGGATTTGTTATTGAGGATTTGTGCATCTGTACTGTGATTTGTCATACTGATATTAGGAGTTTGGTCCTCTCCCATATTTTGTTCAGTAACTAGTGCCTCAGTTTGTTGCCTCTGACCCTTGTTGACCTGAATATTAGTCACATTACCCTGAACTGTATCATTGAGATTGTTGCTTCTGAGCTCATCTTCTTCTTGGGAATCAAATTGTTGTTCTTGTATTCTTAAATTGCTAACATTCTGAGGAGTGGTTGCAGGGGATCTATAGTCTTTTCTATGGTCAACCAATAGAGATTCCCTCCCCCTGGTAGCCCCTTCCTGCAGATTAGTAGTTCTCTCCTGTATTCCCCCTTCCTCAACCTCACAGACTTCTTCAGCCAGCACAATAAAATTGTTTAATACATTTAAATTATTGGGGGAGCCATGGGGTTGTGGGAGCATCAAGTCAATACCTGGGACTTTGTTTGCAGTTTTACTTGCTCCATTTTCCTGCATTACCTGCTGCATGGGGTTATGGGGATTGGGATCCAATGTAGTGTGGGGAGAGGGGGGTTGCCTCTGGACTCCAGAGTCAACATTACAAGTTGGGATATTACTAGTATTAGATTTAGAATTTAGAAACATACCTGCTTGCTGCTGATTTTTCCTTTGATGGTTGTTGTTAGTGTTATGTTGGAGAGGTACAGAACTTTCCCCAAATATCGTGTTGTAACGACTCATTAGGTCCTTTTGAGTACTAGAGCTTTTTATTTCATAAAAGACTCATTCCGTAAATTTTAAATGAAATTTTGGACTATTCGATAACTACGATTATTTAGTTGATGGATAATTTTGAATAATTAATTTAATTGATGGGCTAAGTTGATAATTTATTTTACACTCTATACCACTTATTAAAATAAAAGAATATGGTTTATTAATTTTAGTACATAATTATTTTATAAGATAAAAGAAAAGAGAAAGGGAGAATACAGAAAACTTACCTGCGACGTGGATGAAGAGAAGCCGAAACTGCTTCAGGTAATGGGTAAACTTCAGTCTTGTTCTGCATATTAATTGCTAGGATAGGCAATATATATATATATTAGTGTATCACTTGATCAAATTTGGTGTTGGCTGAAACGAGTTTGTAATGGCTTGGATTTGGCTACAAGATAGTTATGGTTATGTATATATGTGTAATCATTCAAAAATAACTATGGCTAATCATTCAGTAGTCACGATGGCATGATTAGGTGTAGATTATACATTATTTTGCATTAGTTTTAAGGTTCTGCATAATTAGGTTAGGTACTGTTTCGTACAATTTGAAAATTATTTTCAGTTAATTATCATATTATAATTCAAGTTTTGATATATTGAGATAGTAATTAAATAATAGGTGTATTGTATTATATGAATACTGTTGACACCCAATTTTGACCCTCCACAACGCAAATTAAATATCGAGTTTCTTTGAATTTCGAACATTTTTTAAATAATTAGCTTCTATAAAAAACAAAGTTATTTTCATGTTATTCTTAACTATTTTTATTTTTTTATAAATTTTAGTATAATATACATACTTTTATATAACTATACTATTTATGTAGTTATTCGAAAATCATCTCAAAAAGATTTTATTTTTAACTAAATACAATGTTAGTTAGGTTAGTTTAATTATAGTTTACATTTTTGAAAATTTTAGTTTTTTCTAAAAAAAAATAAAAAAAATCCCCAATCTCCACATCGAAAATTGTATGAAAATTTAAAGTTTTTGGAGCCTATATAAAGCCTCATATTCTTAGTAAGAAGAGGGAAGAAGTGAGAGGTTTTTTAGCCACCCCAAAGTTAGAAATTTTCTTAACTTGGCTAGGATTTTGGACTCTCGTCCCCAGCCTAAGATTTGTGAAAATTTCTAGCTTTCAATCTATATTTTTCTTCAAGGAAAATAGAAGATTGAAGTCGAAATTTAGGCTAAGAACAGTGTTCTTATAACAACGAACCCACGAAGGTTCGAGTCTAAATTTTCAATTTTTCTTTTTGTGGATTAGAGTTCCATCAAGCTCTTGGGTGGTGGTGAGGTTGTCTTCCGCTCGTCGTCTTCAGTCTCACTGCCCGAAAAGAGGTAAAATCTTTTCTCAGCTTTATTTTATTTAATTGTTTCATATTTTATATTTAGTTGATTTGTAGTCTTGTTTTTTTAAGTTAGCATCTACTAAAAATAACTAGATTAATGATAGAAATTTTTTATAGTTAACATGTGTTAGGATTAATTAAATATCATGTGTTAGTATTATTTCATGAAAGCTCTTAGTTTTGTTCATTATTTTTTCAAGTAGTTTTCTTTGACAATATAGATTTTCATGTTTTCAATTTTTCTTTTAACATGATTTAGATGATAAAAATATGCTTAAAGTTGTTATTTAGTTAGAAGTTTCATGGTCTAATTGATATAATTCTTTCTGTAAAATTTGAGCTAGTATATTGTATATATTAAATCCGTGTTCTTTAGTTAGTTGAATATATTTCTTCTTTTGTTTCTTTTGTCTACATATATGCATGTTGTTAGTCACTTTTAGGATGCCCATTAATTTGATAACTTATAATATCATGATATATCCTTTGGTTTAGCTTAAAATGAGTAAATGCTTATGTAATTTTATTTTGGCGCATGTGATATCAATTTCAGTCCATCTTTGGACTCCATCCTTGCATATCGTTGAGTTTTGAGTCTCTCATCATCTTACTCAAATGACTGGAAAGTTGATACATGGAAAGGAAGCTAATATACATGGTTTGAATATTGATATTGGGCTGTATACACGGAATAGAGGTGGAACACAGTGCCGTTTACACTGATAGACAATATCTATACAGTCCGATATGTAAGAAAATAATGTTGTATACACTGATATACAATATATATACAATCTAATATACAATGTATATACAACTGCAATATACAGTGGAATTGGGCTTAAGGCTCAAAACGCAGATGGCCCAACATATTAGTCAAGGCGTACTGAAACTAAGTGTCGAGCCATATTTTCATGTGTTATTTATTATTTATTTTTATTGATTCGGGTTGTAATAATTTATTTACTTATGTTATTTATGCTTGCTTAGATATTAATTTTAATTTGTTTTAACTTAATTAGATTCTCCTAAAGATAAACCAATTCATGTTAATTTACTCTTTAAATGATTTTCTACCTTTATTTAGTTATTTGATAAACTTTTTTTTTATACATGTATATTATTTTCAATGTTTAAGTTTGATCATTTTTTCTAAAAAATAATTTTAAAGTCTTCGTTTCCTTTTAAATTAATATTTTCAAAAGTTAGACAAATAATTTTTCAAATCGTCGGATAACCGCGCGTTAGCGTCCACTTTGAATACTTAACACCTTCTCAAAGTGGAAATAAGAATCTTGTATCTTTTTCTCTGAATTTTTAAGACTTAAATCTGTTAGGGTCTTTTAAATTAAGTTTTCTTAATTTCTTTAAAAAAATTAAGTGACGATTCTTCTTTTCTAAAATTGATTTTTTTCTCTTTAAAGTTGAAATTAATTTTAAACCGTCTTTTTCAATCCCTTGAACATGCTATCGATCTATTGCGACTCTTTCAATCCCAGGTCTATCTTAACCCTAGGCTTGAGTTTTAGAAAATATATTATAGAGTTGGGTGAGTTGTTGGGTCTTAGTTAAACGTATATATAATATTAGTATCTACGGATTACGAATACTGTATACTTGATAGATTTGAAGCGTGATGCTTTGGAAGAAAAGAAAAACATTAGTGAATTAGCTTGTTTGACTTCAGTTCTTCGGTTGAGGTAGGTTATGGTTTATTCTATATCATAGATAGGCTCTTAATAGTGATTGATAGTCGTTGAGTAATGTTGTGAAATTTTCTATGCATTTATTTTTTGTGGTTTGGATGGTTGATATGTTGTTGTGATTGGTCTGCAATCCCAAGACCGTGAAATCCATAATCTTAAACTTGTCCTATGAAAAGTAATGCCTCGAATAAAGAAGGCTTGATGAAATATTGTTAATGAAGTGAAAAGTGATGATAAAGAATGATAAATTAATTATATTATTTGATTGGGTGTCACGTTCCGACACGATATATTTGGATCGAGTGTCACCTTCCGACATTATATATTTGGATCGAGTGTCACATGCAATAAGATATATTTGGATCGGGTGTCACGTTTTGATACTGTATATTTAGATCGGGTGTCACGTTTCAACATGGTATATTTGGATCGAGTGTCATATTCCGACATGATATATTTGGATCGGGTGTCACGTTTCGACATGGTATATTTAGATCGAATGTCATATTTCGACACGATATTATTGAATTGAGTGTCCGTTACGGCACAGTAATATTAAAGGAAAATATATTAAAATGACTTAATATAACATCTCAGAAATTCTATGCCAAGATTTGAACCATTCTTTTTAGGCGTATAGGGTCGAACTCATCAACTTTTAATTATATATATGAGTTAGAATCAATTCCTAAGTATTTTAAGAGTATTAGATGTGGTTTAGGGTCATAAGAGATCTCTATCGGCTAAGTTTTCGAATGAGTTCGTATAAGGGTCAACTTCAAAAGACCATATCTCCTAAAATATAACGAATTAGGTATCCCATAACCTATCAAATTAAAGGTCTTTGATTCTTCTTTCCAACTCCACCAAGATTGCATTTTTCTGTGTTCATAGTAAAACATTATGCTTGGTTGACCAGAGAGGTCAGCAACCAGTCCGCATCGCGGACCTGCAGCGAACTTTGACAATTTTTCCAGATTTCAGTTTTTTGTCGACCAGAAAGGTGTGGGACACGTCCGCATCGCGGACCTGTCGCGGACTTGTCCAATTTACCAGATTTTGTAGGGACATTTTGGGAAAGTTACCTAATATCTATATATACGAACTTGGAACATTTTGGGGGCAAATTTTACAGTCTTTCACCTCCAAAGAACCCTAATCTTCATCCTCCTCTCTCTCAAATCATCCCCTCCAATATTTCTATCAAACTCAAGGATTCAAGCTTCCCATTGAAGACCTAACGCCAAGACTTCTCTAATTCTTCTTCAAGTTCCTCTTTATGGTATGTGGGTTTTCATTCATGGGTTCTTCCACCCATAGAGTCCAAATGTTTTCTCAACTTAGTATATCATTTTTAAATGATGAAATCTTATGGGATTTTACATGATGGTTCTAAATGCATAGATTATGGTATATTTTAAGTATATTTACGTCTATTGATATATATGTATATTGACTCTTAATTTTAAGTGATGAGTTTTTATGAATTTTCATACTACGATTCCAAATGCATATATTCTTGAATATTTAAAGTTTATTTACCTATATTGACTTATGTTGATTCTTATTTACATGAAATGGATGGATTATCAATGTTCTTATATGAAGGTTTGAAAGGTAGTTTTAAAGTGCATATGGTGGGTTGTTTTTAAGATGTTTGATTGGACGCATTCATATCACTCTCATGCATACAAGTATCCTTTAAACCTATTTGAAAGTCTTTTTGAAATGAACCCACCTAGTTTTCTATGATAAAGTAAAGTTGAAATAAAGTTTGACTCCAATGAATGTTATGAAGTAAATGCTTATGAAGGGGAGTCTTTATGAAATGATTGATTTATGAAAGGACTTCTTAGCCAAAGTAAGATTTCAATGTGAAAGGACAATTCTCACATTGAATCAAATAAAATGTTTAAGGTTATGATATGACATGTATGACATCCCTATAGGCCGTCAATGCTTTTAAACATTTTTCCAAAAAGGAAGGTCCGATTAGCATGATACATAGAATACCATCACTAATTGTAGACCTAATTTTCTTATAAATCAAGGTTCATTAGTAGAACGGTAAATAGGACATGACAACCATGATGATATTATAAACCAAAGGTTTTAATGAGCTATTCCATGGAATGATGATTTTATGTTAAAGTTATATAAATGCTTATGTTATTATGATAATTAAATGTTATTCTGATAAGAGATTACCTAGCACCAAGTTAGACTAGAGGCGAATTCCCACATCCCAGAACTACGCTCCACCATAGGTATAAAGGAGCTAGAGGCGAATACGCAATCTCTAAAAGGCGAGTACCCAAAATATCAAGGCCTAGTGGTGAGTACCCGAGTTTAAGAACTAGAGGTGAGTACCCAGTTCAAACAATAGATTAGTGGATCCACTTAGGCGTGACGGAGTCTACCTTGGCAGGTAGTCTTCCCCTTTCTTCCAGTGTAGGATTAACATCGGGACTCCATGTTATAGCTCACTTGGTTTATGTCGGTTAACAGTCGCTCTCACAAAAGTAGAAGGTCCCTCTTCCAATGTTTAAGATATATCATATGATGTCTACTATGTCTATCACAAAGTAAAGTATATGCTCTCACAAAGCTAAAGATTTCTTTCAAAAGGTTTATGGTATACTTATTTACGATTCATGATGGTTTCTATATTTAATTGACTAAGTTTCATAACTCCAAATGGTATTTCAAATGAATACAAAGTTCTAGCATGGTCCATTGTTTCCCCTTATTGTATAACGATATATGGCATTCCATGCTCACATACTTAGTACATTCAAAGTACTAACGCATACTTAGTACATTCAAAGTACTAACGCATACTTAGTACATTCAAAGTACTAACGCATACTTTTGCCTACATGATATCACCATGTAGGAATCGACGTTGCTCATTGACCTCCTCCACGTGGCTAGCTCGGATTAGGTTGAAGATTGCTTGTGGTGAGTTCCCATGGTTCGAGAACAACATCCCTTTTATTCTAAGCTTATGTTATGTAGAACAATAAGATTTTTATTAAGGCATTTGTTGACACAGATTTTTGAGGGTGAGTTAGGGACATGTCTTAGCCCCCGCCGTCTATTAGTAGAGGTATGAGATATGTTGGGACATAAATGAAAAATGTTTTGAAGTTGCTAAGGACTATCATTCCACGATATTTCCCTTAGTCCCGGTTCTTTTTTTATTTCTTTACTTTCCGCTTGTTATTGTATGCCATTACCAATGAAATTCTTAATGAATTCTAAGAGGCTTGGGTGAGGTACCTCTGAGTGTCTCATTCGTTGTGTCACGTCTAAATTCTAGGCTCGGGTCGTGACACTTAATCTATTCAATCCCAAATAACTCATTTCCCAAAAGAGCGTGGTGTGAAAGCCTGAGTCCTCTGTATACTTTGGATATTATTGACTGGTTATGTAACTGTTTCATTGCATTGTCACTTGATCTTGATCTTATTTTTTGACACATGTTAAGTGTTGTAGTTGATTTCCTGCTATTTCTTTATGTCTATTTCGAGTTGGCGATGATACTTACTCAGTACATGTTGCCCCGTACTAACCCCTACTTGTATTTTTCTTTGCTTTATTTTGTGGAGTGCAGCGAGTGTACCATTGACTTTGACTCACTCTCAGCTCTTGCTAGTCTCCGGTATATCAACTTCCAGGGTGAGCTATCCTCCTAGTTTGTGTTGGATTCTCTTAGTTATGACATGATGTCCTTAGTTTTCAGACACAAACTAGTTTATTTATCTATTCTGGTTTTTGATACTCTTAGACTTAATATTCTGAAATTAGATGTCATTGATGTGATGACTTTCAGATTTTGGAGAAGGTTATGTAGTAGACTTTAGTGGATTGTTATTTCTTACTTTAATAAGGTTTGAGCTTCCACAATAATGTCGTGTTTTATGAGTTGAATCGCTATTAAAAGTTGAGGTTTGTATCATTGGTTCTCCCACCTACGAGGTTAAATATGAGTGTCACTCATGACCCAATTTGGATCGTGACACGTGCCCAAGCTAGTAGCATATTTAATTTGTGTCGGAGAGATTTCAGATGGATTATCAATATTTTGGATGCTTTGACCTTGTTTAAACATAAAATGTACAAACCAAAGGGTTCTTTTAAGGTTTTAGAGATTGAAAAATTATTCCGAGATTTCGGTTCTTTGGAGCATGAATTATGAGGCTAATCTTGAAAGTTTGATATAATTTCGATAAGCTGAGATTGAGTTTTTATTGTAAAAATTGAAATAATTCTTTAACGAGTAAAAAATTATATTTGACTAGGCAAGAAAATTAATTTGAATTTTAATTGGATGAATAGATCTGTATCATTATTTAAGATTTATAGAAAAAAGAATCGATGCATTCAGAGGTCGTATGAGGATGTTATTTTGAATTGAAATATGTTAAACTGAAAAATTATGTTGACATCTCGAATTGAAAAGCTTTAGCTATTTTAATAGATTCTCTACGAGAACCTTGGGATAAAAGGTAAATAAACATTTATCACAAGGTTTGGCCTAGTCAACCTTTTCGGATGTACATTCGTCGTCTTGAAGCCATGTAGGGGGTTCTTTGATTTGATTGACTTGTAATATATAATTATTAATTTATTTTTTAATATATGAAGTATTTATATATTTCTTTATTTATTTTTAAATATCAACACCACTTACAGAAAATTCTTGACGCCACTGACAACAGTTATATAGATAAAAAAAAATTCCTATTGCTTATGAGTTTTATGTTTTTTTTCTCAACTCAAGTCACTTCGTTTTAGTATGAGGTCATGACAATCCCAAATTTCAGAAAAAGAGAGGCAATTTTTAATGGTGCAGTTAATAACACAAAAAAGTAAATTAAAACATCACTTTCTCATTCATCTTTTATTTTTCTAAGAATGGACTAAAAAATTATATAAATTCTAATAACTAAATAAGAGGATGACAAGGTATATTGATAGTGCAAATACAAGTAAATTGTCCTAGGCCTTCATCCTCACACCTTGATCCCACTAAAAGTTGTTGTCCATAACGTTGTTTACAAAAAGTTCCGCAAGGTGGTGATTGTTGCGAACAAGGAATAGGAGTAGGAAAACGTTCGTCACATGTACCATCGGCATTCACTTGTTTCATCATCAACATGCCTGCAAAATCAAAAGAATGAATTAAAGGTTCAGTCGAATGCAATGATTTTTTGTCTAAATTTTGTGTTTGTATTAAGAATATGAACACAATTATTAATAGAACACTACTGGGATTTACCCTTTTTTGGGGGGTGAAGGGGGGGGGGGGGGGGTGGAGGGGTGGAGGAGAAGGAGATTCATGATTGTGAGGTTAGAATCAGTATGTGCGCACACCAATACTTTTCACCAACACAAAAATTTAAATAAATATAAAGAAAAAGAATTTGAACTCTTATTTTCTATATATAATTATAATTTACCATTAGATCACCCTTTTATCACTTCTCAATTTAATAAAAAATCAAAAACAAAAAGAAGGAATATTAATTTTGAAAAGCAAAAGCAATTGTAGAGGAATACATACCACAAATCCAAACAATGAGAAAAACATAAGAGCGAAAACATACACCAAAGTTTTCCATTGAATAATTTAGTGATGAATAAACTAGCTACTTTACCTGTCTTTTATAATGGTAGAACTTGAGAGATTACAGTAACAAAGAAAATTCATAATAGGTATCTTCTTAATGGAAGTCAAACATATCATGTCATGTTTAACTAACTTACCAGTTGAGGAGGATTTACTTTTGAAATCAATATATATGAAGAATATGGAAAACTATTAATTGTAATTACAAATCTTTGTGTGTACAGAGTAAACGTTTTAATTGTAAATTACATTACGAATTGAGGAGGATTTACTTTTTGAAATAATATTAATATTATGGAAAACTATTAATTGTAATAACAAATATTATGTGTACAAAGTAAAAGTTTTAATTATAAATTACGCTACAAATTTTGTTAATGATACTTAAATTTAGATATATGCCATTATTTTGAATGATATGAAATTTAAGAAAGAGCTGAATTTTTTTAAATTGATAGAATAAAATAATTTATTGATATTTTTGTTATTATAAATAAGTCTATTAAAGGTAAAATAATAAGTTTAGTGTTAAATCTATATCTATATATCTAAATCTAAAATAAACTAATATCACAAAGTGTAATGACCTGTCCCTATTGTTATGGATAGGCCAATGGGGAAGGAGTTTGGACCAAAAAGTTTTGGATAGTAACTTCGGAAAAATTTAGCTGTCACGCCCCAGGAGGGTACCCTAGACGTAACGGCACCCGAAGGCCAGTTCTGACCTCCGAGCGAACCACCTGGTTCAGTCACACATTCATTCCATCACATTCTCTTAGCGGAAACTCAATTAATGAAATACTATTCGCAATATGAGGGCCGAAGGCCAATCATTCATCAACTCAACAACAAAAATAATAAGACTCCTCGAATTAACCATTCAACCTCCCCACACTCCAGGAAGCCTCTATCCAAGTCTAAAAGGTGCCAATGACAAGTCTATGGCTACCAACAATCAAAATAAAAGAAAGGACAACAAAACTGTACAAGAAGGCTCAATATCCTTCGGGAACTAGGAGGACTCACCAACTGGCTGGAAATGTATGTGGATCTTCAACGGAGCGCCGGTTGATGATCTCTAGTACTTGTCTCTGCATCATGAAACGATGCAGGCCAAATGGCGTCAGTACATGGAATGTACGAGTATGTAAAATGGTCGAATACAACGAACATCAAGGAAGAATTTATCAACTCGGGAGCTCAACTCAAGAGGAATAACAACTCAATCAAATGTCCTAAGTCTAAACAAGAATATGATTTAGACGGGACAAATCACATACAATTCAACTCAATCTGACTCAGAGTACTATCAAGACCTATTTAGGAGTTTCTCTTATCCGACAACCATCACTTATGAGCCAGTGAAGGTACAACAAAATGACGTTGTTGCCGCGCCCGTTCATACTTTGCCAGGGTATGAACGAATCAAACACTCATGGATCCAATCCAACCAAGTCCTATAATGTCAGGACAAATCTCTCGGGGAAACATCCGACTTTAACGGTTCAATCCCCCCTACGTTTGGCAACATAGGTATTGGGTTCGAGTATGGACTATACTCTTGCCCAATTCGGTGCTCGATACTCCTCCCAAGACTCAATGCTCATAAAACTCCATCCAATCAACTCAATCAAATCATATCGACAAGTCTCATTACAACCTTGTCAACTTATCAACTCTATCACAATCAATCTCTTCCAATCATACTATCCGATCAATCTCAATCACATCTCCAAAAGAAATTTAACTGCACACATATAGCATCATCTAGATATAATCAATCATTTCTTTCATCCATTTGAGAAAATCTTTGAGGCTCATCACAATTTCAAGACTTTAAATTGACATTTCATATTGAGCAACATTTTCAAGAAAATAACATCCTTTATCAAAATCTACATAGTCAAGAAGATCAATAGAACATATTTAACAACTCATTTTCATCAACTCATACTCACATAAAGGCTCAATTTAGGAACTCCTTGGCTCAACAACATCAACACATATAGAATCAAATACATAGGGGACAAAGTTCATACAAGCATAAACCATACCAAGAAACTCTATTTTCATGAACATCTAACCTTAAAGCAAGAGTAGTACACATGGGTGGACTCAACCCATGTTTTAGATAGCCTTACATACCTTAGTGAAGACTTGAAGAAAACCTTGTGGTTGGGTCTTCAATGGAGGACTCAAATCTTAAAGCTCTTGGACTTTTTTTTTTGTTGGTAATGGAGAAGAAGAAGAAGAGAGAGAGAGAGAAGCTCCTAGGGCTTTTTAGAGAGAGAGAGTGAGGCTGCAAAATGTGTTCCCAAAAGACCAAGGGTAACATATATATAATTTGGGTAAGTTCCCAAATTGCCCCTCCTCCAAAGTTCTGAAAATAGGCTAAAAACGCATCTGGCGCGATAGTGGCGCGTCGCGCCATTGCAGCGCCAGGCTGAATACGCCTAAAACCTACATACCTCATAGTGGCGCGCCGCGCCAGAGACCAAACTACTGAGGCATGTTTCTGGCGTGATAGTGGCGCGTCGCGCCCTTATAGCGCCAAGGCCATATTTTCTGGGTTTTGGAAATTTGGCCTGAAAAACCCTGCACAACTTTTAGTGGCGCGCCGCGCCAAGGACCAAACTACTGAGGCATGTTTCTGGTGCGATAGTGGCGCGTCACGCCCTTACAGCGCCAAGGCCATTTCCCCAGCAGTTGCAACCCAGGCTAAAAATGAAATTCCTGCCGTGCTAGTTCATCTTAGGATCGTCATATCTTTTGACTCCGAACTCCAAAATTTACGTTATTGGTGGCGTTGGAAAGAAGACTCGACGAACTTTAATTTGATAGGTCATGGGCCACCCAGATTGACGTCCTTCAAAAGATAGGGTCGTTAAAAGTCGACCCTTATATAAACTCATCCTAAACTTAGCCACGACGGATCTTTTGGACTTAGCTCGATCCTAGGGGTCCTTGGTGACCCCACATCACCTCTAACACTGCTCAGTCCCTCAGAGACTCATCTTAACTCACGAATATACTTCAAGATACTCGGGTTCGACCCCTCCCGAACACAAGAAGGGTCCGAATCTTTAGAATTTTTTTTGAGGGGTGTTACATTATCTCCCCCTTGGGATCATTCGTCCTCGAATGATGAGAAATCAAGAATAGACTCGGGGTGCAAATCACAATCAAAACTCAATCATTCAATCAGTCAAATTCTCAATCAATTATCAATCAAGACTCAAGATGCACAAATGAATTCAAATCAAGGAAATGGACATTACCTTCAACATTCTCATCGGTAGGCACGAATAGTTGGGGATATTTAGATTTCAAGGCTTCCTCCGCTTCCCATGTGGCTTCCTCAACAAATTGGTTTCTCCACAGGACTTTGACTAAGGCGACTTCTTTGTTCCTCAGTTTGCGAACTTGGCGATCAAGAATTTGGACCGGAACCTCTTCATAAGACAAGCTATCCTTAATTCCAATGCTATCAATGGGAATACCAATGAGGGATCGCCCAAGCACTTTTTCAACATCGAAATGTAGAATACCAGATGAATAGAGACTAGTTCTGAAGGCAACTCCAACTCATAAGCAACACTCCCAATCCACCTCAAGATCTGGTAAGGACCAATATATCAAGGATTAAGCTTCCCCTTCTTTCCAAACCTCATGACACCCTTCATGGGTGACACTTTCAAATACACCCAATCATCTACCTCAAACTCTAAGTCTCTCCTCCTCATGTCAGTGTAAGATTTTTGGCGGCTTTGGGCTGTCTTTAGCCTCTCTCGAATAACTCGTACCTTCTCCATGGCTTGATGAACAAAATCGGGCCCAATCAACTCGGCTTCACCAACTTCAAACCACCCAATGGGCGATCTACACCTCCTCCCATACAAGGCTTCATAAGGAGTCATTTGAATGCTGGCATGATAGCTATTGTTATATGCAAACTCTATGAGAGGCAAGTGATCATCCCAATTTCCCTTGAAGTCAAGCACACATGCCCTCAACATATCTTCCAATGTCTGAATGGTGCGCTCTGCTTGGCCATCTGTCTGGGGATGGAAGGCTTTACTCAAGTTCACCCTCGAACCTAATCCCTTCTGAAAGGATTTCCAAAATTGGGAAGTGAATTGAGCTCCTCTGTCTGAGATGATAGACAAAGGGACCCCATGCAATCTGACGATCTTTTGTATATACAACTTTGCATAATTTTCTGTGGTGTTAGTAGTCTTAACTGCCAAGAAGTGAGCTGATTTCGTCATTCTATCCACAATCACCCAAATGGAATCATATTGCTTTCGAGACTTCGGCAAGCCTATAATAAAGTCCATGTTGATCATCTCCCACTTCCATTCTGGAATTCCTATGTTTTGGGCTAAACCACATGGCCTTTGATGCTCAACCTTCACCTGTTGGCAATTCGGGCACTTGGAAACAAATTTCACAATATCACTCTTCATCCCACTCTACCAATAGATTTCCCTCAAGTCATGGTACATTTTCGTGGAGCCTGGATAAATAGAGTATCTGGAACTATGCGCTTCGGCCATAATCCTCTCTCGAACATCATCGACATCAGGTACACACAATCTACTTCGGTACCTCAACACACCATCTCCCCCTTTGGTGAAAACCATCACCCCTTGTTTGTGAACAACTTCCTTCAGCCGGAGGAGGATGGGATCCTGATCTTGTTTCTCCTTTACCTCTACTACAAGTGAGGACATGGCCCCATCTCGAACGTTTACTCCACCTTTATTGTTCTCTTCGAGTTGAACTCCCAATCGGGCTAATCGATGTACCTCCTTCGCTAATTCCCTCTTTCCCTTTTCCATATGGGCAGTGCTACCCATGGACAACCTGCTAAGAGCATCATTAACAACATTAGCTTTACCTGGATGGTAGAGGATGCTCATATCGTAGTCCTTGAGTAGCTCAAGCCATCTTCTTTGCCTCAGGTTGAGTTCCTTCTGGTTGAAGACATATTGCAGGCTCTTGTGATTGGTGAATACATCAACATGTACTCCATACAAGTAGTGGCACCAAATTTTAAGCGCGAACACCACAGCTGCCAGCTCAAGGTCATGAGTTGGGTAATTCTTCTCATGAACCTTAAGTTGTCTCGAAGCATAGGCTATCACCTTTCCCCTCTGCATCAGTACACAGCCCAACCCGATTTTAGATGCATCACAATAGACCACAAAGCCCTCTGTCCCATCAGGCAGAGTCAAGACAGGAGCAGTGGTTAGCTTGGCCTTCAGTTTCTGGAAACTCTCCTCACAAGCATTGGACCATTGGAACTTAGCCTTCTTTTAGGTCAGCTTAGTCAATGGTGATGATATGGATGAGAATCCCTCTACAAACCTTCGATAATACCCGGCCAAACCCAGGAAGCTCCTTATCTCTGTCGGGGATGTGGGTCTGGGCCAATTCTTTACTGCCTCAATCTTCTGAGCATCAACCTGAATACCATCTCCAGATACAGTGTGGCCTAAGAAGGCCACTGATGCAAGCTAAAATTCACATTTAGAGAACTTTGCATACAATACCTGGTCCCTCAAATTTTGTAAAACGACTCTAAGATGATAGGCGTGCTCCTTTTCATTCTTGGAGTAGACCAAAATATCATCTATGAATACAATCACAAACATATCAAGATATGGTTTAAACACTTGGTTCATGAGATCTATGAAAGCTGCGGGGGCATTAGTCAACCCGAAGGATATGACCAAAAATTCAAAGTGGCCATAACGAGTCTGAAAAGCAGTCTTCGGAATATCACATTCCCTCACCTTCAACTGATGGTAGCCAGATCTCAAGTCTATCTTTGAGAAACACGTGGCACCCTGAAGCTGATCAAATAAATCATCTATTCTAGGGAGAGGGTATTTGTTCTTTACGGTGACCTTATTCAGCTGCCTGTAGTCAATACACATTCTAAGGGACCCATCTTTCTTTCGAACAAATAGGACCGAAGCTCCCCATGGTGAGACACTCGGCCTAATAAATCCCTTATCTAATAAGTCTTTCAACTGCTCCTTCAACTCTCTCAACTCAGCTGGGGCCATTCTATATGGAGGAATTGAGATAGGCTGGGTATCAGGAAGAATATCAATCCCAAAGTCAATCTCCCTATCAGGAGGGACTCCAGGCAGATCTTCAGGAAAGACATCCGGAAACTCATTGACAATCAGAACCGACTCAAGGGATGGAGACTCAATGCTGTCATTTTTTACTCGGACAATGTGATAAACACACCCTTTTGAGATTAGCTTTCTGGCCCTAAGGTATGAAATAAACTTACCTTTAGGCACAACAGGGCTACCTTTCTACTCTATGATAGCCTCATTCAGAATTTGAACGTGATAATCTGAGTTCTACAATCAATAGAGGCATAACAGACATAGAGCCAGTCCATGCCAATGATCACGTCAAAATCAACCATGTCCAACTCAACTAGGTCGGCCAAGGTATCCCTGTGATTAATGGACATAGTGCAATTTCTATAGACTCTCTCAGCTAAGACAGAATTACCGACAGAAGTGTCCACACTAAAAGGTTCAAGAAGACGTTCAGGAATTTTATTGAATTTACTAGCCATATAAGGAGTCAAAAAAGATAGGGTGGCACCCGGATCCATCAATACATAACAATCAAAAGAAGAGACTCGAATCATACCCGTCACGACGTTTGGAGAGTTCTCCTGATCTTGGCAACTGCCCATGGCATATAGGCAGTTTGTACCTCCACTCGTACCTGAAGTAGCGCCTCTCTAATTACCCCTAGCTGGCGGTGCGGTGGTGGAGAACTGGGCTCTGTTCCCCCATGCTGGACACTCCTTCTGAAAATGGTCTATTTGGCCGTATTTATAACAACCAACCCTTCCCGCTCTGCATTCTCCCAAGTGGAGCCTACCACACTTGCTGCATAGTGGCTTCCCCCTCGTACTTTGACTTACACTGGCCTGGAATTGAGAACCCTGGGGTCTGAAATTCTGGTGACTATGTCCCTTCGATCATACCTATTTTGCGGCATAGGTGCGCTGGCGGTAGATGAGGCATAATTGGGAGGCCTCTTCTGGAAGAAGGACCTGTTGTCCTTGTTTTGCCTCTGTTCATTCTCATGGTCCGTTGATTTTGCCTTCTTGCTCAGGTGCTCTTCTCTGTCCTTTCTCTTCTCTTCTTCCACCTGTTGGGCGTACACCATTAACTTTGAAATATCCATATCGGAGATTAACAACGCCGCTTTGCATTCCTTCTTTATATGTCTCCCCAAACCAGAGACAAACTTCCTCATCTTTGACCTCATATCTGGGGTCATTTCGGGAGCATACCTGGACAGCTGGATGAACTTCAGGCCATACTCCTTAACAGTCATACCCTCCTGCTTCAGATTCACAAATTTCTCCACTTTCGCTTCCCTCAATTCTTGGGGAAAGAAGTGGTCAAGAAAGGCTCCCTCAAATTCATCCCACCTAGTAGGTTCGGCCTTCTCGCCCCTACCTTGTTCCCATTGGTTATACCAAATGTTTGCCATATCTTTAAGTTGATAGGACACCAACTTAACCCCCTCAATTTCTGTAGCATGCATAGCTTTTAGAATTTTCCACATCTCATCAATAAAGTTTTGGGGATCTTCATCAACCTTAGAACCCGTGAATGCCGGCGGATTCATTCTTAGAAAGTCTCTAATTCTAGTGGCAGCAGATGGCTCTTGGGAGCTAGAGCTAAGAGTCGGCGAACTTTGATTACCACTTCGGACAGCCATTAGTTGCGTGAGCATTGCAATTGCACCTCGAAATTCTGCATGTGATGTGGGTGCAGGTGGAGTAGATGGCACTTGGGGTGCCTCCGAGTATCTCCTAGGTCGGCCTCTAGCCCTTGCCGGGCGTGCCTCGGACTGGGGCATCACGGCGTTATCATCATTCCTCTGGCTAGCAGTACGTTTTGGAGGCATTATCTGTAATGTATAAACGCACGAATTAGAAGGGGAGTTTCATAGAGTTTAACTCCATCGCACGAATTCAGAGTATGAAGGAAGTGAAACAATTCCTAATGTCTCATAACCTCCTCATTATAAGTGTGGTGCACAACACACCCATAAGCAAGACTCTACTAGACATGGCTTCATAGACTCCCTAGGACACTTGAACTCTGTGCTCTGATACCATGTTTGTCACGCCCCGGGAGGGTACCCTAGACGTAACTGGCACTCGAAGGCCAGTTCTGACCTCCGAGCGAACCACCTGGTTCAGTCACACATTCTCTTAGCGGAAACTCAATTAATTAAATACTATTCGCAATATGAGGGCCGAAGGCCAAGCATTCATCAACTCAACAACAAAAATAATAAGACTCCTCGAATTAACCGTTCAACCTCCCTACACTCCAGTCTATGAAGCCTCTATCCAAGTCTAAAAGGTGCCAATGACAAGTCTATGGCTACCAACAATCAAAATAAAAGAAAGGACAACAAAACTGTACAAGAAGGCTCAATATCCTTCGGGAACTAGGAGGACTCACCAACTGGCTGGAAATGTATGTGGATCTTCAACGGAGCGCCGGTTGATGATCTCTAGTACCTGTCTCTGCATCATGAAACGATGTAGGCCAAATGGCGTCAGTACATAGAATGTACCAGTATGTAAAATGGTCGAATACAACGAACATCAAGGAAGAATTTATCAACTCGGGAGCTCAACTCAAGAGGAATAACAACTCAATCAAATGTCCTAAGTCTAAACAAGAATATGATTTAGACGGGACAAATCACATACAATTCAACTCAATCTGACTCAGAGTACTATCAAGACCTATTTAGGAGTTTCTCTTATCCGACAACCATGACTTATGAGCCAGTGAAGGTACAACAAAACGACGTTGTTGCCGCGCCCGTTCATACTTTGCCAGGGTATGAACGAATCAAACACTCATGGATCCAATCCAACCAAGTCCTATAATGTCAGGACAAATCTCTCGGGGAAACATCCGACTTTAACGGTTCAATCCCCCCTACGTTTGGCAACATAGGTATTGGGTTTGAGTATGGACTATACTCTTGCCCAATTCGGTGCTCGATACTCCTCCCAAGACTCAATGCTCATAAAACTCCATCCAATCAACTCAATCAAATCATATCGACAAGTCTCATTACAACCTTGTCAACTTATCAACTCTATCACAATCAATCTCTTCCAATCATACTATCCGATCAATCTCAATCACATCTCCAAAAGAAATTTAACTGCACACATATAGCATCATCTAGATATAATCAATCATTTCTTTCATCCATTTGAGAAAATCTTTGAGGCTCATCACAATTTCAAGACTTTAAATTGACATTTCATATTGAGCAACATTTTCAAGAAAATAACATCCTTTATCAAAATCTACATAGTCAAGAAGATCAATAGAACATATTTAACAACTCATTTTCATCAACTCATACTCACATAAAGGCTCAATTTAGGAACTCCTTGGCTCAACAACATCAACACATATAGAATCAAATACATAGGGGACAAAGTTCATACAAGCATAAACCATACCAAAAAACTCTATTTTCATGAACATCTAACCTCAAAGCAAGAGTAGGGCACATGAGTGGACTCAACCTATGTTTTAGATAGCCTTACATACCTTAGTGAAGACTTGAAGAAAACCTTGTGGTTGGGTCTTCAATGGAGGACTCAAATCTTGAAGCTCTTGGACTCTTTTTTTTGTTGGAAATAGAGAAGAAGAAGAAGAGAGAGAGAGAGAGAAGCTCCTAGGGCTTTTTAGAGAGAGAGTGAGGCTGCAAAATGTGTTCCCAAAATACCAAGGGTAACATATATATAATTTGGGTAAGTTCCCAAATTGCCCCTCCTCCAAAGTTCTGAAAATAGGCTAAAAACGCATCTGGCGCGATAGTGGCGCGTCGCGCCATTGCAGCGCCAGATTGAATATGCCTAAAACTTGCACACCTTATAGTGGCGCGCCGCGCCAGAGACCAAACTACTGAGGCATGTTTCTGGTGCGATAGTGGCGCGTCGCACCCTTACAGCGCTAAGTCCATATTTTCTGGGTTTTGGAAATTTAGCCTAAAAAACCCTGCACAACTTTTAGTGGCGCGTCGCGCCAAGGACCAAACTACTGAGGCATGTTTCTGGCGCGATAGTGGCGCATCGCGCCCTTACAGCGCCAAGGCCATTTCCCCAGCAGTTGCAACCCAAGCCAAAAATGAAATTCCTGCCGTGCTAGTTCATCTTAGGATCGTCATATCTTGACTCCGAACTCCAAAATTTACGTTCTTGGTGGTGTTGGAAAAAAGACTCGACGACCTTTAATTTAATAGGTCGTGGGCCACCCAGATTGACGTCCTTCAAAAGATAGAGTCGTTAAAAGTCGACCCTTATACGAACTCATCCTAAACTTAGCCATGACGGATCTTTTGGACTTAGCTCGGTCCTAGGGGTCCTTGGTGACCCCACATCACCTCTAACACTGCTCAGTCCCTCAGAGACTCATCTTAACTCACAGATATACTTCAAGATACTCGGGTTCGACCCCTCTCAAACACAAGAAGGGTACGAATCTTTAGATTTTTTTTTGAGGGGTGTTACATTAGCCTAGGCCAGACTTGGAAGAATTCTGAGTCAGATGAGGTCTAGGGTGACCTTGTGAATGGTGGGGGATCGAATCTCTAATTTTATTGGGTAAGCTGATAGCCAAGGCAATATGGAGCGTTTACTACTTTGCGGAATTGCATTCGGCCGAGTAAAACTTTCAAAATTGGACGTGGCGTGAAGAGTATGATTTAATACCTCTTTGGAAGCGGGTGTGTTGTAAAATGGGGGCTTTTAAATTAAACTCTGAGCTCACTATTTTCGAATATCCTGCCAGAGTGGGATTATTCCAGCCAAAGCGAGATAGGTCCCGCCAGACGGGAAAAACCCCAGAAATATTTTTCATTCTGCAAAAACTATTCCTAAAATGTCAGGAGGCGACCTAGGGCGATTTTCATCAATTTTCCATGGATTTCCATGTTTAACGTAAAGATTTTATTCCCTAAATTTATCTTGCGATTCCTAATATTTATAAACTAGGATGGATGATCATTGCAGGAGGGTTTGGCCTGTGGGTAAGGGTGGAAAATAGCCCTAGGGTGGGATTAGGATCATGGATTTTGCATAGGATGAGAATTGTGTTATTTTTCATGAAAGTTAGGTCATTTTGTTGATCCTTTATACATATTTACTGTTTTTAGACCAAGAACAAGCGGAGCGAACCTGAAAAGGGAAAGCTCTTGCACTTTAAGGTTGTTAAAGCTCGAATTCGAGGTGGGTGATGGTTTTGTTTCCCGTATGTGTTTCATGTACTTGTTAAATTACTTCATGGTATGCATATGTGTATGTGAATAGGGAAATATGCTAGATTTTATATGAAATGATCACTTGTGGGCCTATTTTGTGATTAACCTGTTCTTGGTGACATAATGTTGAATATTGAATATAATTGTAGCTGTTTTATATGTTGGGATCGGGTGTCACGTTCTGACACATAAATTGGATCGGGTGTCACGTTCCAACACATATTTAGATTGGGTGTCATGTTCTGACATAATCCTTGGATCGGGTGTCACATTCCGACACAAGTTGTGTGTGTAGGACCCATGAGAGGATCCTTATGTGAAGTTATATGATTTGAGGTGGTTAAACTATGATCTTGCTGAATATTGTTTGAGATGACACTGGTTAAGTTATTCTGTATATATATGCCTGTTATATTGACTTTACTCGTCCATATTTCGCTTATTGCCTAACCGCGTGATCCCAGCAGTACGCTGTTGATTTTGTGTACTGATACTACACTTGCTCTGCCTTTTGTTGAGTACAGAGCATATTCAGCCAATTGTGGAGGGACCTCGCCTAGAGAGTGATTTGGTTCGAGTTCAAATGTGAGCTATTCTTTTAGGCTGTCGGAAACTTTATCTCTTTGTTCTAGTCCTTTTTCCAGTACTTAGACGTTTAGACAATGGTTAAATTGTTAATGATTTTCTGTTGGGAGATGCACTCCCTTTCTAGACTTGTTAGTTTTAGAGTTTTGACATAATGACTTTCAGTTGCTAAGATATTTCTGCATGTTGAGATCATTGACTAGATTGTTTTTTGAGTTTATGAAAACTCAGTATTTCTTATTGATTTAAACTGCTGCCACTTCTTTAAGTCGTTTATATTCTGCAAGTATTGTTAGTTGGGTTGTATGGATGGTTCTTCCATCGAACAGTTAGTGTGGGTGTCAGTCACGGCGGATCGGGATCGTGACACAAAGGTCCTTAGCGAAATATCATTCGTCTTTTATGCCCTTTTGAAATAGATTTTACACTAGACCAAATTAAATTTAGTTCCTTCTTTATATTGTGAACTTAAAAATGAAATAACAAATGGAATGAATTCTTTTTCTTGTGAACTCACATTTTTTATGTAGATTGATAGCTTGTTTTGCAAACTTATAAAATTAACTTATTTTGAAAAGTATTTTTAAAAGGTGTTTTTGATAAGAAGCAATTTGTGCTTGGCCAATAAATTTTAAAAGCATTTTTTAAACAAATGGAAGCATTTGAAAAAGCTTGACACTAATGTTCAAAAGTACTTTTAGGGTCTTTTTGGAAAGTCACCCAATAATCAGAATTGGTGTAATTACTAGTCTATATCCACAACTAACGTGATTCTGTACCGACGCCTTTCCCTTTGTATAGTATACAACTAAGTGACTTCATAACCTCAATCCACTTTTTTGCTTACTGTAGCATAGGCCTTCGGCTAGGACTACTGGGTATCTAATCCCATTCGCTCCCCTAACTTTCGTCTCTCAGTGTCAGTGTCGGCCCAGTAGAGTGATTTGGGTAGTAATTACCAATCTATTAATTACACAGTCTAGTAATTATAATGACATATTTATTTGCCAGAATGTAATTACAAGTTTACTGTTTGGTTGCACAAGTACAATCATAAGGTTATATTAAAATTTTAAAAATAAATGTTAATCATTTAAAATTTATATTTGATAAATAAAGACATTTATAAATGATAATAGATTAAATATTTAAGATATATATTAATTAATAAACATATGTTCTTAACTAATGTCATTTTTTTATTTTTATTTTTTAAATTAGTATATTCTAATTAATTTAATCAAAAATATTAAAAGTATAAGATTTTTATGAACATCATGAAATGTATGTTTGACAAAAAATATTAATATTGTAAATATAATTTCATAAAATTATTAAAACATCTGACAAAAAATAATATATCAAGTTTAACTAAAAAATAAATGGTTTGCAATGTGAAATATTAAGTCAATACTACTAAAATAAATAAAATTGAAAATATGACATAAATTCTAAATTCAAAAACAAAAAATTTAACATGATACTCTTGTACCAATTTTTAACACAACGTACATAAATATGATTTAAAAGAAAAGGAAAAAGTAAGTCTATAATCTTATTTAATAATGAATTCTACTTTAATTTAAAAATTAGAATACTAACAAAATTATGCAAATGAAAAAAATAGAATATAAATAATACAAAAAATTGCATAGAATCGCATGAAAAAGTAAAGGTTGAGAATGAGAAGGAAATTAAATATAATTAATAAAAAATAAAAAAGATATTTTTAGAAAATATTAGAATAATAAAAATATTTTTAAAAAATAATAGGAATAAAAAATATAAATATAAATAAAAGAAGAATTTTAAAAACATTCAAGTAATTACATAATGTAATTATATCATTTCCTTACCCTCTCTTGGAAATTGAAGAGTGTAATTACTCACCTTCAATTATATCCAATTCTTCTCTCACCAAGTAATTACTTGGTCTACTAAACATGCCAAATAGTAAAATTACACAAAATTACACCAAATCCCAATTACATTGTGGCTTTCCAAATAGACCCTTAAAGTTTATTTGTCAAAATAAACTTCTTCTTACCAAAATTATTTTTTTTAAATGCTTTCCAAAGTAAGCTAATTTTAAAAGTTTGACTAAACAGACTATAAATCTACATGAAAAAATTGTGCGTTCACAAGAAAAGAAATTTATTCCATTTTGTTTTTAACCTTAATAGATTTTTAAGTTCATAATATAAAGAAGGAAGTAAGTTTTAGTTTTATCTAGTGTAAAATCTATTTTTAAAAGGCGCAAAAGGTGATTGATATTTTCCTAAGGACCTTCGTAATATTAATATAGTTTAGATTATATAGATATAGATTTAACTCTAAACTTATTATTTTACCTTTAATAGACTTATTTATAATCACAAAAATATCAATAAATTATTTTATACTATCAATTTAAAAAATTCAGTTCTTTTTTAAACTCCATGTCATTCAAAATAATAGCATACATCTAAATTTGAGTACCATCAACAAAATTTCTTATGTAATTTACAATTAAAACGTTTACTCTGTACACATAAAGATTTGTAATTACAATTAATAGTTTTCCATATTCTTCATATATATTGATTTCAAAAGTAAATCCTCCTCAATTGGTAAGTTAGTTAAACATGACATGATATGTTTGACTTCCATTAAGAAGATACCTATTATGAATTTTCTTTGTTACTGTAATCTCTCAAGTTCTACCATTATAAAAGAAAGGTAAAGTAGCTACTTTATTCATCACTAAACTATTCAATGGAAAACTTTGGTGTATCTTTTCGCTCTTATGTTTTTCTCATTGTTTGCATTTGTGGTATGTATTCCTCTACAATTGCTTTTGCTTTTCAAAATTAATATTCCTTCTTTTTGTTTTTAATTTTTTATTAAATTGAGAAGTGATAAAAGGGTGATCTAATGGTAAATTATAATTATATATAGAAGATAAGAGTTCAAATCCTTTTTCTTTATATTTATTTAAATTTTTGTGTTGGTGAAAAGTATTGGTGTGCGCACATACTGATTCTAACCTCACAATCATGAATCTCCTTCTCCTCCACCCCTCCACCCCCCCTTCACCCCCCCAAAAAGGGTAAATCCCAGTAGAGTTCTATTAATAATTGTGTTCATATTCTTAATATAAACACAAAATTTAGACATAAAATCATTGCATTCGACTGAACCTTTAATTCATTCTTTTGATTTTGCAGGCATGTTGATGATGAAACAAGTGAATGCCGATGGTACATGTGACGAACGTTTTCCTACTCCTATTCCTTGTTCGCAACAATCACCACCGTGCGGAACTTTTTGTAAACAACGTTATGGACAACAACTTTTAGTGGGATCAAGGTGTGAGGATGAAGGCCTAGGACAATTTACTTGTATTTGCACCATCAATATACCTTGTCATCCTCTTATTTAGTTATTAGAATTTATATATTTTTTTAGTCCATTCTTAAAAAAATAAAAGATGAATGAGAAAGTGATGTTTTAATTTATTTTTTTGTGTTATTAACTGCACCATTAAAAATTGCCTCTCTTTTTCTGAAATTTGGGATTGTCATGACCTCATACTAAAGCGAAGTGACTTGAATTGAGAAAAAAACATAAAACTAATAAGTAATAGGAGAAAACATTTATCTATATGGCTGTTGTAACAATCCTCACAGCCATTTAAAGATTTTTGTGTGTTCTATTTTACCTCTTTGACGTAGTTTCTTTATAGTATTTGTGATTTAAGGGGACAACTAGTTTGATTTTCAAGGTGTTTGATTGGGAAATATGCAAGCCTCTTGTTTTGGAAGGTTTGGAAGTTGATATGATTGACTTTGTTCAACATCCATAGAAATTAAGCTCATATTGAAATTACGTTTATGCCATCAATTCTAGAACATGATTTTTGGGTTAGTAGGACCTTAGGTTCGATTCTTGAGCCTTTTTGGTGCATTTTGAGTAGTTGGTTGGAAATTGGAAAAGTTAGAAATTAAAAAATTGACTTTGGTCAACATCTGGTCAAGATGACCCCGTTTGGGTGTTTCGGTGATTTTATTAAGTTTCAAATATCGTGTTGTAACGACTCATTAGGTCCTTTTGAGTACTAGAGCTTTTTATTTCATAAAAGACTCATTCCGTAAATTTTAAATGAAATTTTGGACTATTCGATAAATACGATTATTTAGTTGATGGATAATTTTGAATAATTAATTTAATTGGTGGGCTAAGTTGATAATTTATTTTACACTCTATACCACTTATTAAAATAAAAGAATATGGTTTATTAATTTTAGTACATAATTATTTTATAAGATAAAAGAAAAGAGAAAGGGAGAATACAGAAAACTTACCTGCGACGTGGATGAAGAGAAGCCGAAACTGCTTCAGGTAATGGGTAAACTTCAGTCTTGTTCTGCATATTAATTGCTAGGATAGGCAATATATATATATTAGTGTATCACTTGATCAAATTTGGTGTTGGCTGAAACGAGTTTGTAATGGCTTGGATTTGGCTACAAGATAGTTATGGTTATGTATATATGTGTAATCATTCAAAAATAACTATGGCTAATCATTCAGTAGTCACGATGGCATGATTAGGTGTAGATTATACATTATTTTGCATTAGTTTTAAGGTTCTGCATAATTAGGTTAGGTACTGTTTCGTACAATTTGAAAATTATTTTCAGTTAATTATCATATTATAATTCAAGTTTTGATATATTGAGATAGTAATTAAATAATAGGTGTATTGTATTATATGAATACTGTTGACACCCAATTTTGACCCTCCACAACGCAAATTAAATATCGAGTTTCTTTGAATTTCGAACATTTTTTAAATAATTAGCTTCTATAAAAAACAAAGTTATTTTCATGTTATTCTTAACTATTTTTATTTTTTTATAAATTTTAGTATAATATACATACTTTTATATAACTATACTATTTATGTAGTTATTCGAAAATCATCTCAAAAAGATTTTATTTTTAACTAAATACAATGTTAGTTAGGTTAGTTTAATTATAGTTTGCATTTTTGAAAATTTTAGTTTTTTCTAAAGAAAAATAAAAAAAATCCTCAATCTCCACATCGAAAATTGTATGAAAATTTGAAGTTTTTGGAGCCTATATAAAACCTCATATTCTTAGTAAGAAGAGGGAAGAAGTGAGAGGGCTTTTAGCCACCCCAAAGTTAAAAATTTTCTTAACTTGGGTAGGATTTTGGACTGTCGTCCCCAGCCTAAAAGTTGTGAAAATTTCTAGCTTTCAATCATATTTTTCTTCAAGGAAAATAGAAGATTGAAGTCGAAATTTAGGCTAAGAACAGTGTTCTTATAACAACGAACCCACGAAGGTTCGAGTCTAAATTTTCAATTTTTCTTTTTGTGAATTGGAGTTCCATCAAGCTCTTGGGTGGTGGTGAGGTTGTCTTCCGCTCGTCGTCTTCAGTCTCGCTGCCCGAAAAGAGATAAAATCTTTTCTCAGCTTTATTTTATTTAATTGTTTCATATTTTATATTTAGTTGATTTGTGGTCTTGTTTTTTTATGTTAGCATCTACTAAAAATAATTAGATTAATGATAGAAATTTCTTATAGTTAGCATGTGTTAGGATTAATTAACAATCATGTGTTAATATTATTTCATGAAAGCTCTTAGTTTTGTTCATTATTTTTTCAAGTAGTTTTTTTTGACAATATAGATTTTCATGTTTTCAATTTTTCTTTTAACATGATTTAGATGATAAAAATATGCTTAAAGTTGTTATTTAATTAGAAGTTTCATGGTCAAATTGATTAATTCTTTTTGTAAAATTTGAGCTAGTATATCGTATATATTAAATCCGTGTTCTTTAGTTACTTGAATATATTTCTTCTTTCATTTCTTTTGTCTACATATATGCATGTTGTTAGTCACTTATAGGATGCCATCAATTTGATAACTTAAAATATCATGATATATCCTTTGGTTTAGTTTAAAATGAATAAATGCTTATGTAATTTTATTTTGGCGCATGTGATATCAATTCCAGTCCATCTTTGGACTCCATTCTTGCATATCGTTGAGTTTTGAGTCTCTCATCATCTTGCTCAAATGACTGGAAAGTTGATACATGGAAAAAAAGCTAATATACATGGTTTGAATATTGATATTGAGTTGTATACACGGAATAGAGGTGGAACACAATGTCGTTTACACTGATAGACAATATGTAAGAAAACAATATTGTATCCACTGATATACAGTATATATACAATCTAATATATAGTGTATATACAACTGCAATATACAGTGGAATTGGGCTTAAGGCTCAAAACACAGATGGCCTAACATATTAGTCAAGGCATACAGAAACTAAGTGTCGAGCCATATTTTCATGTGTTATTTAATGTTTATTTATATTGATTCGGATTGTAATAATTTATTTACTTATGTTATTTATGCTTGCTTAAATATTAATTTTAATTTGTTTTAACTTAATTAGATTCTCCTAAAGATAAACCAATTCATGTTAATTTACTCTTTAAATGATTTTCTACGTTTATTTAGTTATTTGATAAACTTTTACTTTTTTTATACATGTATATTATTTTCAAAGTTTAAGTTTGATCATTTTTTCTAAAAAATAATTTTAAAGTCTTCATTTCCTTTTAAATTAATATTTTCAAAAGTTAGTCAAATAATTTTTCAAATCGTCGGATAACCGCGCGTTAGCGTCCACTTTGAATGCTTAACACCTTCTCAAAGTGAAAATAAGAATCTCGTATCTTTTTCTCTGAATTTTTAAGACTTAAATCTGTTAGGGTCTTTTAAATTAAGTTTTCTTAATTTCTTTAAAAAATTAAGTGACGATTCTTCTTTTCTAAAATTGATTTTTTTCTCTTTAAAGTTGAAATTAATTTTAAACCGTCTTTTTCAATCCCTTGAAGATGCTATCGATCTATTGCGACTCTTTCAATCCCAGGTCTATCTTAACCCTAGGCTTGAGTTTTAGGAAAATATATTATAGAGTTGGATGAGTTGTTGGGTCTAGGTTAAACATATATATAATATTAGTGTCTACGGATTATGAATACTGTATACTTGATAGATTGGAAGCGTGATGCTTTGGAAGAAAGGAAAAGCATTGGTGAATTAGCTTGTTTGACTTCGGTTCTTCAGTTGAGGTAGGTTATGGTTTATTCTATATCATAGATAGACTTTTAATAGTGATTGATAGTCGTTGAGTAATGTTGTGAAGTTTTCTATGCATTTATTTTTTGTGGTTTGGATGGTTGATATGTTGTTGTGATTGGTCTGCAATCCCAAGACCGTGAAATCCATAATCTTAAACTTTTCCTATGAAAAGTGATGCCTCGAATAAAGAAGGCTTGATGAAATATTGTTAATAAAGTGGAAAGTGATGATAAAGAATGATAAATTAATTATATTATTTGATTGGGTGTCACGTTCCGACATGATATATTTGGATCGAGTGTCACCTTTCGACATGATATATTTGGATCAGGTGTCACGTGCAATAAGATATATTTGGATCGGGTGTCACATTCCGATACTGTATAATTGGATCGGGTGTCACGTTTCAACATGGTACATTTGGATCGGGTGTCATATTCCAACACGATATATTTAGATCGGATGTCACATTCTGACATGGTACATTTGAATCGAATGTCATATTCCGACACGATATTATTGGATTGAGTGTCCGTTACGACACAGTAATATTAAAGGAAAACATATTAAAATGACTTAATGTAACATCTCAGAAATTCTATGCCAAGATTTGAACCATTCTTTTTAGGCGTATAGGGTCGAACTCATCGACTTTTAATTATATATATGAGTTATGATCAATTCCTAAGTATTTTAAGAGTATTAGATGTGGTTTAGGGTCATAAGAGATCTCTAACACCAAGCCGATTCCAAAGAATTTCTATCGTCTAAGTTTTCGAATGAGTTCTTATAAGGGTCAACTTCAAACGACCATATCTCCTAAAATATAACGAATTAGGTTTCCCATAAACTATCAAATTAAAGGTCTTTGATTCTTCTTTCCAACGCCACCAAGATTGCATTTTTTTGAGTTCAGAGTCAAAAGTTATGCTTGGTTGACCAGAGAGGTCCGTAACAAATCCGCATCGCGGACCTGCAGTGAACTTTGACAATTTTTCCAGATTTCATTTTTTTGTCGACCAGAAAGGTGCGCGACACATCTGCGTCGTGGACTTGTCCAATTTACTAGATTTTGTAGGGACATTTTGGAAAAGTTACCTAATATCTATATATACGAACTTGGAACGTCTTGGGGGTAAATTTTACAACGTTTCACCTCCAAAGAACCCTAATCTTCATCCTCCTCTCTCTCAAATCATCCCCTCCAATATTTCTATCAAACTCAAGGATTCAAGCTTTCCATTGAAGATCTAACGTCAAGACTTCTCTAATTCTTCTTCAAGTTCCTCTCTAAGGTATGTGGGTTTTCATTCATGGGTTCTTCCACCCATAGAGCCCAAATGTTTTCTCAACTTAGTATATCAATTTTAAATGATGAAATCTTATGGGATTTTACATGATGGTTCCAAATGCATAGATTATAGTATATTTTAAGTTTATTTACGTCTATTGATATATATGTATATTGACTCTTAATTTTAAGTGATGAGTTTTTATGAATTTTCATACTACGATTCCAAATGCATAGATTCTTGAATATTTAAAGTTTATTTACCTATATTGACTTATGTTGATTCTTATTTACATGAAATGGATGGATTATCAATGTTCTTATATGAAGGTTTGAAAGGTAGTTTTAAAGTGCATATGGTGGATTTTTTAAAGATGTTTGATTGGACGCATTCATATCACTCTTAGGCATACAAGTATCCTTTAAATCTATTTGAAAGTCTTTTTGAAATGAACCCACCTAGTTTCCTATGATAAAGTAAAGTTGAAATGAAGTTTGACTCCAATGAATGTTATGAAGTAAATGGTTATAAAGGGGAGTCTTTATGAAATGATTGATTTATGAAAGGGCTTCTTAGCCAAAATAAGGTTTAAATATGAAAGGACAATTCTCACATTGAATCAAATGAAATATTTAAGGTTATGATATGACATGCATGACATCCCTATAGGCCGCTAATGCTTTAAAACATTTTTCCAAAAAGGAAGGTCCGATTAGCATGGTACATAGAATACCATCATTAATTATAGACCTAATTTTCTTATAAATCAAGGTTCATTAGTAGAACAGTAAATAGGACATGACAACCGTGATGATATTATAAACCAATGGTTTTAATGAGCTATTCCATGGAATGATGATTTTATGTTAAAGTTATATAAATGCTTATGTTATTATGATAATTAAATGTTATTCTGATGAGAGCTTACCTAGCACCGAGTTAGACTAGAGGAAAATTCCCACGTCCCAGAACTACGTTCCACCATAGGTATAAAGGCGATAGAGGTGAATACGCAATCTCTAAAAGATGAGTACCCAAAATATCAAGGCTTAGTGGTGAGTACCCGAGTTTAAGAACTAGAGGTGAGTACCCAGTTCAAACAATAGCTTAGTGGATCCACTTAGGCATGACGGAGTCTACCTTGGCAAGTAGTCTTCCCCTTTCTTCCAGTGTAGGATTAACATCGGGACTCCATGTTATAGCTCACATGGTTTATGTCGGTTAATAGTCGCTCTCACAAAAGTACAAGGTCCCTCTTCCAATGTTTAAGATATATCATATGATGTCTACTATGTCTATCACAAAGTAAAGTATATTCTCTCACAAAGCTAAAGATTTCTTTCAAAAGGTTTATGGTATACTTATTTATGATTCATGATGGTTTCTATATTTAATTGACTAAGTTTCATAACTCCAAATGGTATTTCAAATGAATACAAGGTTCTAGCATGGTCCATTGTTTCCCCTTATTGTATAACGATATATGGCATTGCATGCTCACATACTTAGTACATTCAAAGTACTAACGCATACTTAGTATATTCAAAGTACTAACGCATACTTTTGCCTATATGATATCATCATGTAGGAATCGACGTTGCTCATTGACCTCCTCCACGTGGCTAGCTCGGATTAGTTTGAAGATTGCTTGTGGTGAGTTCCCATGGTTTGGGAATAACATCCCTTTTATTCTAAGCTTATGTTATGTAGAACAATAAGACTTTTATTAAGGCATTTCTTGACACAGATTTTTGAGGGTGAGTTAGGGACATGTCTTAGCCCCCGCCATCTATTAGTAGAGGTATGAGGTATGTTGGGACATAAATGGAAAATGTTTTGAAGTTGCTAAGGACTATCATTCCACGATATTTCCCTTAGTCCCGGTTCCTTTTTTTATTTCTTTACTTTCTGCTTGTTATTGTATGCCATTACCAATGAAATTCTTAATGAATTCTAAGAGGCTTGGGTGAGGTACCTTCGAGTGTCTCATTCGCCGTGTCAAATCTAGATTCTAGGCTCGGGTCGTGATACTTAATCTACTCAATCCCAAATAACTTATTTCCCAAAAGAGCGTGGTGTGGAAGCTTGAGTCCTTTGTATACTTTGGATATTATTGACTGGTTACATAACTATTTCATTGTGTTGTCACTTGATCTTGATCTTGTTGTTTGCCACATGTTAAGTGTTGTAGTTGATTTCCTGCTATTTTTTTATGTCTATTTCGAGTTGGCCGATAATACTTACTCAGTACATGTTGCCCCATACTAACCCCTACTTGTATTTTTCTTTGCTTTATTTTGTGGAGTGCAGCGAGTGTACCATTGACTTTGACTCACTCTCAGCTCTTGCTAGTCTCCGGTATATCAACTTCCAGGGTGAGCTATCCTCCTAGTTTGTGTTGGATTCTCTTAGTTATGACATGATGTCCTTAGTTTTCAGATACAAACTAGTTTATTTATCTATTCTGGTTTTTGATACTCTTAGACTTAATATTCTGAGATTAGATGTCATTGATGTGATGACTTTCAGATTTTGGAGAACGTTATGTAGTAGACTTTAGTGGATTGTTATTTCTTACTTTAATAAGGTTTGAGCTTCCACAATAATGTCGTGTTTTATGATTTGAATCGCTATTAGAAGTTGAGGTTTGTATCATTGGTTCTTCCACCTAGGAGGTTAAATATGAGTGCCACTTATGGCCCAATTTGGATCGTGACACGTGCCCAAGATAGTAGCATATTTGATTTGTGTTCGAGAGATTTCAGATGGATATATTTTGGATGCTTTGACCTTGTTTAAACATAAAATGTACAAACCAAAAGGTTCTTTTTAGGTTTTAGAGATTGAAAAATTATTCCGAGACTTCGGTTCTTTGGAGCATGAATTATGAGGCTAATCTTGAAAGTTTGATATAATTTCGATAAGTTGAGATTGAGTTTTTATTGCAAAAATTGAAATAATTCTTTAACGAGTAAAAAATTATATTTGACTAGGCAAGAAAATTAATTTGAATTTTAATTGGATGAATAGATCTGTATCATTATTTAAGATTTATAGAAAAAAGAATCGGTGCATTCAGAGGTCATATGAGGATGTTATTTTGAATTGAAATATGTTAAACTGAAAAATTATGTTGACATCTCAAATTGAAAAGCTTTAGCTATTTTAATAGATTCTCTACGAGAACCTTGGGATAAAAGGTAAATAAACATTTATCACAAGGTTTGGCCTAGTCAACCTTTTCGGATGTACATTCGTCGTCTTGAAGCTATGTAGGGGGTTCTTTGATTTGATTGACTTGTAATATATAATTATTAATTTATGTTTTAATATATGAATTATTTATATATTTCTTTATTATTTTTAAATATCAACACCACTTACAGAAAATTCTTGACGCCACTGACAACAGTCATATAGATGAAAAAAAATTCCTATTGCTTATGAGTTTTATGTTTTTTTTCTCAACTCAAGTCACTTCGCTTTAGTATGAGGTCATGACAATCCCAAATTTCGGAAAAAGAGAGGCAATTTTTTTATGGTGCAGTTAATAACACTAAAAAGTAAATTAAAACATCACTTTCTCATTCATCTTTTATTTTTTTAAGAATGGACTAAAAAATTATATAAATTCTAATAACTAAATAAGAGGATGACAAGGTATATTGATGGTGCAAATACAAGTAAATTGTCCTAGGCCTTCATCCTCACACCTTGATCCCACTAAAAGTTGTTGTCCATAACGTTGTTTACAAAAAGTTCCGCAAGGTGGTGATTGTTGCGAACAAGGAATAGGAGTAGGAAAACGTTCGTCACATGTACCATCGGCATTCACTTGTTTCATCATCAACATGCCTGCAAAATCAAAAGAATGAATTAAGGTTCAGTCGAATGCAATGATTTTTTGTCTAAATTTTGTGTTTATATTAAGAATATGAACACAACTATTAATAGAACAGGTGGAGGGGTGGAGGAGAAGGAGATTCATGATTGTGAGGTTAGAATCAGTATGTGCGCATACCAATACTTTTCACCAATACAAAAATTTAAATAAATATATAAAAAAAGAATTTGAACTCTTATCTTCTATATATAATTATCATTTAATATTAGATCACCCTTTTATCACTTCTCAATTTAATAAAAAATCAAAAACAAAAGGAAGGAATATTAATTTTGAAAAGCAAAAGCAATTGTAGAGGAATACATACCACAAATGCAAACAATGAGAAAAACATAAGAGCGAAAACATACACCAAAGTTTTCCATTGAATAGTTTAGTGATGAATAAAGTAGCTACTTTACCTTTCTTTTATAATGGTAGAACTTGAGAGATTACAGTAACAAAGAAAATTCATAATAGGTATCTTCTTAATGGAAGTCAAACATATCATGTCATGTTTAACTAACATACCAATTGAGGAGGATTTACTTTTAAAATCAATATATATGAAGAATATGGAAAACTATTAATTGTAATTACAAATCTTTATGTGTACAGAGTTAACGTTTTAATTGTAAATTACATAAGAAATTTTGTTGATGGTACTCAAATTTAGATGTATGCTATTATTTTGAATGACATGGAGTTTAAAAAAGAACTGAATTTTTTAAATTGATAGTATAAAATAATTTATTGATATTTTTGTGATTATAAATAAGTTTATTAAGGATAAAGTAATAAGTTTAGAGTTAGATCTGTATCTATCTAATCTAAACTATATTAATATTATGAAGGTCCTTAGGAAAATTCGGACCTTTCTTGTATTCAGGTAGGGTCGAACTCTATTATTGTGAATTATATGCATGAGTTAAGATGAGTCCCTGCATAATTGAAAAGTGTTGGAGGTGATGTAGGGTCACAAAAGACCCCTAGGACCAAGCTAAGTCCAAAAGATTCATCGTGGCTAAGTTTTATGATGAGTTCGTTTAAGGGGTCAACTTCTAACGACCCTATCTTTTGAAAGACGACAATCTGGGTGGCCCACGACCTATTAAATTAAAGTCCGTCGAGTCTTCTTTCAAACGCCACCAAGAATGTAATTTTTGGAGTTCGGAGTCAAAAGATATGACGATCCTAAGATGAACTAGCACGACAGAAATTTCAGGCCTGGGTTGCAACTGCTGGAAATCTGGGTGTGGCGCCGCAGTGGCGCGATACGCCACTATCGCGCCAGGAACAAGCCTCAGTAGTTTGGCCCCTGGCGCGGCTCGCCACTACGAGGTGTGCAAGGTTTTCAAGCCTATTTTCCAGAACTCAGAAAACTTGGGCTTAGTGCTGTAAGGGCGCGACGCGCCACTATCGCGCCAGGAACAAGCCTCAGTAGTTTGGTCCTTGGCGCGACGCACCACTAAAAGATGTGCAGGTTTTTAGAAACTATTCGACTTGGCGCCGCAGTGGCGCGACGCGCCACTATCGCGCCAAGAGTGTTTTTGGTCTATTTTCTAGATTTTGGATGAAAGGCAGTTTGGGAATTTTCCCAAATGATATTTACACAAGCCTTGAACGTTTTTGGACCATATTTTCAGCCTCTCTCTCTCTCTAAAAGCCCTAAAAAATTTCCCTCTCTTCTTTTTCTTCTCCAAATTCTTCTCCAACAAGAAGTGCCTCCAAGAGCTTCAAGATTCAAGCTTTCCATTGAAGACCCAACATCAAGGTTTCCTTCAAGTCTTCTCTAAGGTATGTAAGGCTACTCAAAACATGGATTAAGTCCACCCATGTGCCCTACACTTTCTTTGAGGTTAAAGGTTCGTAAGAATAGAGTTCTTAGTAGGTTTATGTTCAAATGAATCTTGTCTCTTATTTAATTAATGTCTATTATGTTGATGTTGTTGAGCTAAGAAATTCCTAAAATCTTCTTGTTAGCATGAGTCGATGGAGATGGGTTGTTAAACATGCTTTATTGATTTTTCTTGACTATGTGGATTATGACAAAAATGCTAATTTTCCTAAATATGTTGTTTATCTTGAGTTGTTGAATTAAAACCTTGGAGTTGTGATGAGTCCCAAAAGATTTGTTAAACGAATAGAGGAACGATTGGATAGATTTGTATGTTGTTATAAATGCATATTTAATCTGCTCTTGAAAAATATGATTGGGATTGATCAGATTGTATGATTGGGAGAGGTTTGATTGTGATATAGTTGATGAGTTGACAAGGTTGTAAATGAGACTTGTCGATATGATTTGATTGAGTTGAATGGATGGAGTATTATGAGCATTGAGTCTTGAGAGGAGTATCGAGCACCGAATTGGGCAAGAGTATAGTCCATACTCGAACCCAATAACTACGTCGCCAAACGTAGGAGGGGATTGAACCGTTAAAGTCGAATGCTTCCCCAAAATTATTGTTCTGACATTATAGGACTTGGTTGGATTGGATCCATGATTGGTTGATTCGTTCATACCCTGGCAAAGTATGATCAGACGCGGTAACAACGTCGATTTATTATACTGTCACTAGCTCATAAGTGATGGTTGTCAGATGAGAAAAACTCCACATAGGTCTTGATAGTACTCTGAGTCAAATTGAGTTGAATTATATGTGATTTGGTCCCATCTAAACTATATTCTTGCTTAGACTTAGGACACTTGTTGAGTTGTACTTCTTTCTGAGTTGAGATTCCCGAGTTGATTTGGTCCTTTCTGATGTTGTTTCATTTGACCATTTTACATACTCATATATTCAATGTACTGACGCCATTTGGCCTGCATCGTTTCATGATGTAGAGACAGGTACTAGAGATCATCAATCGGCACACCGTTGAAGAACCACACACTCTCAGCTAGTTGGTGAGTCCTCCTAGTTTTCAGAGGATGTTGAGTTCCCTGTATAGTTTTGTGTTGATTCATTTATTTTGATTGTTGGTAGCCATGGGCTTGTCATTGACACCTCCTAGATTATTGATAGAGGCTTCATAGACCGGAGTGTTGAAATGTTGGATTGTTCTTTGAGTAGTTCTTCTTTAACTGTTTGTTGATTTGATAGTTATTTGGCCTTTGGCCCTAAATTATGAATAGTACTTTATTGAATGAGTCTTCCGCTGAGAGAATGTGTTTGAATGAATGTGTGACTGGACTAGGTGGTTCGCTTGGAAGCTAGAAATGGCTTTTGAATGCCGGCCACGCCTAGGGTACCCTCCCGGGACGTGACAAACATGGTATCAGAGTCTAGAGTTCAAGAGTACTAGGGAGTCTATGAAGCCGTGTCTAGTAGAGTCTTGCTTATGGGTATGTTGTGCACCACACTTATAATCAAGAGGCTATAAGACATTAAGAATTGTTTCACTTCTTTCATACTCTGAATTCGTGCGATAGAGTTAAACTGTATAAAACTCCTTTATAATTCGTGCGTTTATACGTTACAAATAATGCCTCCTAAACGTACTGCTAGCCAGAGAAATGCTGATAACGCAGAGATGCCACAGTCAGAGGTATGCCCATCTAGGGCTAGAGGCCGACCGGCGAGGTATGCGGAGGCACCTCAAATGCCTACTACTCCACCTGCACCAACTTCGGAAGCAGACTTTAGAGGAGCGATTGATATGCTCACTCAATTAGTGGCTGCATGAAATGGTACCCAGAGTTCGCCAACTCTTAACTCTAGTTCCCAAGAGCCATCTGCTGCTACCAGAATTAGAGACTTTCTAAGAATGAATCCGCTGGCATTCATGGGTTCTAAGGTTAATTAAGACCCCCAAAATTTTATTGATGAGATGTGGAAAATCCTGAAAGCTATGCATGCTACGGAGATTGAGGGGGTTGAGTTGGTATCCTACCAGCTCAAGGATGTGGCAAACATCTGGTATAACCAAAAGAAATAAGGTAGAGGTGAGGATGCTGAACCTGCTATGTGGGATGAATTTAAGGGAGCCTTTCTTGACCACTTTTTTCCCCGAGAATTGAGGGAAGCAAAAGTGGAGGAGTTTGTAAATATGAAACAAGAAGGCATGACTGTTAAGGAGTACAGCCTGAAGTTCATCCAGCTATCCAGGTATGCTCCAGAGATGATCCCAGATGTGAGGTCGAAGATGAGGAAATTTGTCTCCAGTTTGGGAAGACATGTGAAGAAGGAGTGCAAAGCGGCATTGTTAATCTCCGATATGGATATTTCAAGATTAATGGTGTATGCTCAATAGGTGGAGGATGAGAAGAGAAAAGACAGAGAAGAGCATCTAAGTAAGAAGGCAAGATCAGTTGGGCAGGAGAATGAACAGAGGCAAAACAAGGGCAACAGGTCCTTCTTCCAGAAGAGGCCTTCTAACTATGCCTCATCTACCGCCAGTGCACCTATGCCGCAGAATAGGTACGATCAGCAGGGACAGAGTCGCCAGAATTTCAGACCCCAGGGTTCTCAATCCAGGCTAGCGTGGGTCAAGGTTCGCAAGAGAAGCCACCATGCGTCAAGTGTGGTAAGCTCCACTTGGGAGAGTGCAGAGCGGGAAGGGTTGGTTGTTATAAATGCAGCCAAATAGACCATTTTCAGAAGGAGTATCCAGCATGAGGGAACATAGCCCACTATTCTACCACCGCACCACCAGCTAGAGGTAATCAGAGGGGCACTACTTCAAGTACGAGCGGAGGTATAAACTGTCTATATGTCATGGGTAGTCGTCAAGATCAGGAGAACTCTCCAAACGTCGTGATGGGTATGATTCGAGTCTCTTCTCTTGACTGTTATATTTTGATGGATCCGGGTGCCACACTATCTTTTGTGACTCCTTACGTGGAAAGTAAGTTTGATAAAATCCCTGAGTGTCTCCTTGAGCCTTTCAGTGTAGCTATTCCTGTCGGTGATTATATCTTAGCTGAGAGAGTCTATAGAGATTGCACTGTGTCAATTTATCACAAGGATACCTTGGCTGACTTAGTTGAGTTAGATATGGTTAATTTTGATGTGATCCTTGGCATGGACTGGCTTTATGTCTGTTATGCCTCTATTGATTGTAGAACTCAGGTTGTTAGGTTCAAATTCCCGAACAAGGCTGTCATAGAATGGAAGGGGAGTCCTATCATGCCTAAGGGTAAGTTTATTTACTACCTTAGGGCCAGGAATCTAATCTTAAAAGAGTGTATTTATCACCTTATCCGAGTGAAAGATGACAGTATTGAGTCTCTACCCCTTGAGTCGGTTCCGATTGTCAACGAGTTTCCTGATGTCTTTCTTGAGGATCTGCCTGGAGTCCCTCCTGATAGGGAGATTGACTTTAGGATTGATGTCCTTCCTGATACCCAGCCTATCTCAATCCCTCCATATAGAATGGCTCCGGCTGAGTTGAAAGAGTTGAAAGAACAGTTGAAAGACTTGTTAGATAAGTGATTTATTAGGCCGAGTGTCTCACCATGGGGTGCTCCGGTCCTATTTGGGCGAAAGAAAGATGGGTCCCGTAGAATGTGTATTGACTACAGGAAGCTGAACAAGGTCACTGTAAAGAACAAATACCCTCTCCCCAGAATAGACGACTTATTTGATCAACTTCAGGGTGCCACTTGTTTCTCAAAGATAGACCTAAGATTGGGCTACCATCAGTTGAAGGTGAAGGAGTGTGATATCCCAAAGACAGCTTTTCGGACCCGCTATGGCCACTTTGAGTTCTTGGTGATGTCCTTCGGGTTGACTAATGCCCCCGCAGCTTTTATGGATCTCATGAACCGAGTATTTAAACCATACCTTGATATGTTTGTGATTGTATTCATAGATGATATTTTGGTTTACTCCAAGAGTGAGGAGGAGCACGCCCATCATCTTAGAGTCATCTTGCAAACTCTGAAGGACTAGGTATTGTATGCAAAGTTCTCCAAATGTGAATTTTGGCTTGCATCAGTGGCTTTTATAGGCCACATTGTGTCTGGAGATGGTATTCGGGTTGATGCTCAGAAGATTGAGGCAGTGAAAAATTGGCCCAGACCCACATCCCCGATAGAGATAAGAAGCTTCTTGGGTTTAGCCGGCTATTATCAAAGCTTTGTAGAAGGATTCTCATCTATATCATCACCATTGACCAAGTTGACCCAAAAGAAGGCTAAGTTCCAATGGTCCGATGCTTGTGAGGAAAGTTTCTAGAAATTGAAGACCAAGCTAACCACTGCTCCTGTTCTAACCTTGCTCGATGGAACAAAAGGTTTTGTGATCTATTGTGATGCATCTAGAGTTGGTTTGAGCTGTGTGCTGATGCAGAAGGGAAAGGTGATAGCTTATGCTTCAAGACAGCTTAAGGTTCACGAGAGGAATTACCCAACTCATGACCTGGAACTACTTGTATAGAGTGCATGTTGATGTGTTCACCGATCACAAGAGCTTACAATACGTCTTCAGCCAGAAGGAACTCAACCTGAGAAAAAGGAGATGGCTCGAACTACTCAAAGACTATGATATGAGCATCCTCTACCATCCAGGTAAAGCTAATATTGTTGCTGATGCTCTTAGCAAGTTGTTTATGGGTAGCACTGCCCATGTGGAGGAGGGAAGGAGAGAATTAGCGAAGGAGGTACATAGATTAGCCCAATTGGGAGTTCGTCTTGAAGAGAATAATGAAGGTGGAGTTAATGTTCAGGATGGGTCTGTATCCTCACTCGTGGCAGAGGTAAAAGAAAAGCAAGACCAAGATCCCATCCTTCTCCAATTAAAGGAAGTTGTTCACAAACAAGAGGTGATGGTTTTTACCAAAGGGGGAGATGGTGTGTTGAGGTACCAAAATAGATTGTGTGTACCTGATGTCGGTGATGTTCGAGAGAGAATTATGACCGAAGTGCATAGTTCCAGATATTCTATTCATCCGGTCTCTACAAAAATATATCATGACATAAGGGAAATCTATTGGTAGAGTGGGATGAAGAGAGACATTGCAGAATTTGTTTCCAAGTGCCCGAATTGTCAACAGGTGAAGGTTGAGCATCAAAGGCCATGTGGTTTAGCTCAAAATATAGAAATTCTGGAATGGAAGTGGGAGATGATCAACATGGACTTTATTATAGGTTTACCGAGGTCCCGAAAGCAACACAATTCCATTTGGGTGATTATGGATATAATGACAAAATCAGCTCACTTCTTGGCTGTTAAGACCACTGACACCGCAGAACATTATGCAAAGTTATACATTCAGGAGATCGTTTGTAACAACCCCTAAAATGTTGTATGTCGGTATTTCAATTCTCGACGAAAATAATACAGCCTCTGTATTTTGGGCATAACTTTTCATAGATTGGTCCAAATTAGGTGATTCAAATTTCTGGGTAACCACAACATCCTTACCTACAACTTTCATGAATAACATATCTTAATATTCAGAGTATCAGTAGGTCAAATAAATTAATCTTTGCAAGATATAGTACTATAACGGAATTGAGTGTTTATAGAAGAAAATTCATATCTCACTGTAGGTTGCTCCAAATTAGTTTATTCTTGAACGATATGAAACTAGACTTCCATATCTACAATTCTTATTAAGACACCAAATCCTAATAAGGAATTTATCTTATTCAAACGCAGCTCCGAAAAAGAGTATTCTGTTAAAAAAAACTCATCTTACCTACCATGGAAAGATCTAGATACATTTGACATCATTCATGACATAAATTGTCCTCCATTTAACATCATCCATGACATCAATATATTCCATTAAATTTTTAGATTTTTCTTTATAATTATTTTATTTATTGTTAGATCACTCTTTCCCACCTATAAATACCCACCTTATTTCCTCATTTTATTCATCAAGCTTTCTTAAGCATTTCTTCTCTCTATATACTTCTTCTCAAATATAGTTTTAGTTTTAGTAGTCTAAAAATACTACTTCGGTTATTCTTATACTCCGGGTAGTACACAAAATGCTCCGGCGAGAAGAAAAGGCTAGGGGTCCAAGAGTGTTCCAATTCGGAGTAAACCTTCGGATTTAAGGTATGTAAGGCTTTCATAGCATTGGATTGAGTTCGTCCATGCGTCTAATATTTAAATTCATTATAATTGAGTTATAATTGAGTTTTATCCAAATCTTGAATTCTAAATGAATTAATTCTTCTTCTATTGAATTTGATATATTTATGCATTAATATTATTATTATTGTTATCTCTCATATTATTGGAATTATTGTTCATGGCTACTTTCCCATGAATTCTAATTGATTTGATGTTCATGAATATGTTTACACATGTTTTGAGTAAAGATGTTGGCTTTTTATTATTTTCATTGATAAAAAGAAAGTTATATGAATTAATACTATATTTGTATTTTATTGAGTTTTGAAAGAGCAAAAGAGTTGAATTTGAATGAATTTGAGAAAAATGATATTTTGAGCAAGATGTTTTAATGAGATGTAAATGATGTTTTTGGAAGTATAATGATTGATGAACATGAAATGAGATGAGTTTGATGATTTAAATTAAAGTCCAATGAGACTAGATGATGAGTTTAATATGAGCACATATTTTGGGAGTAGTATTGAGCACCGAGTTGGGTAAGAGTTTAATTGACTCAAACCCCAGAACTACGTAGCCAGCGTAGGATGGAGGCTATGCCTCTTAAGTCCCAAAAAGAGGACTTTGATGAGTGGATCCAAGATGGTGATGTCCTTTACCCTGGCAAGGTATTGGATAGATGTGGCAACGACATCGCTTCGTTGTATCATCGCTAGCTCATAAGTGATGGTTGTCGGTTAGAGAAACTCCCAACTGAGTAAGCAATTCTTATTACTATTATTTTTATTATTATATTTTAAACTTGCATTACATATTGATGTTGAGATGATGTTGAGTTCTGAGCTGAGTTTTATTGAGAGGAGTATCTTGATATCTGTCCTTACCTTCCTGCCATTTTACATACTCGTACATTCCACGTACTGACGTCATTCGACCTGCATCGTTTTATGATGCAGATACAGGTGTTAGAGATCCTCAACAGGCGCATCGTTGAAGATCATTTCTTTTCGGCTATTTGGTGAGTCGTTCTTGTATTCGAAGAAACTCCTTATCCTTTTATTATTGTTGAGTGTGATGTTTCTTTTGAGGTAGCCATGGACATGTCATTGGCACCATCTAAGAGTATTAGAGGCTTCATAGACAGAGTTTAATGATGTAATTGGAGTAGTTCTCCTTTGAAACTACTTCTTCTAAAAACTTCTTCTTTCATGAGATGTTGTTAATGGAGAGCCCATATAAGTATTCTTATTAAGTCTTCCGCTGATGAACGAATAAGTGATGAGACCAAGTGGTTCTCTCAGAGGCCAGAGATGGTTTCTGAGTGCCGGCCACGCCTAGGGTACCCTCTCAGGGCGTGACATTGTGAGATTGCATGGGGTCTCCTTGTCTATCATCTCAGATTGAGGAGCTCAATTCACTTCCCAATTCTGGAGATCCTTTCAGAAGGGACTGGGTTCAAAGGTGAACCTTAGTACGACCTTTCATCCCAGACGGATGGCCAAGTGGAGCATACCATTCAGACGTTGGAGGATATGTTGAGAGCTTGTGTGCTTGACTTCAAAGGAAATTGGGATGATCACTTACCTCTCATAGAGTTTGCATATAATAATAGCTATCATGCAAGCATTCAAATGGCTCCTTATGAAGCTTTGTATGGGAGGAGGTGTAGATCACCCATTGGGTGGTTTGAGGTTGGTGAAGTTGAGTTGATTGCACCTGATTTTGTTCACCAAGCCATAGAGAAGGTGAGAGTTATTCAAGATAGTCTAAAGACAGCCCAAAGCCGCCAAAAATCTTACACCAATGTGAGGAGGAGAGACTTAGAGTTTGAGGTGGGTGATTGGGTATACTTGAAAGTGTCACCCATGAAGGGCGTCATGAGGTTTGGAAGGAAGGGGAAGCTTAGTCCTCGATATATTGGTCCTTACCAGATTGCGAGGTGGATTGGGAGTGTCACCTATGAGTTGGAGTTACCCTCGGAGCTAGCCGCCATTCATCCGGTATTTTACGTTTCGATATTGAAGAAATGCTTAGGTGATCCCTCGTTGGTAATACCCATTGATAGTATTGGAGTTAAGGATAGCTTATCCTATGAAGAGGTTCCGGCCTAAATTCTTGATCGCCAAATTCGCAAATTGAGGAACAAAGAGATCGCCTCAGTCAAAGTCCTGTGGAGAAATCAGTTTGTTGAGGAAGCCACGTGGGAAGCGGAGGAAGATATGAAGTCTAAATATCCCCATCTATTCGTTCCTACCAATGAGAACATTGAAGGTAATGCCCATTCCCTCGAATTAAATTCGTTCGTTCATTTTGAGTTTGGATAGTAAATTTTATTTGAGAAATTGAACCGATTGACTGAATTCTGATTGTGATTTGTACCCCGATTTCCATTCTTGGTTTACTCATCATTCGAGGAAGAATGATCCCAAGGGGGAGATATTATAACACCCCCTAAAAATTTTCCCTAAGATTCAGACCTTTCTTGTATTCGAGTAGGGTCGAACTCTATTATTGTGAAGTATATGCATGAGTTAAGATGAGTCCCTGTGTAATTGAAGAGTGTTGGAGGTGATGTGGGGTCACAAAGGACCCCTAGGACCAAGCTAAGTCCAAAAGATTCGTCGTGGCTAAGTTTTATGATGAGTTCGTTTAAGGGGTCGACTTCTAACGACCCTATCTTTTGAAAGACGACAATCTGGATGGCCCACGACCTATTAAATTAAAGGTCGTCGAGTCTTCTTTCCAACGCCACCAAGAATGTAATTTTTGGAGTTCGGAGTCAAAAGATATGACGATCCTAAGACGAACTAGCACTGCAGGAATTTCAGGCCTAGGTTGCAACTGCTAAAAATCTGGGCTTGGCGCCGCAGTGGCGCGACGCGCCACTATCGCGCTAGGAACAAGCCTCAGTAGTTTAGCCCCTGGCGCAGGGCGCCACTACGAGGTGTGCAAGGTTTTCGAGCCTATTTTCCAGAACCCAGAAAACTTGGGCTTGGTGATGTAAGGGCGCGATGCGCCACTATTGCGCCAGGAACAAGCCTCAGTAGTTTGGTCCTTGGCGTGATGCGCCACTAAAAGATGTGCAGGTTTTTAGTCTATTCGACTTGGCGCCGCAGTGGCGCGATGCGCCACTATCGCGCAAAGAGTATTTTTGGCCTATTTTCCAGATTTTGGACGAAGGGCAGTTTGGGAATTTTCCCAAATTATATTTACACAAGCCTTGAACGTTTTTGGACCATATTTTTCAGCCTCTCTCTCTCTAAAAGCCCAAGAAAATTTCCCTCTCTTCTTCTTCTTCTCCAAATCCTTCTCCAACAAGAAGTGCCTCCAAGAGCTTCAAGATTCAAGCTTTCCATTGAAGACCCAACATCAAGATTTTCTTCAAGTCTTCTCTAAGATATGTAAGGCTACTCAAAACATGGGTTGAGTCCACCCATGTGCCCTACACTTTCTTTGAGGTTAAAGGTTCGTAAGAATGGAGTTCTTGGTAAGTTTATGTTCAAATGAGTCTTGTCTCTTATTTAATTAATGTCTATTATGTTGATGTTGTTGAGCTAAGAAATTCCTAAAATCTTCTTGTTAGCATTAGTCGATGGAGATGGGTTGTTAAACATATTTTATTGATTTTTCTTGACTATGTGGATTATGAAAAAAATGCTAATTTTCTTAAATATGTTGTTTATCTTGAGTTGTTGAATTAAAACCTTGGAGTTGTGATGAGTCCCAAAAGATTTGTTAAACGAATAGAGGAACGATTGGATAGATTTGTATGTTGTTATAAATGCATATTTAATCTACTCTTGAAAAATTTGATTGGGATTGATCGGATTGTATGATTGGGAAAGGTTTGATTGTGATAGAATTGATGAGTTGACAAGGTTGTAAATGAGACTTGTCTATATGATTTGATTGAGTTGAATGGATGGAGTATTATGAGCATTGAGTCTTGAGAGGAGTATCGAGCACCGAATTGGGAAAGAGTAT